>NC_041028.1:12240221-12587165 GCF_900634625.1 Parambassis ranga | reverse complement strand
GTTTCCAAACTAGCACTCTGTGTAAAAAAAAAGAAAGAAAGAAAGAAAGAAAGAAAGAGATAAACCGTAAAACATTTCATTCCACGGTTTTAACTCTGGACAGGAGTCCAGTACAACTAACCCCTCTGCTGTATTCATCTTATATGTAGCAGCTGACGTGCAACAGTTTGAATGAGATAATTCATCACATGTAATGAATTCTATGGATATAATAAGACAGCATTATTAAAATTTCAAAAATGTTATTCTTTGCATTAAAAATGGAGTGAGGATGAGTAGTGGCAGATTAATGCTCCCTTGAAGATGCATATCAATATGTCTGCAGATCCAGGTGTTTGTGGTGCACCCCTTGTGTGTGTTTTAGCTACATGGTTATATAAGGATGTGAATGCTCACAGGAACAGTGCTAACATGTTGATTTAGCTGGTATGCTGTCAGAACGTGGCCCATTTGAACATCTGGTGGGAAATTAATGGCAAAATGACATTAAACTAAGCAATAGCCATAAAGATGTGTGTCGTTTAGGGTCAGTGAGCAGAACGTAATGTCCTTAGTGTCCTAAATTATGGTATGTTTTTGGACCACAACAGTTCATGTAAAAATGATGATGATTATTTCATCATGGTAAACTGTGAAAATACAGTTGTCATCAAGTATCAAGTGTTTTTGTTGAATTCTTATTCTCGCTTTACAAAAATTCTCTGCAGTGGACAGATGAGGAGCTTGATCAACAAGCTGTTGAGTTTAACACTCACTACTGTCCACTCTCAGAAAAAAAAGGAACAGAAAGTCCAATTCTTCTCATACCTCATAGTTCTAAGAGCAGCAAAGCACAGTGTGCACCTGCACTTGAGTGTTCGGTGATTTCTTTATTGCTTTATACCCACTCAAAGGTATCACGCAAAGCATAGCAAAAGAATAAGGATGTAACAAGTCCTACCTGTGGAGCCGTCTGTCTGGCTTCTCTTCAGATGAGACATCTGCCTCACATAGGACTATGATAGGTGCACTGACTTTGGCGGCCTGTCAATCCCTCAGCATTATTTTTTGAACGTCTGTTATAATTTTTCTGTCTTCTTGTAACTTTCATGCAATCCCATGAAGCAGAAATGCCATGCCAGACGTCTGCTTTTGTGGTTTTTTGATGTTCATCCACAACAGCACAACAGCTGTCAGGAGTGCTGTGACAGCACAGACAGCTTTATACATTTTGGCGTGTTAAATTATTCTAAAGAATACAGCTCCACAGACTGCTGTCATTTAACTATATTTCATTTAGTGGTTATGTAATTAGAATTGTTTGATTATGTTGTATACAGTGAGGGAAAAACATCCAATACTCTTTTAGCACTGATCCAATTCCATCAGCTAGATATTAATTGATCAATAATTCACTTAAAAACATGTTCTTTCGTTCTGTTTTTGTGTAAACATAATCATTTTGAGCCAAAAGCCTATCTATTCCACATCCTTGTGAAATAATGTTGAGGTTCCAAAATAAAGAAAAAAAAACTTTCCAAACTTTTATGTGCTGTTTTTGATCTTCCTCCTTTATTTCATGGTTTTATTGTGATTTTTGTAATATGCTTTCATCATGCTCCTCTTAGTAAGTAGTACTGATGTTTAAAAAAGCAAAGCACCCTTCACCTAAACTGAAGAAGAGCATGAAGAGTGTTTCTGTGTTGAGCTCAGCAGCGCTTTAATCACACACACATTTTGATTCCCCTCAATCAGTCAAAAAGTAATTCTTCTTTTATTGTTTTTAGTTTTGAAGGAAAATCCACTGCCTGGTCCTGTCACAAATGATTTTTATTGCTTCACTTTTTGCCAGAACATAATGTCAGTCATTATTTCTGAGTTTGAAAACTGCCGACCAGTGGATGTGTGACGCATTTGGACATTTTTCATTTTTCTGTACTTATCAAAATCCTCACTTGGGTCAAAGTTTGCAGTGTTTTCAAAAAGTCCTTTTCATGTCCAAGCTGTGTTTAGTGAAATGATGTAGGAGCAGCAAATGTTTTGAGCACTGTGGGCTCAATAAGCATATTCAGTATTGTTATTAATGTGACTCCACTGAACGACGATTTTCTTCTAATTTAGAAGTAGCAGCTGTACTGTAACATCTCCATGCTTGTATGCTCACACAATTCAAACCTGCAAACAGCACAGGTGTAAGTGAGTAATTATGTCTTTGTATTGTACTGTAAGCTACTGAACTTGTATTTCTGTGTGTTAACAGGGCAGCACAAGCATCAAGGAAGATCATGTCAGATGACAGGTCTGCATTTCCAAGAGATGGACCCTTTGACCTTGTGTTGTAGAAGACTGCCTGTTGATCTGTTGGTTATTTCAAAACTTGCCAGTCTTCACTACCATTGTTAGAACTGCCCACTGTTGCAGCATTGGCCAGCATCTCCCCCACACTCGCCTGACATCCAGCCTACTCCAGATCAGGCCCTCCAGGGTGAGCTTCCAGATCAAGCCTGAGGAGCAGCTGTCTTCCCTGTTTGCTGGCACCCCACAGATATCTGACTGCTTTTGTCTTCTGTTTGTCTTGCCTCCTGCTTTGAACCCCATTATTCAGCCTGCCAGTCTCTGCGGTCTTTCCTCTGCTTCCAGCCACCTTCTTTGCCAGGCCGGTGGGCTGGTTGAAATAACAGGTGGGCAACTTGGTTGGTGTTATGTGTTACTATGCCATAGTAGGCCCACTGAGGACCACTGAGGCCCACTGACCACTGCCTGCTTACTCACTTTTATGTTCAAATTATTTCTGATAGATTTGTCATGAGCCAATATCATCAAATTCCTCTTTCTTTCATGCAACATGGTGCGATGAAAGGGTGTTAGGACTCATTGCTTTCTGTTGTCATTGCAGTGGCATATTTCCGACAAGGGAAGCAGAAGCATGCATCCTGCACAACAGTAATCCAGCTATATTGTGGTACCAGGCAGGACTGAATGAATGTGATATAGCACCAAATGCACGTTTTGGATAGCTAGCTAATAATGGGTGGGCTCAGCTCCTGCCCATGCCCACAGCCAATCTTGCTTCTCTAACCACACTGAGGGCTTCCACTCTCACTGCCAGCCTCCTGCCCTGTATGGCTACTGCTGTCCCCTCAGCCTCCTGTCTAGACCCCAGACAGGTTCTGTATTCACTGTAAGAGCTGCCTATCTTTCCTGCTTGAGTGGTTCTCCTTAGTGGCCGTGCTTGCTTGACCCGTCCCTGTCTTCAGCTCCCCTGGTCTCCAGCCATCCGAATGAGGTCTCAGTTTCAATCTACTCTTTTCTGGAGGACCTTCTGCTCAACTAGAACTCCTCCACAAACTCAAAGTTGACTTTCTGAAGAGATCACAATCCTCAAGTGTCCTTTGTATTTATGAGGTTCATGCTCTGTCAACTGCCAGTTTGCCTGTGTACCTGTGTCCTGCTATTTGCTCATCTCTTTTGCACTTGCACCTAACATATGGGTTTTTGAAATAAGGGTTTTGGTTTTAGACTGACCTTCAAGACCATTGGAAGACTGGAGATGCAGCCTAACCAGGTCTCTGTCATTAGATATCAACCCTTCTAGACCAAACAGCCTTGAGATGACTGACAGTCTATTTGACAGAATAAATAGCTGCAGCCTTACTGCCTTACTCAAAGCTGCCCTGCATCTTGAAATTGGAATGAGACCATTCACAAAATTCCTAATTGGTTTTGATAAAAGATGATGCACCCTTTCACTCATCAATAGGGTATTTTATAGCAAAGCTTTTTTGTATGAGTTCCTTAAGTCATGATTTTTTTTTCTAGGCAGCATAGTTCTGTCAGATTTAACACTTGTTTTTCACAAATCTACACCCAGATGTAGCTTACTACTGACTAGAATTTCTAAAACAAAATACATCATTCTATGATGTATTTTGTTTTATTTTATATTTTTTTCATTCCAAGCAAGAACCTGTGTTGGCCATTAGCTACCACAAACATGCCGGAGGCTTGTTTGGTTTGCTGTGGAAACATAGCAGACTGTGTGAAACAGGACCCGTTATAATAATAAAGCCCACATTTTGTAGTTGCAGGAGTTTACACACCAATGAAAATATGATGCTGAACATTAAATCTAACACTAAAGTTTTGGGAAGCCTCAAACAGTACAGTGTGCCCCCAAAAGAAAAACAGTTTAGGACACATGTTGTATTTCCTTAAGGAAATTCAGATGGTGAATTGATTTGCATCTATAGCCTCAGAAGGTGCCATGATGTTGTCTGTGTTTTTGGCTTTGCCTGATTTGTGCAAATCCTCAGTGAAGATAGCAGCCTTGAAACAAGGAGGTACGAAAGTGTGACATAATAGGTAGCCTGGCAGATGAGGCCCAAACTGAGCAGTACTTGAGAATACAATGTGTGTGTGGCCTGATGCCAATGACACCTAGTCAACACAACATACACACACCACATGTAACTGTGACCCCATATGTCCGGCTTTAACATTTACAGCAGGTCACACGCAAGCTGAAAAAAAGCATGTCTGTCTGAGTTACTATCAGCCATGTGGATTACATTTCCTAACTTACTTACACTTGATGACCTTTGTATCTATATCAGCAGGAAAGTGTTGCCCTAAAGTTCAGAAAAGCAGGCTTCTTCAATTAAAGGAGAAAAATGGCACTTTTGGATGAGAACCAGGACTGAACATGTTTTTTTTTCTTTCAGCATCATCACACAAATTAAATTTACTCTATTAATCCCCGTAAATGAGGAATTGTGACCATTATAAAGTCATCTGTTGTTATTCAGTACACATAATTCGACATGATATAAAAAACTAAATATAAAAAAAACCTTTCAGCAGCTTTGGGGCAGGTTCTCATATATTTGAATCTGGACATGAAAAGCCATCATTTGATTTTCACTGATCTGTAAATCCCGTTCCTGTTTTTTTGGTCTGACACTTTATATGCGAGAGTAGACTTTAAAATTTATTTTCCTCATCAGACTCCAAATGTCAGGTCACCCTCTCTCATTTGGAAGGAAATCCTGAGCAGCATTTTGTAACCATGGATAAGACTTGAGTCCATCTCATCCAAAACGACAGGGAATAAATTTGAAACAGTGAAAACAGTCCCTGGCTGCTAAGAGTCAATGTCATATCAGTGAGGTCCACAGACAAAGCGATGGTCTCCATTTTCTTGGAAGCACTGCTGTTGCACCATATGTGGAAAAATATCACACCATTACTGTGGCCTACTATGCTGATTTCTTGAGACAGCTACAGGAGAAAATCCTGTAAAAGATTTGGCGTAAGAAGCTGACGAGAAGAGGTTTCAGCACACCGGTCTACAGCGGTGATGCAGGGCCATTCAGGAATGCACAATTGAACTCATCCAACATGAGTCAGCAAAGACATCATATATTGCTGCTGCTTTCACAAATTACTGTGGTTGGGACTAAACACTAACCATTGTTTTAACACATGTTAAAGTCACTAAATGCATTTGCATCACGCCTGGTGTCTTCAGACTCCTAATGTTTCTGAGGAGTTTTAACTCTGATGCAATAAATGCTGGAAAGACTGCAAACCCACACCCTGGACATTTATGCAGTGTGTATAATGGCCTGAATTCTCTTTATTGTTTCCTGTTTCTCTTTACTGAGCTTAACTTATGACCCTGTGGCCACAGCTAAACTCCGCCAACCATTCTTCCCAATAGCCATAAGGCCTCCTCATCCTCAGGGACTAATTCAGATCATACCATTCTGCCTGGGGCCACACCTCCACGGGAAACATGATGAAACTTCACTGACTTGTACAATATAGATCTGTAGATAAACAAACAAACAAACAATGATTATTTCCCACTTACTAAAAATTAAATAACATGGCTACACATTGTGCAGTGTGCAAACTAAACTAAACCAATACACAGTTAACTTAGCAATAAATATTAACCATAAACTGATAGTACATGATTTTCAGCCAAATGTAAGCCAAAACAAATGCTAGCTGAGCCAAACATCTAACAAGCATGGATAAACAAATGAATTGATGAAAACGTGAACCAATGATGTGGTCTCACCCACTTAGTGACTTTTAAGTGACCAGGATGCATGCAAACCCTCAGAGTATTTGCTTGTAACATTTAAAAATGAGATTATATTGTGGATTAGTGTTTTTCTAACATAATTGTTGTATAGCCTGTCTTAAAAAAATAGGACAGCAAGGAAACGTGTACTGCAGCTAAGGCTTTATTTTGAAGAATGTAAAAAATACATAATAAATATGTAAATGTATGACAAAATAATTCATTCTAATAGTTCTTTGTTTGGTTAAAACATGCATGTTTAAATCTTAAAGTCCAGCAAATGATGATTTTATCTTCACTCATTTCTAATTTCAGTATGAAGGAATATGACAACTTAAATAAGAATTAAATAAGTGGTGAAGAGAAGGTGAGGTGCTGCTCACTCTCTAATAACTGGAAAAACTGATAACAAAGTTATAAGATATCAAAGTGACTGATTGTGCTTCAAATTACCAGAAACTATGTGTAATTATATGGTGAGAATGTAGCTGCTAAGCTAATGATAATTCTTTTAGGAGTCTTGTTGTCGATGGTGATGACAGTTTATGTGTTTATGTACCTGGAGCATATTTCTAACCTTGTGGTTGTGATAGGTGTGAATGTGGAATATGACCGCCACCATGTGGAGAAAGGCCTTCACAGCTGCTGGAATGACAGATTTTTCTGTTCACTTGTAAATAATCCATTGATACCCTGAATCAATTTTTAGAATCGGCATGTAGCCATTACATCCCATACATTAGTAATCACCTGAAGGGATAGTAAAGTGAGAGGCATATCCCGTAGTATTAGTTCATGCTCTAAAAAATCCTCCCCATATGTTCATTTTTGCGTACCCTGTAAGAAACTGAAGGAGACCCAGTGAAGCGTGACAGGAATTGATTTTCCTGTATGCATATTTGCATTTCAACAGAACACTTGTGCATGAAAGCCAAAGAGGGCGTACAGCACAGAAGGTTTCTATGAGTCACCAATGCAATAGCCTACATCACCCACTGTGCCTTCATCCATCCATGCAGAAAAAACACTAAGGATTTTAATGTAATGTTGTGGGTTAAAGACGCTGCTTTCACATGTTCCTGAATACAAAACATCTTCACTGTTGTTGGATGTTTGCAATGGCCGAAGGAGCTGCAGAGCAAATATGGGCCCCACATAGATGTCAATGAGAGTTATAGTCTCATGCAAAGCACACTGATTTACCAGATGCACAGTAGGCTCTTAATAAATGACAGGTTGATAAATGACATCTGAATTAACAACTGGTTGCAGTGTGGAGCAACAGCACAGCAGGGGTCCAGACTCCTTCATGTTCAGGTGGATTGAGATTATTGTTCCTGAATAATAGCTGCTGTTTCAGACACAATGAATTGTTACTGTATTCTTATTTTTAACCTTTAACCTTCAACAGTGACATCTCATGACCTCATCCTCTCTTCAAGTGTTGCCATCAAATGTTTAATCTAATGGATCTACACATGTTTGTGGAGGTGGGGCACTTAATGTAATTACAGGAAATATTAAGAATCCTTCTGTATAAAACATGTATTAACTGTATGCTGACAGTTTAAATCACAGCTACAGCATGTAAAGCATCTACTACTCCAAAAGCGAATGACCCCAAAAATCAGTAAACCAAGTGATAAGAGACGGTGCGTGTCATAAGCAGAGCGGTCCTCACACATTACGCACGACGTTAGGAGTTCCCTTCGCTCGCACCGTGAAAACGCCCCTCTACTGTCCTCCTGGCCGTTCCGACTGTTAGCCGCCCCTGCCGGCTTGTGCCTGTCTGCTGCTGCTGTCCCAGCCTGCAGGGCTACATCTCCCGCGTCAGAGGAAAAGGGACGCTCCGGGGCGGTGGCGGCGTCCGTCTTCCCAGTTTCCTGCGATCTCAATGATCAGAATCTGGGCTGAGGCTTGACACCCGGACCTGACAGGGCAGGTATGCAGTTTATTTTTCTATCACTGTCACACGGGGGATAGCGGAACAGGTGCACGCTGCGTTTACCGGTTATTACCAAGTGACATTGTGAGCAAAAGGATGAGAAGCATCTCGTACCGGTGAGCTTTGCAGAAATATAGGCTGCGCGTTCTGCATGCTCCGCAAAGGCACCGCTTTGTGCCTCAAGTGCAATGGGCGGATGGAGAGGGGTGTTGCCATGTTAGCATTAATACGGCCAATATGGTCGGCAGGCTGTTTCAATAAACTGCAGAGAATAAGGACATCCTTAATTTCATGCACATCAAGAAGGCCCAGTAGGCAGCAGGTGCACCTTTATCGTCTTAACATGCAACGCCAGAGCAGTGAACACATCCAGCCCACGGACAATTGTTCCGACCTATTCGTGGACATGTCAGTGTGTGTGTGTGTGTGAGGATTATGATTTGTCTGTGTGAAGCTAAAAGCTAACAGCTGATGCTCAAGATAATAAGCTAATTGAAGACACAGAGAGAGAGAGACAGAGAGAGTGTATTGTCGCGGGTGTGGCAGAGGGGGCGCAGGCGTGGGCGCATCAGTCATCAGAAGGGCTCCAGGATGGGTTAAGTGAAGGGACGGGCTCTGATACTACGGTATGTTTTATTTATCTCAGTCAGTAAATACAAAGAAATCCTGCTTTTAGTTTCCTTTCATTTTAAAGGAACAGATTCAGGCAACAGGTGAGGAATCATTCTGTCAGCCAAATGTTTCTGCAATGACTCTAATATCAGGAGCAGATCATAAAATAATTATGATCTGCTCCTGATATATATTGCAATATTATATATTGAAATATGTAGCTGTGAGAGCTCATTATTTTGACACATACACCGCAAACGTTCACATAATAATACACATAATAATACACATAATGCTCCAGGTTGTGCAAACAAACTATCTTCAAATTACTACTAATAAAGAAAAGCCTAAAAATAACACCCCCTTGGTGTAAATGAACTACATTTCTAATACCACTGTTGTGCAGAAGACTTGAGTATCTTTAAAAGTTAAAAGTCCATCACTTTTTGGGGTGCCAGGAAACTTGTTAGTTATTGTTTACTAATTTGCATAATTTATTTGCAATGTATGTAGTAACAAAATATGTTTTCTTAATTTGCATAAGCCTCTCTACACAATTTATTAACAAATATAATAGTAATAGTAAAAACTGACATAAACATCCTCATTAGCAGTGCGTCCTTCTGTTCTCTCTAAGCAGACTTTCAGCCCTTTCGGAGGCTCCTTTGGCTCCTTTGCAGACACACCACAGGCAACAGTATCTCCCAGACACTGAATTTGTGGAGGCAGAGTCAAGGAGGGGGCAAATTAGATCTCAAATCCATCCATCTGTCCATCCACGCCTCTGTCCCTCCATGCATCCTGCAGTCTCATTTTCCTTTCACCTGCTCCACTTTCATCCTCCCTGGTGTTTATTACAATGTGTAGTGAGGTGTTCCTCTGTGTGATTCTGTGATTTTCCTCCATGTGTGGAGGATATGTGTCCTCTTAAACATCTACAGAAAAAATGATTGAATATCTGTTTTCTAGGGTGTTGTCACTGCAGGCAATACAAGACAATTGGACCAAATTTCATCCTACATCTGTGGTAGGTAAGATGCAAAATTTGTTCATTTGTTGAAACATACAACTCATGGGCAGTGACTCCACACTTTCTGCATCATGTGTAATCTGTCACCAATCAATGAACACACCTGAAGTGTTAGGCCATATGTTGTAGATCAGCAGGATGCACCCCCGTATGTGTGTGTGTGTGTGTGTGTTTTTGTGCACATCCAGCAGGATGCACACTTTGACACAATTCTCCCTCGTGTCCTATTTTAAGTCGTCCTATGATCGATTTGTGATAGCTCATTGAAGCGGGGCCAGAGGTCTGTTCACAGCCAACTTGGAATTCACCACAGGATAAACTTGCATTGCCTAGAAGGGAGAGGAGCATTTAAAGGTGTATTAAAGATAACGGCCTGTAATAAAATGCATTTTGCATTATAACTGCAAAGGACAACAGCCAACATGGCGAGACGTCACAGTTTCTGGCGACCTTTATTCTACCAACATATTTAGGTTCTGAGGTATAACCTTCTCATTTAAAACCATACACTGATGCATTTTTGGAAAGCTATTAGCCAATAGTATCTATGGCTGTAATGGAAAATATTTTACCTAATATGAAAAAAGGACAGATTGTGATCGACTGATGAAAATATGGTGACCTAGATTGAAGTGTCTGTGGAAAGTATGTTCCAGTAACCTAAACTGCCACACACCCCCTATGGTACAATGTGTACCAGCATTTACAACCTCTTTATTAAATGTCCATTACTAATCAAGACACACTTTATTTTGAATAATAGTCATATGAGCAGACAGTGTGTACTATCAGATATGCTGTTATTTGTACATTTGAGTTGTATAGATTTGTTTTCCTAGATCTATAGCAACTTTTATGTTAGTGTCAAATATTTTTTTTAATGCAGAATAGGAGCTGACATCCATCCTAAAACTGCTGGTCATCCTCTTCCACCCACCACCAACATGTCACTTCAGTGTGTCCACCTCTACATGAACTGTCACCCAGAACAGTGGCATGTTCACCTCACCCTCCCGCTCACACATCTGCATGTGTCAGCTAGCAAAGCAATGCCTACCGGCCCTCTCTCTCGCTCTCTGTCTCTCTCTCTCTCTTGCTCTGTCATTTTTTTTTATCTTATTTTGATATGCTTGACAGACGATGTTAGGCTAGGGTTTCCATGGAAACTGCATTTTAAACAGGCACGCCTGATGTCTCTGTGTTATCTATTGTAAATGGTGACACTTTAGTCTTTGGTCAAAAAGAATAGAAAATAGTGCAGAGAGCTCAGCATTATGCCCGGCATTGTCCTGTCACTGGGTGGGGTTGTGTTATTTGCACATCATACCACAACTGCAGTCACTAAATGGAAGTAACATTACTGTGTAGTGCAAGTGCTGACTCCTCCACACTGATTAATATTTAAGATATGCATCTCATAAATCAAATGATGTATTTTGACAGCTCATTTTGGGAGATTTCAGCTTGATTTGCTTTAATCAGTGAGGATTAAATGTACCCCCCCCCACCTTCCTTTAAATAATAATGAAACACATTTAGGTTTCCATGTGGAACTTCATGTAGAAGCTGTGCTAACCTCAGAGCGCTTGCACTATGTAGAAGCAAGTAGCACGACTCCTCCAGGGCTTGCTTTCTCTTTCCGGGGGGATGAACTTGCAGCCTCATTGGTTTGGATGTCGTATCATTTATCTCGGCTGTGGTGTGACAAGATTTGCGGCAGACTTAACAGTCGTGCTACGCAATCTGCTTCCAAGACTGCTGAGTGCCAAAGGTTTAAAGAATGTGCGTATGTGGTTTCTCCTGAACAAGGACATCTTGCCACTCCCTCTTCCCCAACCCCCACTGTCCTATCCATGGTTTCCCATATAGCCAGCTTCTGCCCTGCAAGGATTGATGGACTGGCTGCATATGCCATTAGAGGGGAAGCACTGATTATAAAGCTAGGACGTGAAGAGAGCTGCGTAATGAAATGGCAAGGCTCATTGAGGAATGTTCAGTGATTGGCTGATACAGTGGGCAGGAATGTCAGTGTAGACACAGTCATTTAGTGTATTCTGTTTTTACCTCACAGTGTGTACCATTTCCGTTTCCCAACAGTAGCTGCCTGCACGAATACACATTAATAAGAAAAATTCAATGTTATTTATGCCAGTAGTCACAGTGCTCATTTTATTATGCATCTAGAAACTTGAAACTACTGCTTGGTTTAACAATAAGTTCAGCATCAGAATGTGCATTGCAGCCTTGCCATAGTAACAGATTCTCGATTAAATACTGAATAATGATTTCCAGATAAAAATGACCTGGATGTGGACCTCAGTAGTAGCAGTGATATCATTTCAATTAAATATGAAGTCCCATTTTTTCCCCAGAGTTACCCATGTAAATAATAGCACGGAAGTATTTTCCAAGAATCTTGATGCTATCAGATACAGGGGTGCCTCCACAGTAGATCACCAGTCCCTGTCCACTGATGGCATCTATTGATAAGAAGTCAGATTGTGCTTGTGCTACTCAAAGGCCCCATGAAGAGGGATTTATCTCAAAAATCCATCTGGGCAAGCCAAGCTAATCAGTACAAACAAGAGACTCATTTGTAGTAGACTGGAAACAGACAGATGGCATTGTTGGAGCAAACTGGGTTTGTGTCTGAGTCAAAGTAATATTCCTTCATCTTCAAATTAAAAAACAAAATACTCAGGGTGCATTGTAGAACATGCATGCAATTACCAGTGTTAGGAGCTCTGCCCAGAAAAGCCTATTGCTGGACTGTAACAAACTCAATTTGATCAGTGTCCTTATTAATGGGTCAGTTAACCTTGTGTTTTATCACTTACCCTTTAAGCTGGAAAACCTGAAGTTTAGCCCAGTGTGCTCTTTAAATGAACCCCCAATAAAAATCCTGTTCACATTTAAGCCCATCCTCACCAAGAAATGATAGTGTTGGTTGAATTTTTAAGCTTGATTTTACCCACACATCAAACTTTTCCACACTTTTTACAGATAAAAATAAAAGTGAAGGGACAAAACCACTACAGCCTGGACACATTAGTGATGAGTCATTTTAAATGTCTGCTGTTGTTATTTATTGATTGATTGATCCTCTCGATAAAAGACAAGACAGGGGCTGGAATCACTGCTTTGTATGGAGACACATTGCATGTGGAAATAAAGTGGCCAAGTGGAAACAAGTAGGCTAATAATATAATGCAGTATAGGGGCTAAATCTCTTGGGGGATGGTTGAGAGAGGATGCGCTTTTCCTTACAACAACACAAGAAGTGTCAAAAAACGAAGATCCTCTTCGCTTTGTTTGAGCAGGCAGGTCTGATCTCAGACTTAAGTGCTGCACTTTGATCTAAATGCTGTAAAATAGAGCAATCAGCAGCGTTCAGTCAGAGGGAGATAGCTATGGTGTGCTGATGAGGCTTCCAAATCCTGATAGCTGTTTTTAGTCTCTAAATACATTGTTTATGATTGTGATTACATTGTCACCTAACATGGTGCATATGATGCTTTTGTTGCTGTGTACCGGGTTTATTTTTTAACACCTTAGCACAAGCATGATTTCCTGAGAGCATATGTTGTTTAAGTAGCGAGAGGAATCCACAATCTGTCTTTCCTGCCTTTCCCCTGTTCTGCTGTGACATATTTTCAAGATGCTATACTTGACAAATTTCTTCTGCCCATCTGCCAATGAAGGATGGTGGGCCTCTGGGCAACTGACGCCTGCCTGAAGACACATCAATTTTTGGGTCCTCCAAATTGACAGATTCTTTGTTTGGGAAATGGCATGAAGACAAATGGGCTCAGGCAGGCTGCAGTCAATGTTGCATCATGGACATCATTCTGTCCTAGATGATCAGCCATCATATGTTTCTACTGTGAGGCAATTTATCTGCTGCAGATGGTGGTGTGTTTTTTGGGGGGCGTCACGTTGTCTACATTTTGCAACATTGTTGTTGGAGAGGAGTTGTCGGTTGGCATGCAGTGTGATACTCATTTTCTTTTCATTGAGTGCGGTTTGAGAGAATCACAGCTGATCCAGGCATACATCAGGACATGTGTGCTGCTCGGTAATGATTCCTGTCGTCTTCCGAGATGGACCGAGAGGGTAAAGCTGATAGAGAGAACTCAGTGATAGTGAGGTCTCTGTGTGTGTGAGAGACTATGAGAACAATGTTAGTGTGTGAATTTTTCTTATCTCGGCCTTTCAAAATGATTTTCAATAGCGGTGACTGTTCAGCTTGACAAGGCTTAGTTTATTGATATGTGGTGTGTTTCGTAGCATGCTGCTCTTGGAGACAAAGCATATTCATTTGATTTGAAGATTTGTTTTTGACACCATGGTGGATTCATCACCTTTACTTTTCATCCTAAAAACAAATACTTCTCTAAGTCCATTGTGATGAACTGTTTAGCATTCAGACGGAGATTAAAAATAAACATTAGCATCTTAGCAGGATTATAGATTTTAGGATCAAAGTGTAGGGGACACTAAAATTACACATAAAGATTAAAAGTGTGACTAAATATCTATAACAATTTCATATCAAAGATGATCAAATTGTGTATTTTCTGTTTGCAGATAAACCAAAAAAAGGATTTTTTGTAGAAACCTTGTTTTAAATCTTTTAAAATATTTTTTCTACATAAACACATGAAGGTGTTATGCGTTATACAATGACAGGATGTATAAATAGTAAGCAACTTTGTGTCATTGGGTTCAGAGTGTTGAAAGAGAGGGAGTCGGTCCTTTGTTGATGCTTCATTGTGTGAAATAAGACAGTAAAACTGCAATATCACCCACCAACATGGACCCTAGCCTTCTAGGTGGAGGTGTGGAGTGAATGTTGGAGCCATTATCCAGCCTTCGACCTCCTTTTTGTGGACTTTTTGGTGCCCTGTATACCACACAGCCCTGTGGCTAGATTACATCAGCCTGACAGGTGTGTGTGTGTGTCTTTTTGGCAATTCTGGTTTTTGGAGCAGGCAAAAATAAAATCGACCAGTTGTTCCAGGTGTTCATGTGTGTGGACATGATGCAAGAGATGGATACTTCAGAATTAGAATATTTTTGACTTTTGTTGTTCCAAGTAGACAGGATCACAAATCCACTTTTATGCTTGTTTTGCTTTGTCAGGCCAGCTTCAATGATGATTAGAATTTCTCAGTTGTGTAACATTATGTATTGTGACAAGAGCACAAAAACCCACAAAAAGGTAGAAAATAATTCCAGTTGTTTTTCATGGTTAAACTTTGTGTGTGTTTTGTGTCACTTGTTCTTCAGTTAGCATTGATACAGTCAGCCCAAAGATACAACACTCCCACTTACATACACTCACACAACAGTACCCACACAGTGTCAGTTTAATAGACAAATGCAAGCAGAGAAGAAGTGGTCCAGGAATATTGTTGTCAGCTATGACTCAGCTGTAGTCCACCGGTGTCTGTGTGCTGCTTGGAAGAACTTTTAAATATGTAGTTTAAATTTGGTCCATAAGTTTCTGAAGTATAAATAAGAAAAGTATTTCTGTCCTCTTTCAGTAAAGAAAAGCCAACTCATGCAGCACGGCTATTTTCGGAGGCCCACACATTGTTTTCAGAGCTTCACCCACCACAATGCTCGCACACTCCTCCTTTGATGCTCGCTCTTTGAACAGCCCCAGACGTTTCTGTAGAAAAAGACTTTTAATGGGAGTCTGTTTGAAGACACTGAAACTTTGAGTTGAATCAGCTGCAACACCTCACCCTTCTCAGTCTCCATCATCTGTCTGGCACAGATGATTAGGTGTGCGCAGACCAGAACTGATGCAGACCTGGAGTGATTGATTCATAAAGTGACCAAAATGAAAGAATTGATTGGCCTCGCAATCATGTTTTGTGTGAAATGAGCGGCTTATAGCCTCTGACACTGATCCATTAGGATTCTTCTCAAGCTTGCTTGTGATTCACAGACACATCGTTGTGACAGCTGCTTCATGGGCTTGGCATTCACACTGAGTGCCTGTATTACAGTGGACAGTTCTGATTTGTTCACATACGAGAAATCATATTATAGATCGATGCCGTGGTAAAACAATAGGGGTTGAATCAACTTCCATCAATTTGCATAGGACGTCTCACAGTGCTATTGTGACCTTGGAGTCCAAGATGAAGCAATGTTATCACTTTGAGACTTACGGCCTCTCCTCCATTGTATTTTGTGTTGAAAGATATTTGGACCTCAAGACTGGGTTACATAAAGCACCAATAATCTGACAAAACCAAAAAAGATCATCAAATCCAAAAATTGCAAGGCGAAAAATCGACAAAGTCCAAACAAAAGGCTCCAAAAAATTAAACTGCAACAAAACAAAGTAGATAACACACAGAGGCACAACAGGACACAGGTGGAAAGAATGAGGGCGGGGCACGGGGTCACTGAGGGAAAATGACAGAAAGCAAAAGAGGCAAGGACATGCACAGAAATTAGACCAAAATAAAACAGGAAGTACATGGAGACTCATTGGACTCTAAACAGGAAGTACACTAGAACCAGAGGGCAGATCTATTGAAATATAAGAAACCAGCCTTTGGTAATGCTACCAGCATTAAATTAAAATGAAATAAAACAAGATATTTCAAGCTAACAAAGCTAACAACACAGGAAGGAAGTCTCAAATAAGACCTGTGTCTTATTTGTGTGTGTCCAATCTGTTGTTCTCACTTAGGGTAAATGGTGATTGGTTGAATATCTGATATTATTACACATATCAAAATTGAGGACAACAGCACTTTAACAACAGTCCACAGTCCTGAGTATTGATATCTTGAAGAAAAACACAGTATAGATCTGTGCTATATGCATGGTTAAATGTCTGTGCTCTCTGGTGGACTAACAGAGTAACTACATCCTTATTTATAAACATCTTCACCTCTAAATATACAATCAGTATATTGCAGTGAATACAGTCATATAAAGAATAGTTTCTGTTACTAATTATAATATATTTTTTTAATGACTTTACATATCACAACCCCACAGATCCTTCAAAGTTGTGAGGAAACACTGCACAGAGTGTGTGACATCTGCAGCCTTCCTCGTGCCAGACCGCGTTCCTCTTTGATCAGACTTCATTATGCAGCTTGAGACTGACCTATCATGAAAGCTGAGAGGTGCCAGCCCTCAAAATCGTAAACACAAAGATGTCTTCAGACAGATGGTTGAGGGGAAAGTGTTAATTAGGGACTGTTCCGGCAGGAAAAATCATAGCATATCTTTAAACCTAATTAAACCTATTGAACCAACCTATTAATAACATGTGCTTCTGATTTGCTATTTCTTAAAGATAGTTTTCCCTGGAAGCTATATAGGTGTAATCAGTGAACCCACACGTACATTCCTCACTAAACTCTTTGACTTTTTAAATGTTTGCTTTAAATGGACTTATTTTCACATTTAAACTTCAAGCTTTATGTACAAAAATATTCAGAAATGTGTAGTAAAGTGCATATTTAGAGTAGCGTTATCACTCCACTAAGCTAGAGGCTAAAACACGTGAATCGCCTGTTCGTTTCCTGGCTTAATGGCTGTTTTACACTTTGATGGTAGACATTAATGAAGCAGCTGGAGCACTCCTTTTTTTAAACCGTATTACACATATGCCTTGGGCTGACACATTTCCTAGAAATTGTTACATTATACTGTTCGTTTTTTACTCACATCCTATCTCTAGAGATTCAAAGATAAACACTACATTCCAGGAAAGGAGGAATAACTCGGATGCCTCCATATATTTTTTCCATATATCAGGCAGGAGAAACGAAGCACTTATAAAACTTATAAGCTACATTAATATCCAATCTTTCTTTCTTTTTTCTGACAAACTTTCAGCTGACATGTAAAGCTGACACAAAGCTGTGACCCTGTGCTCACCTTTCTTAGTAAAGCTGCAGATTCATTCCACACACTTTATCTCGGATGATTCATTTCTTTTATGGGTTGGACACCTAATCTGAGTATCAGCTATTTTACTGCATGGCACCCAGAGATAGAGCCCTTTGTAGGCATAGCAGTGGTCACCTTCAAATGACAGGCCTCATTTTTCTGCAGCTCACCTGCATATTGTAGCAGCGTCATTGAACATCTCACACCCTACTCTTTTCCACATTCTGGTGTCTCGCTTCTTGTAACCTCTGCCTTTCATTCGGTGCTACTCTTTCCTCCCTCCTGTCTCATCCTCTGACTGTTGTCACATTCCCAGCACCCTCACCTTCCTTGTCGTCTCCCTCTCTCGCTCCCCTTCTCTATCTCAGTGTGTGTGTGTGTGTGCTCTCTCGTGTGGTGCTGCAGGGCTCTCTAGCTGATGTAATTTATGCTATCTCCTTTGCTAGTGTGAGAAGAGAGTGTCCTGAAGCCAGTGCTCTTCATGCAGAGTGCTCCTGTGGGAGGCTGTGAGCCAGCACTGACTGAGATCCCCTTATTCCTCCCATCCTTTTGCTCACAATGGAATGATCATGCATGTGAAAAAGATGCTCAATCTGCATAATGGTACCCTGATAATTACCACACAGTAGCTGTCAGCTGCGAAGGAAGTTGGAGATGATACACTGGTGTGGAGTCAGCAGTCATTCATTACCCCAAATGTCAGTTAATGTTAATATTCCTGATGCTGTGTGCAGATGGGAAAGCGATTTTCTTACATCTCATGAGTCAAATCCATCAAGGGTCTGGGAACTCTGGGAGTTTTGGGAACAGCAAACGATTTGATTTTGACTGAATATGTTTATGTTTGGTTGCAGGACTATAATCCATTTCTATGACAACAGAGACGGCTTGGGCTGGGGAAACGATGTCCGCAATGGAGGGTGACGCCAGGAGGACCAATCAGGTAGAAGCGCCGCGAAACTCACAGCAGCTGTAGATCATTTTACTCCAGCCTCTTCATGACTCAGGGGCCTTCTGTTTGATATGCACGGCAGCTAGTCCATTCTGCCTGTGCCAGTGACTTAACATCTTAGAGCGGCAGCTCACACTTCACCGTGCATTTGATGATTGCCTCCCACGATCAAAGACTTTACATTTAAATCATTTTGTAAGACATAATGTCTCCTGAGGCTCTGAATTCACATATTTAAATGAAAGACAAAGTACAGTGATTTCAACCTCATTGAAGGGATTTTCTTTCTTCTAGGTTCCAGAGGACCATGGGGAAGTGGATGATAGTTCAGAGAAGACCCCCAGCAAAGCCTCCAAGTCCCCCCAGAAAAGCACCAAGCGGCCCAAGACTGTCCCCGTCAAAGTCATGCTGCTCGACGGCTCTGACTATGATACTGCAGTCGAGGTATGCTTCTCATTTCATGTCAGCAAGACTTGGCAGAAAATGGATAAAATAATCTCTCCTGGCAAATGAACGTTGTGTTTTAAAAATTATTGGTGTTATCTTCATAGTTTTGTCGTTCCAACAAATAAGATCTGAACACGTTCAACAAGGCAAGACGGAGCAGTAAGCCAAGCATGTAAGGTTAGCCAAATTTATTTGGAAATAAAATAAAAGCCACAATTACTGCTCTATACCAACACTGTGTTTTATGAATTCCGGGATCATTACTTGGGTTGCCTCTTTAAATGCAGTTCCATCTGCATGTTTTTATGTGTATGTGCAATTTTTGCATAACTATAAATCTGGGATTGGTGTAGGTTTTTATGAAAATATAAGCATAAAGCTACAAAATGTATGCTACCAGGATGTTAAAGTAAACCAACAAAAAAACGTTACACTCATACAAACAGCACCTTTCTTTAAAAAGTCACACGGTTCCTCACTTATGGGGTCCTCTGGAAACAGTTTTTTTGTGTGCATTACTTGCACTGCCAGTAAATTAACTGCTATAAATGAATCCCTGCTTTCAACATTACAGCTAAATGCATGGCTTATTTTCCAAAATGATATCCTGTGGTAATTGTTTCACCGTTCATATTCTGCAAATATCATCTCCAAGGTTGTTCTGCAGTGCTGTTAAAAACATAATTTGGCTGTTTCTCCACAGTAAAATGCACGCATGCTCAAAATTCATATCATGCTGTGCAAGGTGATTTTTTTAAAGAAGCTCCTCTATTTCAACAGAGCTCTTGACTCAGCATAGAGCTCCACAGTACACCTCAGTGGGATTTAGTCTCCCCTGGTAATACATGCAACTGAGTCAGGGACTGCAGTTATTCTCAGTGAGAGAGGGAAGTGATGAGCGGAGGGAGGTGAGACAAGCTCTGCATTACGGGGGATGGAAGGCTCAGATGAGCAATCCCTGGCTCCCATAAATCGTGACTCCATAGCCTTTGTGTTTGTAAACAGTCGGGTGTAGCTTGGTAAATCCCCACTGCTCGTGGTTTATTTGAATTTCACAGTAGTCCTCGCGCTCATCGTGATGGACTGCTGCAGAAAATTAATCTGCTCTTTGATTAAATGACTTCTGAGCGGTGTCAGAGAGGGTGTTTCACACCAGCGGGGGATCCTGTGCAGGTCTTACAGAACCGTATTGATCCACATTAAAACCAGCTATGGAACACTATTGGCTGCTGCTGCTGATGATGGAGTGTGATGGGGCTGGGAATGAGTTTGTTGGCTCCTCCACCTCATTCATGTCAACTATATTCCTTTTACAGCTTACTGGCTCTAACCTGCCCTCACATGTTTTATGTACATGAGCCTGCAAGGAGAAATATGTATCACACACACACATGCTTACATTATCCTCGCACCTAGCCCCCCCATCTTTTCTTCTGTCTTAGTTAGATGCATGAATACACACACATGCATTTCTCCTGGTCATCTGGGCTGTGACACTGGAGGTAGTGGGCTTTGACAGGAAATCCATGCGCAGTTGACAGATGAGTGCTTTTATGTTTGACCGGGGAGAAAATAGAATGGGAGAAGGAAAGGGGAGGAGGAAAAAAAGATGAAGAGCAGAGAGGTGTAGAGAAAGATGAAGAGGGAGGTAGTGACCGGGAGGGCGTGCTTGTAGTTACTGTAGTATGAAGGAGAGTGTGTGGATCAGTGTGTTTGCAGTGGTAGACAGAATGATGAATGCAGTGAAATTGTTACTTTAATTACAGTCACGATGCCCAACAAAGCAAACAGGCCCTGATGATAGCAAAGTAAATAAATATGTGGAACCCACCTATATTGATGTATGGCTTATTATAGATATTGACTGGGCTCACAGCATTACATGTCAGTTTCTTAACCTAAAGCCACACTATAAAAGGCTAAGCTCCACCACCTGTTTATAGTACACAACTGCCTTCAAGCTCACACAGACAAACAAAAGCTTTAATGAAGCATCTGTCTTTTTAAATGATGTCCTGTGGAGGAAGTTATACCCATAATATAACTACTTAAACTTTAGTGAACAAATTTTCTCTGCAGGTTCCAACCCATGAGACACTAATGTTCATTTTCATTTTTACAGTTCATACATTTTGGCTGGTTAACCACACCAGCTTGTAAGTTTCATCTTTGTTACAGAAGCAGAGCTGCATGTGGGAATAGCTCAAGTAGGTGCCTTGTCTGACCACATGTACCATTCAAAAAAGGTGCCTTATTTATTTTCTATCCAGCCCGCTGACTGACATGTGCTTTCCCACATGAAAAGGATCCAAACCAAATCACTTATGTAACTTCTTTCCCAGAGAGTTTTTACTGAGAGACTTGGATGAAGCAACAACCAAAAACTGGGACACCCATGCACAGCATAAATGCATTAAAACCTACAGTCCAGGATGCTCCTCATATATTCCATGTGGCTCCCTGGAGAAAACTACAGGAGGAAACTAGTGTGAAGTCTATGAGGTTTACTTAACCAAAAGAAACACTAATAACACTGAGACGAAGCTGACAGGATGATATAATCAGTTAACCTACAGCGTGTTCTGCATTATTTCCTCCCATTATATATTATAAATCCAGAGCACACACCTTCTTCAGGCGTGCACTGTATTTTCATGTGTTTACTATTACTTGAGTTGAACATTGGTTCAAAACAATTTATCTCACTGCTATGCTACACTCCATTCAAGGACACACATTACCACAGATAAACTCCAGAGAGTGGAAATCTGCTGTTACTCTTACGTTTTCTGGTTTCCTTCAGCTGTTACAGTGCATTCCTACATTTGCATTTTAAAGTGACAAAGTTCAGTAACATTAACCTATTCACTCACTCTTGACTCATGTTGCGTGCATGGGTGGGGCGATTGGCCAAACAATGTCTAGGATTACACCAAATGGCTTCTAAAACAATCAGGCTGGAGAACAAGTCACAGAAATGTGATTGGATCCAATTGGCACGACACCAAAATCTCATCAGCAGCCTCTGAATTGGGTTCTATGCTTGAGGGACCCCCTGAGATGTGTGTTGGTTATTTTTGTTGCAAAATTCAGTATGTGTGCCACTCCCTAAAAAAATGTCTGTCAGCACCCTCTGCCTGTTAACCGACATTATTCTCCCACCGTTTCACCCATGGTTGCCTCAGAGCAGCAGGATCTAAATTATTATTTATTTGGCTGTGAGGGAGACAGATTACTTTGTAATGGTTAATTAATTGCCCCTGTTAAATTTTTTAAAACTTATGCTGCCAGCTTTTTCCACAAGAGCTCAACAAAGGCTTGTGATGGTCCTGTATTAACTAGAGATAGAGAAAGTAAGAGGGCACGCATACAAAAGGGACCTATTACTTCTGTTTCCATGGTAACAGCTGCTTGGTTGCTTTGTCGCCATAGGAGCCAGGTTTCCCTAGGAGATGAATCTGGTGTGTGTGTGTGTGTGCGATCCTGTGTGTGTGTGTCATCGTCTGTGCAACCCACAGAGACCTTGATTTCAGCCCTGAAGGGCTGGATAGGAAATAGGTGTGGTCTGTTGAAACGCCACTGATGCGAAATGCTGTTTCTCCCCTTATATAGGCATGAAGAGTAGAGCCCCTCCTCCTCCTCAGCGGGAGGGGAGGACAGACTGGAAGCATCTCTCAAAGCCTAGTTGGGGAGGATTTTTATGCCACTAATGTTTTTTGACTCGTTTGTTTTTTTAATCAAACAACACTAGAGAAAATATTTTATATATAATATGCAGATATTCCTTTAACTAGAAATCCTATAATATATATCATCTGTTTACAATAATTTATACCACATTACATTTTTAGAATTCTCTATCCTGCATTGCCAGAGTGTAGAAATGTAACACGTAACAGTGGTCCTTAGTTGGAAGTAGAGATGCTACAGTTATATAGTGTGGGACGGTTCACGCCCAAATCCAATGATTACATCTTTCTAATCTACACTGTTTTTGTGTGTGTTGCAGACTTTTAGAGATATTAACCACTGAGATTTCTGACTTATCTCCAGTATAATGCTCATAGTTATTCATCTCCAATGTCTGTTTCACAACCAGGTTACTCAAGGCCTCATGATAAATGTATTCGATTTTAGGTGAACTGTCCCTTTAAGCTCTGTCCTGCAGATTCGTCCTGCTTCTTTTGTCCAGTATAGCATATGATGTTCATACAACCTGTACCTGCAACTTATCCCTCTCACTGTGTGCTATTGTGTGTGTGTGTGAAACAGAAATTTGCCAAGGGCCAGACCCTGCTGGACATGGTGTGTGGCCATCTGAACCTGCTGGAGAGAGACTACTTTGGGCTGACTTTCCAGGACACAGATATCGCCAAGGTCAGACACACAAACACATCAGAGTAGTTTTCTTCTTTCTGGGGTCTATTTTTTATGCATCATTATTCACTCTATGATCTGAAACTGGTGACACTGAATATGTTTGTAACTAATTTCAATAGATCACTCTGTTCTAAGACTGGTTGGTATTTGTTCTGACAAATACCAACCAGTCTTTTCAGCCGACCAGCCTATTTAACCAGATTGTTTTTCCAGGTGTGCGAAACCCTTGTTGCCCTTTTAACTGCGCTAAACCACTTATAGCCTAAGAGTGACATACATGGCCTTTAACATTTTAAAATGTGATTAGACAGTATGGCCTTTTAAAAATGGTACACAGTGCAGACCATGAAACCATGAAACCATGAAAGCTCCACTGACATTAAGCAGACAGGGCTGGATTCAACTGGCATTTATAGCCACAATATTGATGCTCTCAGTGTTTATAGAAGCTTTCACCAACTTTTTTTGTTACATGAATATATTAGGCTTTCAGCTAGGGGATAGATTTATAAAAAGAAGGAGCAGTCGGTGAGGTATTGTACTTAAAAAAGGCTCTTAAAAATGTGAATATGGATGGTTCTGCTGAGGTTGAATTTCTCAAAGGAGATTGTCTGTTTCTTTCTTTATCAGAATTGGTTGGATCCCTCCAAAGAGATTAAAAAGCAAATCCGGGGTAAGTGCACTAGACACACTCATACAGGCACACACATTCCAACAAATCCAGACATGCTGTATTTAAAGCAACAGACAACTTTCATGAAACAACCTTCCTGCTGTTTGTCCACAGTTGGCGCCTGGAATTTCAGGTTTTCTGTCAAGTTCTACCCCCCAGACCCATCTGTGCTTATCGAAGACATCACCAGGTACATGTAAAAAGGGTATTTTTTTAACATTGTGTCAGCAGATATCAGGTCAACTTGCTCTGTCTTATTTGACAGAAAAAGGACATTGCAGCTTAGACAGAGTCCTCAAACACTTCCCAATAAAGATAAAGAAGACAAGGAAATGCTTTTGGATGTCTGTGAAACATAATTCCTTTATACTGTTGACCATGAAAACAAGATACAATAGTTTAAGCAAAGATGCTGTGAAACTTAAATCATAATTTTGAAAAAGTACAGTCAAGTGAACAGCTAATTTGTACACTGTGTATGTGCTTTGCCATGCCTATGCATCCCTGCCTTTGCTATGTTTTTCCAGGTACTACTTGTGCCTGCAGCTGAGGGACGACATCCTGTCCGGTCGTCTTCCATGCTCATTTGTCACCCATGCCCTTCTGGGCTCCTACACTGTCCAGGCTGAACTAGGAGACTATGAGCCTGAGGAACATGGACCAGACTATGTCAATGAATTCCACTTTGCTCCCAACCAGACACGCGAGCTGGAGGAGAGGGTGATGGAGCTGCACCGTAACTACAGGTCTGAGAAAATATGACTTCATTAATTCACCTGAATCTTTCAAAGACACGCTGTGTGGAATAAAAACGAGGAGATAATAAGACATGAAGGATCTACTGTGGCTTGTGTGCTGTAGGGGGATGAGTCCAGCAGAAGCAGAGGTAAACTTTCTAGAAAATGCCAAGAAGCTTTCAATGTATGGAGTGGACCTGCATCACGCTAAGGTACACAGATAACTAGTCTCTGTCTTCTCTCTCATCAGTCAGTGCACTTTTGAGGTTCTTTGATGCCTGTGTTCACTAGGATTCAGAAGGAATTGACATAATGCTTGGGGTGAGTGCCAACGGTCTGCTCATCTACAGAGACCGCCTCAGGATCAATCGCTTCGCCTGGCCTAAAATCCTTAAAATCTCCTATAAAAGAAGCAACTTCTACATCAAGATCCGCCCTGGAGAGGTAAATAAAAAACATCACTGCCATTTCTTTTTACACTTTGCTTGGCTTAGTTGGAGTTCACTGCACTATTACTGCATGCAAGCCTCACAACAGAAGTTCGTAGTCAGTGTGGCAGAGCTGAAGCCAGCGTGATAAAAAATCTTTTGGTAAAGACTCAACTAAACATTTCTATTTCATGGTTTCACAGTTGTTAAAATTACACCATTGCCCCTCTTGACTTGACAAAACTGCGTAAATAGTCATTTCATGGTTTGATAAAAGTGAAAAAGATTTATCTCCTGAAAAACCATGTGACAACTGCAGAGAGTATTCTTTTTTTAGGCTTTATTTATAGCACTCAGAAGTACCTAATCTTAAAGATTAGGCTGAGAGGTCAAAATTTTATTCTTGTCCTTCTCTCTACATGTGAATTTAAAGTGTGAGTAGCTGGTTATGAGGATTTGTATTTTCATCAATCTTACTTTTACTTTTTGCACCCTAAAATTATTTTTCTTTAGCCTTTTGGATGTGTTTTATATCCACTGTTAAACTGACATTGACATCTTCATAGTGAATAACCAAGGCCGTTCTTTGCATATACTTTGTTCTGCAGCTCTATCCTCTTAAAACAGCTGTCACTTCAGATTTGCTTGAAGGGCTGTCATTGTGTTTTAAAAGCCCTTTCATTCTAAACTGTCCCCACAGAATTTTAGTGTGGAACAAAAGTTGTCTTCCTCTTGTGAATAATCCAGTATATAGACCAGTTATATTGCTAATAACATATTGATTTGAGAGCATTTTCTTCTGTTCACACCAATGAACATCAGATAGAGTGAGTGCATGAACGCCTGTTTTTATGGGGTTGGTTAGAGATGGAAAATCTGCCTGAAGTGTCAGCAGGAGACGTGAAAATATATTTTTACGAGTAAACACAAAAACATTGATTTTTCCATTGCTGCGGAGTAAACACAATTCACCCTTTCGTCATTACTCCATCTTGCCCACCACTAGCTTCCTTCACTCTCCTTTTCTTCTTCACCCCCTCCTCCACCTCCTTCACTCCCTTCCCTCACCACTCAGTATGAACAGTTTGAAAGCACCATAGGCTTCAAGCTGCCCAACCACCGGGCCTCGAAGCGATTGTGGAAGGTCTGCATTGAGCACCACACCTTCTTCAGGTAGGACTTGTTGCTCAGTGCCACGCAGGCAGATACGCAGCATTCTTTTTTCACTCTGCATGAACTGATAGCACCGTTAGCACTTTGCACAGCAGATCATCCACAGCAATATGTTCGTGGTACAGCACTTTTCATACTTCTATTGTATTTGAAGAGAATCAAAATTGGTTGCCATTATTACACAAGCTAGTTAGTATATATATTTTCTTGCAGTAGTTAAATAAAATATTAAGAAATGATTGGTTTGTACACCATTTATCTTTGATGAATTACTTAAACTCAACCCTCCTGCAGGTTGGTTTCCCCAGAGCCACCTCCCAAGGGCTTCCTGGTGATCGGCTCCAAGTTCCGTTACAGCGGGCGGACCCAAGCTCAGACCAGACAGGCCAGTGCTTTGATTGACAGGCCCGCTCCGCAGTTTGATCGGTCCGTTAGTAAGCGCTACATGCCACCCCGAAGCATTGATGGAGGTGAGACCCCAGACCTTTTCACATGGAGCTTCACTCATATTTAATGGTTTATATCGTGAAGCAATAACTTCCAACTCCCCAAGTTAGCATATAAATGAAATGCAATTTCAGCAGCAGCATTTGTTCATTTTGTGTTATGGCCCCCTGAAGGAAGTGTTACCCGTCTCACAACAAATTCTAGGCAAAGACTGAAATGAAAATTAAACTGAGATTACATGTTAATGCAGCGCTTAATAAAACATATGAACTCTATACATACTCATTTAAAAACACTCCACCTGTATCTTACCAGCCTCTGCTCTAGGGGACAGTATGGACCAGCTGTCCCAGCGAAGCTCCAGTGAACGCACACAGTTCATGTCCAGAGAAGACCTGGACCAAGAGGGTAGCATAGACCTGGACCATGACCAGTATCACTATCAGGACCAAGACCAGGACCAGTACACAGACCACGAACTTGAGCAGCATGAAGTTCAGGATCGGAAGCAGATGTTGGAGGCCAGCCTCTCTACACCTCCCAAGACTTTGGAGCTCAAGGTACAAGATGAGAGGATACATGTACTTAACACTGTTCTGATCTACATGGCTTGGGGCATTTGCCAATATTTTCTCTACAAGAAAACAGAGATATATTGAGCCACAACATGAAATCAAATCACCTGAAAACTAAAAATAAACCATTTTCTGCACCTCAAGTCAGAAAAATCCCTCATGTACTTACTCTTTGCATCTTGCTCTCACACATTCCTTTTCATTCAAAACTGTAATCACTGTCCTGATTTCCTCTCCTCGGCCTAATTTCCCATATTTTCTGCTCCTCTCCAGACTTATAAGTCTTCTCAGTATGAGTCCACTCTACTCACTATTTCTTCAACTGCCTCTCGAAATCTAAACCTCAGCTGCAGATGATATTTTTCTAACCCAGCAACCTGCTTCTAACCAACTCTTCTCGCTGCTGTAGTGTTACCACTGCTAACCTCTGCTCTTTCTTTCTGCCCTCTGCATTGTTCTGTCCTGCAGGGTGAGGAGGCAGGTTCGCCTGTAGACTCAAAGCCAGAGGTATATTGGCCGTGTCTGTTGTTTAGTCTGTTCTGCAGAAGGTCAAGCACTCTGTGTTTGTGGAGCATGACCTGTCATGTTTTTTTTTGTTTGTCTGTGAAGAAAAGAATTCTTTTCATGTCATGTTTTCCTGGATTTCACAAAAGTTATCTGGTGAAACTGCATGACTATCATCAAAGGAATAAAGAAGAAATGTTTAATATGCATTTATTCAGAGTCCACTGGGATGTAGTTTCAATGGAAATTCACATTAGATGAGAATAAATATTTTGACTTTAGCATTAGAAATCCATTTAATTGGAACTACATATTCAGCAGCATGTGTCTTTAACAGTGTCCCTGTGTGACATCAGGGATTGATTGTTATTAGCAGAATAAACAGGTGGCCCTTAATCACTCACTTGATAATTCAGTGAATCAGTGGTTCACAGCTGGCTTATTTGTACTTTATGCTAAACTAGCTTTCTTGATATAGCCTCTTATTTGTTTGGTAGAATTCTTGTGCAGGTTTGTGTGGTGGTGTTTGTGCAGGAAATATTGGCATTGCATTAGTCACTTAATGGACTCCTCATTTGTGGTTTTTGTAATGCCTTCTCATCAAATCTTTGGATGAAGAAGTATGGGAATAATCCCCCTCCAAACACTTAAGTTCAGTCAATAAATGACTGCATTAATTATCAGTTGGCTCACACTGAAATGGATTGTCCCTGTCTTCTTGGCAGAACATTAAACGGCTTAACAGTCTCAGTCCAAAGCCCCAACAGTGTCAACTGGTGTTTCTGTTTGTTGGTCTGGCTGCCTGCCTTTTTGACTCACCCTCACCATTTTACCTCTTTGTCTCTGCACGCATCTGTTCTCTTACCCCCCTCCCCCAACTCTCAACCTCCTGCTTTGCTAAAAAAAACAAACAACAAAAAAATACCCCTTCACTTCATCTCACTTGCTCCACCTCATCTGTTGGACAAGGATCTGGTCACACATCGGCCCAAACAGGAGGTACTGCTTGTCTCGTCTTTTCAGCATGTGCTGTGTGTGAACCTCACAGGTGTTCTGTGTTTTCTTATTCATCAGCTGTGCCTGCCACTTATCACAGAAAGCAGCATTGGTGCTCTTATTAAAAGCTTTTTACCTCACATAATTGTCAGGTGCAAACCCACATTTTTGATAATTTCATTTAAATGCTTTTTTAAAAGAGTGAATAATTATAGATCAATGTTTTTCTTGTAAATGGATGAACGAAATTCTCCTAGCTTGAGTGGGTTTCAGATGTTTATGTAATATTCAATAGCTCTATTGTCCATTCCAGACAGACAGTGATGTCCATTTAAATCCACATCTGTTTTGACTGTAGAAACAACTGTCATGAGACACTGTGGAGTGTAAGTCATTGTAAGCCGTGTTCCTGTTTATTGTGTGAGTAGCAGTTCTTGGACAAGCCGGAGGACGTTCTACAAAAGCACCAGGCCAGCATCAATGAGCTGAAGAGGGCTTTGAGGCAGCCTAACAGCAAAATGGCGCAGAGAGAGAAACGCGTCTCCTCAGCTACTCCTCCCGGAGGAACCCCAGAGCGGAAGACGGTAAGAAGGAGATCCTGTTTCTATAGCCACTGTCCTGGCATGATTCTCATGTATTTTGTGTATTGGTTGGTGCACACCCTGTGTATTCTTCTAACTTGCTTAAAATTTGTGATTCCATTAAGCCATGACACAAAATGTCCAGGTTTGCACACTCACCCCATTACTGTAGAGCAGGTTGTCCAGGCAGGCTAATGCAACTGTTTACTCTATGTCAACATAGGCAACCAGTGATGGCAAATTGATTGACAAGCAGGATGCTAATGAAGGAATACGGGATACTTACTCTAAAGTGGAAAAGAGTAAGGCCTCTTCTATGGGTAGAGACACATTTAAAGTGCCATCTTGGACTGAAGCAAATGTGAATGATAGCCAGACACCCTGGGACTCTTCGAGAACTAGATTTGGAACATCCCCAAAGCAGGATTTTACAGCAGCAGGAGGACGGGATATGGACGGCATGGGAGCTAATGGGCACAATGGTTCTATATCAGTGAGTAATGCTGTTCAAGAAAATGGATACAACTCTCCACCCGACAAATGGACATGTAAAAGGAACAAAGATGCGAGGCAGCATCAGCATGAGCATCCAGGGAATTTTGAAAATCCAGTGGATTCTTTTTCAAAGGGCAACGAGGCCACAGTTGAAAGTGGTGTGAGACATGCTGAGGCTTGGAAAATAAAAGATCCAAGCCCAGTTCTGGAGAAAGACTGCAACAAAACAGGAAACTCACACTCAGAAGTCACCAAGATAGTCCCTCTGAAGCCACAGAGATCAAAGAAGTCTTTAAATAAAGAGAACAGGGACGTTGTAAACCCTCAAACTCAAAGCCGGCCTGAAGGAGGTGTCGCTGGTGCAGCTGAGGATGCACAGATGCCAAAATCATCGTGTGAGTCGGGAAGGAGGCCGGATGGTAACACTGTACTGCAGTCTGTCACAGATATAGTCAAGGAAAACACAGCAGCCACCAGATACCACAGTGAATTTGCAATGTTGTATCAGCAGCAGACTCAATTTCAGCAGGTTAAGAATGAGTTCTTTGCACAACAGGAGCTCAGAGATGCAACAGGGCAAGACCAGTGGACAAGAGGGGGCAGTCTACAAGAAGATACTTTTCTACACTCAGAGTTTAGCTCCAGATTTCCAACAGCTCCTCCTCGCACTCTCCCTCTGAAAACACACTGGTCCCGAGAAAGGCAGAGCAACATGGACAACAGCCACATCCACTACAGGACAGCCAGCCAAGAAACAGCCAAGAGAAAGCAAGCGGTAAACCATCTGACCTCTAACCTGTTTGTCAATCATCGGAAAGTAAAACATTGCATGAGCTTCAGGCGATGTGGTGCCAATCTTGTTTTTACCATTTAAAAACAAAACAAAAAACCACACACATATTTCCTTCAGAACTCATGTGGCTGTGTATGAGAAAGCAAAAGTTCACGTTTCTTCGCATCGCATCATTGACCGACTCAATTCACGTCCATGGCCCCGGGAGCATTTTGCTTTCCTCTCGTTCCCCTTCGTAAAGCTTGACATCTGCTTGGCCATTTCAGAACGCTGTGGGCCTTTTAAGCAAAGTTCCCATTGCTTAAGCTTCAAGCGCCCCTTTTTTTAAATCCCACCTCAACTTTAACACCTGGTCTCCTCCTTCCAACATCCTCCCAGAGTAAAAGGTGGCTGCTGTTGCAAGGAGCGCAAGACCTTACCACCATTTTTCTTTGAAACCTCTTTTCTCACATAATTTAAATCCCTTTTCTAAATGGCTGAGAAGGGCATTTGAACCAAGTGTTCTGCCTTGGCACCTCTGTAGCAACAGCAGAAAATGAAAAAGATGATTAGATGTAATCACAGAGCTGCAGAGCTGCCAAACCTCTTCAGGGCTCAGGCAATCATATCCTGCATTTACAGATATGAATACCTTTTCCCTGAAAGGAATTCCGAAAACTCTCAGTGCATGGCATTACCATTGCACTTGCAGTCATTTTTAACGATGTGAAATATACCCAACTGTATGTGCATGCCTCTGACAGTACACTTAAGCTTTTGAATATAAATTAGGCATGTTTATTTTTACATAGCAGTGAAATCTACACGATGCACAAGCAATTAGCTTAAAAGCTGTGCATAGAGACCATTGCAAACTTTGTCTCTCCATGTTTGAGGATTAATTATTTTATAAGCCGTGTGCTACAAACAAAAATTCACATCAAAGCAGTGATGGAGAAAGCCCTCCTTTCTGCTCTCTCACTCATTAGATATAGAGAGCTCTATTTTGTATACATTGACAGCTGATTTATTAGTTTTAAATGAATTTTTGCTTGTTTGTTTTTCTCTTCTGCAGGAGACACCGCCCACACCTGCTATTCACGAGGAGCCTCTCAACGAAGCTTCGGTGAGTCAACCCTTCAGCTCGACTTTTTTAATCTATTTACCTTTTTCAGTGCAAGTATATGGAGTCAGATTGGTGTCAGACATTTTTTTATATAATAATAATAATATACACTCACTGGTACAAAATAAGTGCTGAAAGACCTGCCTTCGATCAGGATCTTATTATACTTGTAAATGTTAACATTTGTTATCACCCCATACATATGGGTAAAAGCTACCAACTTCAGCACTCCCTTTAAACTATCAAAGCAAATGGCGACAATTATTAACTCATGTTTGTGTTATTTGGTATGTTGGTTTCTATATGCAATACACATTCCATTGAAGACAAAGAAAAAACTTATTAAAGGGAAAACAACAGGGGACAACTGAACTACTGCCAAGACAATCCAATTAAATATTGAAGGTGTTTTGTGCTGCTGTAAGGATTCAGTAAATTAACTCTACAACCTGGCTTGTGTAGTAATTTAATCTGAAGTTTAAAGATGTTTAAACAACATCACATGGATGTGTTATCTCTTCCTCTGCAGAGGGAACCATGGGAAAGACGCCTGGGCTCTGTATCAGAGGACGACCAGGACCATGAGATCCTGTACCTGAAGGAAACCCATCTTGGGATTGAACGCAAATGCTCCAGCATCACCGTCAGTTCTACGTCCAGCCTGGAGGCTGAAGTAGATTTCACCGTCCTCACAGACCTGCACACGGGCATGGAGGAATTCTCCAGGGGTATGTCAGAGTTGGGGGAGAGGGATCTGTCGCCTGACGGCGGTCTGTGTCTGGGCATCGACTTCCAGCAGCAGGGTCCCTCTGAACCGCCTCCCCCCTTAGTGTCAGCTCCTCTGTCCAGAGGAACCAGCAGCAGCAGCAGCAGCCCCCCAGTCAAACATACCCAACCTGAAGAAGTACGAGCAGAGGTCAAACGACCTGACGGACAGGTAGGCCGTGTGTTTGTATAAGCATTGTTGATCTTTAACTTTTTGTGGGTGACAAAAAAAAATTCTGTCACCTAAAATATGCATTAGTGCACTGTGCAGCAAGTTGGGACTAGAAGCATGTGAGAAATGAACAAAGTGTACAGAGGCAAGTTTTCTGCCAGAACAACAGGAAGCAGGGGTGAAATTCCAGCTTCCCAACACTTCCCCACTGAATCTCTGTTATGTGCTGCCCATGTTTGCAGCACAGTGTAAAAACTGAGTGAGCTGTTGATGAGTTCATGCAAGTTCTGTTTATGAGCTCTGGTATGCCTGTGGAGTAGTGGGTCGATGTTAACGTGAAAGAAAACAGAGCAGCGGAAACCTTTTCACAACGAGATGGTGTGATAGCACTCAAAGTGTTAGTCACAGTGTGTTTTTTATAGTGTGTTGTTCAACTTGGGTTTAGGTTCGGGATTTGATTATTTTATTTGATTTATTTTTTAAAATACTTAAAATGCTCAGAAATCAAGACAGTAATCTATACTAAAACAAACATTTTTTTATGAATAACAAGTATTGTTTGCAGCTTCATGCATTTTCAATCTCTTCTATCTAATGTCTCTGAAGCCTGTAGTTCCCAAAAAACCAAAGAGGTCAGTGCCAGTGTCGTCGTCAGTGGACAGAGATCAGTCACACAAAGAAGCCAGTCGCGTCTCTGCTGTCGCACCACTGAGCAGGGAGGCCAGCGATGTCATGCCTACGCCAACAGTGAGGAAGACGGACGTCAGGACAGAGACTCAGCCCAACGGTTCAGAGGTCACCACCACCATTGTGGAGTTCACGGATCAGGTTAATTGCATATTTTAATGACAATTTTTTTCAATAATAATGAGCAGTTGTACGAATAAAACCGCCACAAACTGAACTCTGTTACAGGATCATGGCATCTCCAGCCTAAGTGAAGTTTCTTATTCGACAAGACAGAGTGTGTCTCCTGTGAGTACAAACTCAAAGACTTCTCCAATTTTAACTCAAGCTCCATCCTGCTCTCCAGGGTTTGAGCCTACTTACACGGACAGGAATTCTTGACTATGTCATAAAATGTATATACTCTGTAATGGCTTTTGCATGTCTGTGCTTATGATGCCTTATCTGCTTTTTTTAAGGTGCACAAGGGCAGCCTTGGAAGAGAGGCTTCAGGGTCACCTATCCTTGTGACTGAAAATGTTACCTCAGCAACCACTCACGTTACCAAGGTACACGATAAGACTTACAAAGCAATTTAATGTGCCATTATGGGTAAAGTGTTTCATGCAACAGGAAGAAATGTAGCTCATCTTATCTACAAATGAAGGTTATCAGTACAATTGTGTTTTGCAGACGGTGAAAGGAGGGTATTCAGAGACCAGGATCGAGAAGAGGATTATAATCACAGGAGACGATGATGTAGACCAGGAACAGGTGTGGATGGCCAAAATGTGGATGGCATGTAGATTGTTCTTATTTATAGTTATAGTAACTAGAACATTTTAGTTTAATTCTCTAAATCACCTTTTTATGTGATTGAAACATTTGTGATTCATTTCAGTAAACTCTTTCCTCACAGGCACTGGCTATTGCAATACAGGAGGCCAAGCAGCAGCATCCAGACATGCAGGTGACAAAAGCAGTCGTTGTCAGGGAAACAGAATCATCCACTGAGGATCGACATGGTTCATCAGAGGTACAGGTGCCATCTTGACTCCAAACGATATTATCTACACAGGATTTAGCCTCCTCTAACCCCCTTTGAAGTTTCAGGGATTTATGGTTGACTGCCCCCTCTTTCTTCTCTGCAGTCCTGATTTTTCTGAGACAAGAGCACCCCCCTTTGGAACAGAAGCGCCAGTACCCCGACCTGAAATTGGCGCCCACCATCCCAAATGATGAGACTCCTGTCAGTGGCGCTCGGATGCAGCCTCTTGTACATGTTCACACACAAAAGCTGAAACAGGACTGCTTTCACATGTTTTTTTTACTCAAACATTTTGTTATTGAAATCATTAATGTTCAGTGGAGTGGTTGAAAAAAAAAAAAACATCCGTCATGGTCTTTAACTGGTCATTAATATCCTGTCAGAATTCTAAACATCTGGAACAATTAAAGCTATGGTCCAACTAAATTCCCTGCCAATCTCTCAGGGACTGACTTGAAATCACTTAAAAGTATTCCTCAAAGGTCAAAGGGAACTAATGTGGAGGAGGTTTGCGTAGATACTCATTCACTGTGGAATAACCTAAGTTCATGTGCCATCCCATGCTGAACGTATCATTTGGGACATTAGGAATATGAGAGTGTCTTATCTTGCTGTACTGAAATATAAAAAAAGCATTAGATTCCTGCTGTTTGTGCTGAAAAAAAACTTACCATGTGTGTTTGTAAAAAAAAAAACAGTAAAACAATCCATTACATGTAGCTCCAGCACTGTTAAAGCATCAAGGGTGTAGTGAGAGCAGAATAAACTAAATTCTCTGTTATGTTACACTGAACCATGAGCATGCACTGGTTAGAAAGGATGAAGGTCCTCTGGAGGTGTTTGTTCAAGTGTTACTTTAGGACCAAAGTCTGATCACTACACTGTATCTGTCTCCCCTTTAACACTTGCCTCTTTGAAACCTAAATTTCCTTAATGTGTGGGTGGCAGGTATGCAAGGATATGCATATACGTCTTGACATTATGAGCCGTTAATACACAGCTTACCTGTTGTATTCATTCAAACAGTGGCAATGTAGTTTCTGAGCATGCTGGTGTTTCAGAATGAGCCCGGTCTCTCTCCTCTCCCTGCCTTTAGATGTGCTTTCAGAATTCAGCTGGATGTAATACCACTTTGGCCATTGTTTTGTTTTTTTTTTTATATGTACTTAGAGTAGGCACCTGCACCTTTGTTTAAGTCCCAGATTGGGGGCTGCTGCATCAGTAAAAGTAGTGTTTGAGATGAGGTTTGCACGATGATTTGTAGCATCATTGGACTGCAATTGAGTATAATTAATTCAGAAAAAGCTGAATATTAATTTCTTGAGTATGACATGTACAAAAAGGGTAATTAGAAGTGAGAAAGTGGGCAATCTTAGGTACACAACACATTTATTTTGTTATTCCTGACAACACACCGTCTCAATACACCAGTCTATTTTATATTTATTTTGCCAGTGAATGAACATAAAGTGTCAAGCGCACGTTCTTCTGTGGTGGTCTTTTGCTGCTCTTTTAAGGTAATGGCTGAAATGGTATTATGCATCAGAGCTGTTCCAATACTCTTTTATGTAAAGTACAGTGTTATAAATGAATAAAATATTCAGTAGGAGCTTTTAGCCGTGTGTGATTTGATACATGAATGTTAGAGAAATGCCATAGACATGTAATGTGCCAATTAAGGTAGCAGTGAAATTGTACAAACACTGGTTTTGTATGAAATTAACTTTATATGAACAAGCGAACTTTTAATTACAAAAAAGTGCCAGAAAGTCAAATGCATAAACTTGGCATGGTGATGTGTCCCTTTAATGATGGTGTCATTGCAAACATTTCTGTCTCTTTGCAAAAAGTCATATTTTATATATAAAAAAAAAAGTCATTTGGTTATTGAAAAACAACATTAGGAACTGTCATGTCTGGTTTATGAGGGTATCCTGAGGTATAACTTTGGCTTTCAGACACTAAACCTTACAGTCAATGTCCACATGTGTAGTGTTACTCCTGTTGTGTTTCAGGTTTTGGTTTCAAATCCCTTAAGGTGGTGGTTAGTCATGGATGTGGGTTGTCAAACTGGAAGATGGAGAAAAAAAATGATGCAGCCATGCATACACTTTGTACTGTATATTTGGTGCTGTTTGGTGAATTGTGAAGATATCGCGTTAGTTAATGGTTATCGGTTTGACGGACACTAGGGGGCACCAGTTACTTAAAAGAGGCGAAGCAAGCTTTGCAACAGCATCAAGCATACACAGCTGAAATCCTTATCATCCGTCAACCAAGGGGGCAAAATTATCCACATCTTCCTTGGAACAACCTGTAAGGTCAAACTTACCTCCTTGCTCATGGGAGTCTGACATGTAATAACCAGACTGTGATTAATCGTAGACACTTGGCTGTGGCTGAGACACCTGGTGCCGGAGTCTGATTGGACGGCCTCTGGCTGACCCTTAAACCTAGCCCTGTCCTCTAGGTGCAGAGCTCTCCTCCTCCTCCTCCTCTGCAACTTCATCTCTTCTGCTCTGCTGCTCTCATCGCTTGGTGTCTTTGCTGTACATTGTACTTGCATTCCTTCAAAAATGAATAAAGAGAGAAAAAATGATAAGAAGGGACTTCCTGTGACCTCTGTAACACACCATGCATCTTTTATAATGGCACATTTGTGTGTGTAAATATTGGGTTTTGTAAATTAAATACAACTATTGGATTTTTCAATCATAATTACATGATTCACATTAGTTACATATTAACACTAAGAAGAACTAAGAAACAGCAGTGCTCACCTTCTGCTGAAAGTTGTTTCAAAAGCATATAAGATGTTGCAAATTAACCTAAGAGAATCAGGTTGTTACATGTGCACACTCTTAATCAAAAATAAACAAAGCTTGAACCTGGAAAGTAATTTAAATTCAAGGCTAGTTTCATACTTGTGTTTAGGTGTTTAGTCAATCAGATGTGGGTCATTAATGACTAATTTTTCATGCTTTCCCAAGAGCCAGCCTTGATGCCCTCCTACTCATGTTTGAAGATCCTTACACTGAGAGGTGATTGTTGTTTACAGATACAGATTTACAGGTAATCATTGCACTTTTTTGTGTGTTTTTTTTTGGTTATAATTTGGATTTGAAGAAGCCGACACCTCTCTGTGAGTCCAAAGGCAGAAATGAGGAAATGGCATTATGTTTATTATTAAAAGCAGGTTGATCCATTCAGACACTCGCAGCAACATAGGTACATACATTGACCAGTGTCATGCCGAATAGCAACTGACAGTAAAATACCATCCCCTACCTTGTAGTAAGCTATGTTAGAAAAGTCAGTAATCACTGCCACTCACTGTATTACAATGCTCATCATGAAGGACATAAGAGAAGGGCCTCTCTCTGAGACCAACACGTCCAAAAATATGATCTAAAAATCAATAAAAATCTTAACAAAGCATACAGTTAGGTCAGGTATACATAACTTATAGTGAGCCAAAATACAATGTGGATAAAGAAGGAAAATAAATAAACCTCTTGAATAATAACTATGGAATATAATCATAAGACTTAAGGCTCATTTGGGACCTGAGGATTTCATACATACAGTGTACAACAATGCAGCTCACTCTGCTCAGCTTGCCTTTGTTATGCACTCACATGGATGAAGGAGGAAGGTAAGACATCGATTAATCAATACAAGTCTGCAGTTTACAATGAAAGCCGTACTGAGGGTGGACACGCTGCATTTTCTCACGATGATACAACAAGTGGATCTGAACTTGGTTGGCCCCATACCTTTGGTTCCAGTCTACAAATGGCAACTCTGAGGTTCGGATGTAAAAGCATGAATAAAATCCAGGTAAAGTTAGAAAGGTCGTCTGGTTGTCATAAAGCAATGAGGCTTAGCTCCCTGTTGTTTTTTAGGCAGGGATTAGTAACAGTTTCTTTTCCTTTTTAGACAGTGCAGGAAGTTTCCCAAAGACGCTCAGGACAGAGCAAGGAAATGGTCTGAACCACCTCCTGTTAGAATCAAGCTTTAATATAACTTCAGTCACCTGAACACCGAGTGCTTCAGCTTCCCTCCACTCAGTTATCTTTATATCCATTATCCAAGAAAAGTCCACAGGTACATATTCATCTGTTTAACAGTACCTGCACAGAAAGAGAGAGAGAAAAAACATACGCACATCCTATTGTGGCCTCCAAGGTGAAAACCGTATGAGAATATCCACTGGTTAGAAATAGGAAGAGAAAAAAAAATCTTCAAAGAGACTGCAGTCGAGTCATGGCGTCCTTTCAGTTTCATAAAAGCAACTTCTGAAAGAGCCAGTTCCTTTCAGTAAGTACAGAAAGGTGGAGGAGGAAAAGCATCTTCCTCACAAAGAGATTTCTGTAGAATAAGGAGGAAAGACACAGTTGGGTGGGAAAGGGAGCAGGTGGAAATGCGGCTGTCAGCCTGTTGTTGTCTCTGACCTGCTGATTTTCCTCTTAATAAGTGGTTGTAGTGCCAGTTTTATGCAGATGTTTGTCATAGTAACGTTCTGGCTGTGAGGATTAGGGCTGGAAGATTAAGCAAGGGAAATGCCAGGACCTCCGGGGCCGCCCCTGCCATGGCTATGGAGCCTGAAAAACACAAATAAAAACTCAGCAGGCGGATTTGGATTTGTGGTTTTAATGCATGCTGTGATTTAGAAACACCTCGTAAATTTCATCGAGTGAGAAATTTGACAAGAAATTTAAATGACCATAATGCAGGAATGCAGAAATTCATTCAGTGCAAAGAACTGCTGTGTGCACACATACAGTGTATCAATAGATGGCACTAGTACAACACGCTCAGCAATGAGGACAGCCCAGCTTTCAAAGAGCTACACAGACTGAGGTGGGAACAGCAACAGATGTAGTTTGATTCAAAGGAAACATCCACACTCAAATAACACACTACTGACACTTTTCCATGCATATCTGAGTTTTTCGAGCTACCGTGCAAGAGAAAATCAACTCATTAGGAGGCTCACAAAGTTTCTGAAGTAACAACTAATCAGCCTATTGCAGTGCGTGGTTGTGATGTGGTGCAGTATATTTTGACACGGCTCTGTCTGAACTGTCTCACCTGATATCTTTGGGATGGTTATCTGGCGGCTGCTGATGCCTTCCCCTCCCTCACTGAAGGGTTTTATCTGGATCACGTAGCCTTGATCCACCGGCAGAGACAACTCCAAGGAGGTGTTGTTGGTCTCCACCACGTTGGGACGGCTGTGTTTGTCTTGGCTGTACATCACCTGCAGGAGCGCAAAGGATGGAAACAGTGTGTGGTGTGGCGTGGAGTTACTCCAAACACAATGAATCATAGAAGAGGTTTTATGGCTAATGCTGTGACAAGAGTCTTGAGTTCCAGCTTTGTGAGATGAAATGAGCCGCCTGTCTTTTAAAGTAACAAGGCTGAATGTGGTGCTGCACACGACTGCTGGATGACCAGAGGAGAGGCAGCAGGTGAGATAAAAGGTGTGAGTTTTCTTCAGCTGCAGCTCAGGCTGTGAATGCACCTGCGCTTTTTAACATAAAGCTCCACTTTTAGAAGGAGAGCTTTTAATGTAGAGGTAATAATGTGCAATGACTGCAGATGACTTTCATATTTTTAGTTTAGTTGGCTGCAAATTATGTCCCATTTTTCGGATTTAAAAGCCACTTTGGAAAGATTCTTAACAATGCCTGAAGTAATCATTGAAATATGTATTTGATGATGCTATAGCTAGGTGGGAAGATGACCATCAATCAAATGGAACCATTAGTCCCTGAGCAACACATCCAAATCCATTGTGGGTGTTAAGATTACAGAGAAATTTAAGAAAATGAACCATTTGTGTAGACTGAATTACTACGCACCATCATACACTGTGAAAGAGATGTTCATATATTAAAAATACTGTGAGACTTCTATCAGTAATACTTCCATGCTCACAAAAATAAGCTCAAAGTGTGTACTCATATGGAGTAAACGGACCAAGTGACAGCCCGTCAATCTCTGCTGGGCTACAATCTATAAAGCCATTCACTTGTCAGCCTTGCAGTGAATCCGGTGTCTCGTCTTTTGTACCTTATATCCTGTGACTTCTGACTCATTCTCAAGGGCGTGCACTTGGTCCCACTTCAGGATGACCTTGGAGTTGGAAGTGTTCCACATGATTTTGACTGGAGCTTGACTGGGTGCTGGAGGAGGAAGAGGAGGACGACAACAGGGAAGAGGAGGGTGAAAAACAACAGGCTGTCCGGTCAATAAACAGTTCAGAACCAACTCAGCATGAAGGAGACTTCTTATTATCTGTTTATCATCCTGCTCACTGCTAACAGAGAGCAGAGGCTGTGTGTGTGTGTGTGTGTGTGAAAGAGAGCGATCTGTCTCTGTTTGGCAGTTGACAGTATGATGAAATCACATAAAATACTGTATAACATAAATGTTTACTAAAACATAACAAATGACATGATCAGCCTATAAAATGCTACCCATCCATATAAAAGTTTGTTTCTTTAATATTACTGGCTCTAGGGAAGACCATTCTGATCAGCACTGTTGCACAGACATTTACACAAATATAAAATAATAAACATAGAAATACATAAAAAAAAATCGAAGACACATATGAGAGCGGTTCCCCCCTTTAGCTGGAAACGTCTCACCCTTCGCCTGTTGGACCTCTGTGTCGCATCAACCCAGTGCGGTGTTGTAAATTAAACTTGCATTTGCATAAAACAATTTACCATATCAATAAATTAAAAAAGTGTGATGTCCCTTAGTTTCACACTGTTTATATTGGTAAAATGCCAAGAAATAAATAAACATGTTCATTAAGAAGACAGAACACATAATATACAGCTGATGTTAATACACATGCATATGAAAAAGGGGCAGGTTTACAAAGAAAAACAGTTCAACTTCATGTCATGTTTTGGTGCAAATGTAGAAAATCTCAGCTGAAAGAGATGAAAGCTGCTGTCATTATTGGTTATGTGTAAGTTGGCCATGCGCCTGCAGCCAAACAGAAAATAAAAAGTAAAACAAGGACAACAGAACAAAAAAGGATGCTGTCATTCACCGTCAATATCTCTTAAGTAGATGCCTTACGTGGTTTCTTGGTTGTGACATTGACTATGCTGCTCTGTGGACCCACTCCAGCGCTGTTATAGGCCCGCAGGGACACGTAATAGGTACTGCTCCCATCCAGATCCCTGATGAGCACTGAAGTTTTATTTCCCACTGTCCTGATCACGCTGGCTGCATCCTGCTTTTCCTTCTCACCCCAGTACTGCAACTAAAAAAATACAAATGAAAATACACACAGGTTACCATTCAGTTTGGTTAGCAGTACTCCAAGCTGTAAGTGTACAACTGTGGGCATGAAACCTGGAGGGGGCTCCTATACTGAATGAATAATGATGCAGTCATTAATACAAACAGGGTCATCACACTGTTATCCAATGAAAAGGAAATGAATATAATGCCACTAGCGATTGGTTCTGTCCACAGCGTTATTGTGTGGGCATGTGTGGTTTTGACCTCGTAGCCTAGGATGCGTCTGCGGTTGTTGCTCCAGGCCAGTGGCTTCCAGGTGACCTCTACCTCGGATGCTGATACACTCCTTGCCCTCAGCCTCCCTGGAGCTCTGCTGGGCTCTGTAAGGCACATCAGATAGTGAAGAGAGGATGGAAGACATGGAGTCACTACACCCACGTCTATTGTATGACTTAATGAATATACTGCACCTCTGTCTAATCTGTTGGTACTACTATGTGAGTGAGTTTCATTGGAAATTGTGTGAAGTAAAAGTTGTGAAATTTACTTAGTGGTTTTGCATGCAACACAAATAAGGCAGCTGTGTTGCACACCAGGAAGGTTCGCACTCAAATACTGCAGCGGCCATCTTGTTTGCAAACGTGTTCATCATCAGCTTTGATTTCAGGTTTTTAAACACCTTTACTGTTTGTAACTGAACAACAGAAGCTTGGAGCTATGCTTTTACACTTTGACATTATTTTTGACACACAATTAACTATTTTGTTAGTAGCACTGTGTTGCTGTTTAGTGGTACATTTAACAGACTTTATTCTGTTTTTTTTGTAGACCTGCAAAGGCCACTACAGCCTTCAGGTGGCTACAGGTATGATTTTGTGACTAAATGTGTGTAAAGGAGCTATTTACAAGGATCAGTACTGGCCACTTAAATATACAATATCATCCTACAGTTGTTATACACACCTTCTTCTGCGGAGTATATAGTGGTCACTGGACTAATGGGGCCTTCTCCCTTGTTGTTGTAAACCCCCACTTTGACTTGGTAGGGGGAGAAAGGGGGGATGCTCTCATTCTTGAAGACGTATCTGGAAGCATCTGGAGACGTGACGGCAGCCTGCATCCAGCCCTGCGCCCCGAGTGGGCGGAAAGCCACCACATATCCAAAGCCTGGACCACTCTGCAGCTCCTCGGGAACAGGCTAAGGAGGTACAAGATGACTCAGAGGGGTGACTCAAGAGAGACGTGCATGACTGATCCTGAAGATATTAATACCTTAAAGAAATGCAGCCCTGCACATATTAGGGCACTTAGAGGAGTAGTGCTGAAGGCATTATTGTACTTGCATGAACTTGTCATTCTGTCGGGTTTAAGTGGTTTCATACTGAGGAGAATTAACATTATCTAAACAGAAAGAGATTTTTTCTTCATAACCCCAACCACTTATTTTAATAAACCAAAACTAAGACAGCACAAACTGTGAAGTAAATTCTGCTTTACTGTTACTCATTCAAGTATTTGCATTAGTAACGAAAAATATAACAAATATGTAATATTCTCCAAAGAATCAAACAAAAACACAAACAAACACAAACTAAGTGTCATATGTGTAAATGCATGCTTACTTCCCAAGTGATGACCAGCTCTGAACGTCCTCCACCACCACCATTCACCCTTGCTGTAGTCACCCTTGGAACTAAAAGATTGAACAAAGTGTGAGGAAAATGTGAGGAAAACATGGTTTGTCAGGACTTGTTATTCACCAATTAAAGACTTACAAACTCATTCTGAAGAGGTGAAAAACACACACTTTGAAGGAGATTCAGTAAAACTGAGAAATGTCAACTTGCTCTAAAACATTTTGATCTTCTTTAGGTAAATTTGAGGCAGATGATCCTGATGATCTTTTTCTTCTGTACTGTTCTGTGCTCTAAACAGGATGTTTTCCACTCCAGACACAAAGAGCTGAAGCTGTCTGAATAAATGTGCCTGGCATTAATAATGTTGTGGGTTCATTCATGTGTTGCACGCCTTGAGGAAGTACATTTCTCTGATTCAGAGTTCTCTGAAATGTACAATAAGGATCTAATTGCCTTCATAGTTTTTTTTAACTTGTAATGTGTATAATTTGAAAACCATTTGTGTTGCTTTTGACAGCAGAGAAAATGTAATGAGCTTCTGATACATACGTGTTTCTTTAGTGCGGGCCTTTTTGGAGGGCTTGCTGGGCTCTCCTGTTCCTATGCTGTTGGTTGCCAAGACTCTGAACTCGTACTCTACCCAGGGACTCAAGTCAATGACAGTGGATGACAGCTGCTTCCCCCCAAGCAGCTCAGGAACTGAAACACATCACAGAAATAACCTTTCATCAAAGCCCTGCAAGATCTGCCACTGAAAGTTAGCCAAGCTGATGATGTGTTATTTACTGTCATTTTGTGTGGGTGGGGTGCTACAAGAAGGATACCAGTCACGCCCACTCGCTGCTTTTCATCTACTCAGTATACTTAACATTCACACAGCTGACACGCAGACTGTCAGATGAAGCCAGCCTACCGGTGGTAACGGCCTGCCACCCCAGAGAGAAAGATGTCCTGGCCTGAATGGTGTAGCAGATGATGGGGCTGTGGTTGTCCATACCAGGACCCCAGGATAGAGACACTGTGGTCTCTGTTATCTCAGTGACCTGACAGTCCACAGGAGGGCCTGGAGGACCTAGAAGGATAGTGAGTCACAGTTCACTCCAACTGAATGATAAATACTGTTGAGATTAATGAAGACAAGAGGCGGCAGACTGGAGATGCAGAGTAGGAGAGCGTGATGTAATCAACTGATTTCAGAGGGGGGGTAATAGGACAACAGCCGCTGATGCTTTTTGAGGCTGCAGAGCATAATATTAAACATCTGACCTCAGCTTTTAGATTAAATTATAATTAATTTCACTTTTTTTATGTTTTGTGAATGACAAGTTAGCAGGTGTTACAGTTTTATTGTGAGTGTAGCAATAGGAAAGTTTGTCTCAGTGCATATGCTTGTGAATTTGTTCTATTTTTTCTATAAAATGTGCAATTTTTTGTGATTTATACAGACAGGCAGTATGTTAGTCCAGTTGTATCAGTTAAAGCAGATGATGTGACACGTCGCATGATGCATTCAGGGCCCATGAGTCATTTTAAAGGCTGATCTCTGACAGCATACAGCTGCTGGTTATGAGCACAGCTGCAGCTGCTTTGCCTGGCTGTGGTGACTGAAGTTTTGGCCCGATATGGTTATTGTCAGCGGCTCCCGTGGTTCAATCTGCGTTGCTACGGAAATGTCCAGCTGTTACTTTTCCAATCTGCATTATTTTTTTATAACAGATGTGTTACAAGCACCCCGTAGCTTCAGGAATAGAGTAGCTTCAATGCAATGCTCAGCCAGCTAAACCATCACCGCACAGCAGCTCCATGCAGTCAGTGTTACTGCTATTAAAAATGAATGTGTCCCAGCCAGACTCGGAACAGACAAAGCGCAGGCATGACCACGGCTGCTGCCACCGCCTCATGGCTGCAATCATAATCTGAACTACATCTGCCTCAGCAGCAGTCAGAAAAAAGAGATGGTGAAACAGATTCTCTTTCTAAATGTAATGGCAAAGCTGACATAACGAGGGGAGCATTTTCACTCTGGTCTGTGTGAGAGATACAAAGTACAGAGGCCAACAAATCACCATAATATTTTGATAACGTTAAAATAGAAATACATGATCGTTCATCTCCTATTTGTTTAAGGTCCTAGCAGAGCAGGTTGCTATAGATACGTTGGCTATTTCATCTGCTATCAAGTCACACCAGGTCTGACTAAAATTCAACAAAGGAAGTGACATCCTCACCTCTGACGACCACATCGGTGGCGATGGATACACTGTCCACCTTGGTTTGAACAGCACAGGTGTATTTCCCAGCATGCCTCAGCTGAATGTTTCGGATCATAATGTCGCCTGCAGACCGCTGTTGGTATAGTCAGTAAAAAACAGACAAGTTTTACGTTTTTTTTTTTTTTTAATTTCAACGAATTTTGAAGGTTGTAAAACCAAACAAAGGCACAGAAAAGTGCACACAGTGATTTCTTTTGATGGCCATGAACATAACAAATGCCTGAGTGCTGCTTTTTCCCCTCATCACTACGAGAACAGACCTTTGTGATGAAATAAAAAGCTTCTTTCAGTATCCCTTTTACTCTCTCTGATTCCATTTACTCCACAGACACCCATTCAATGCCAAATGCATTATTAGCTCTGAAATTTAAAGTTAGAGCTAATGTTGAGTTGACGTCTTATCTCTGAAAGTAAGAAACTGTGAAATAGGATGAGGCTCGATCAGGCACTTTGATGTATAATCAGGGACAATTTATGGAGATAAACATTCTGCAGCTCCAAGTCAGTCACTCTGTGAAACCTGCCTACCAGTCCTGCAACACTGGCCTGCTCAGATGGTTCAGTGCCTGTTACACATAGAATGAAAGGACGTATAGTATGTCACCTCTGCTTCTATTATACAGCTGTTAATGCTGGCTGAAAATAAATCATAAACTATAACATCAGATCTTATTTTCACTACTGTCACTTTATTCATTGCATGCTTTATACTGATTATATGACCCCTGCAGTACATACTGTTTGTATTCATACACAAATAAATGGTATCCACTGCCATTCTTTTGCCTTATTACTGACTAGTATGTACATAACTTTATCGTGTATTATCTTATCTCCTAGACCTGCAGCTCTGCCTTAACCACTTGCTTTATATATATTTGTTTATTTTTTCTTGTGGAGTCAATAAAGTCTATCTACCTGTCTATCTATCTACCTAGCATCTCCTTATGTTTACACAAAAGTCTAATTTTATGACTGTCTGGTATTTAGACACAAACACCGCAGCTACTCAACACTGATAACTTTACTTATTGTGTTTTTCATCTCTGTAAGTAACAGAGCTGCCACTGATAGTGTCAAAGGCAGAAATGCAACACTTAAGAAAACAGAACAAACTGAAGACTCGCTGCAGCTGTATGTGGAAACTTTACTGTCTTTACTATCAGTACTGATGTGTGCAGTGATGTAATGTCACTGTTCACAAAGAGCATTCATTGATGTAACCACTCAGTTCAATTAATATCTCGCTTGTTTCTCCTCTGCCGCACATGTTCAAATGAAATGCAGCACGACACATTGCTATAAAGCTCTCCTTGTTGTTTATGATCACACCAAAAAAAAAAAAAAACAAAACAAGTGGTTATCTAGAAGCCTCATAATTGCCTTTCCTAATTAAAAGATGATGATCACATGTAATGCATGGCTGAGCATTGCATTACAACTTCCTTGGTTGCTGTTTTTTTTCCATTTGGAGGAGGTGTTAATAACAAGAACAACAAGAAAACACAGCATCCTCCTGTTCAGTCAAAAACATAAAACCTGCATGATTAATCAAGAACAAGGGCTCAATATTTTGTTCACTCCTCTTCGCAAGATGACGCTGAAATGAAGCAAAAGATGTTCATTTTAAAGTAGCTGGAACAGCTTTCCTTTAAGTCTAAGTCTGCTATATATGCATAGAATTTTATCTGTAATAAAAGGCGTGTAGACTATTAACATAAGGCTCTGCCCTCAGATGCTGGATCCTTTTATAGGTGGTGAAATCAAAGGCAGTGCCATCAAGTGAAAAAAAAATAAATACAAAATTCAAGAAGATATAGAAGTACTATTTTTTTATCACAGGAAATGTTTCTTAGCCTATGACAGACACTTCAAATAATATATTCTGTGCTTTTGCCATAATGAAGAGTTCAAACAACTTGAGTCAGAAAGTGTCTTCTGATTTCTTTCATCTTCTACATAGTGTCGTACCATAAAGGCAGAGTATGCAAAGATGCACTTACCCCACCAACTTTTTCAAAATACGCCCCGTGGCTTCCGAAGTGGATGAGCTGCTCATTAAAGAACCAGGTGAACTTGAGTTCCAACGATGGGTCATGTGATACCTGACAGGGCAGCACAATGCTCTCACCCACAGTCACATCCAGATGACCTGCTGGACTGGTGATTATAGTTGCCTCTGTAAACAGAGATCAACAATATAGAATAAGAATAACATGCTGCAGTGATTTTAGCGCTGTCTAAAATCTGCTGCATTCAGTTCTACGCTTTCTTTATGTTTCCTGATCTTTGACAAATAATAGCAAAAACATATCATGCTCAAAAACAAATAATGTCCACAACCATTTCTATCTGTGATGTTAACCAAACAAGACAAATTACTTTTGAGTCTGCCGGTAACCTTACACAGCATCTTTCTCTTTGAGTTTCATAATTCAGAGCTTGGTCTGACATACCACTGAACAACAGTAAAGAAGCAAAAAAAAAATAAACAAATGAAAAGAAAAACTCCGGCTCCATTATGGCAGGTCAGCTCTGAGTCTATAATTTAGCTCTGTTTGTGTGAGACAAAAAGCCATCCCATTTCATCCGCAGTGTGGTGCTCATCAACATAATCTTTGGTTGTCTCAGTTGGGTGTCTCATTCAAACAGCGGCGTGGTGTAGAGAATTCATCGCAAAGGCTGAGAGGCCTGTATACCAGTCCACTGTGAATTATGCATGCATGTCATAAGCCTCTAATGGACAGGCAAGCCAATGCAGCATGTCAGGGGGAGTAAAGGTCTATATTCAGCTCTGTCAAAACAAGCCAGCTTGTTTATCTCGCACCCCCCCTAAGGAGAGCCAACTGGTCATGGCAGTGCATCCCAGGTGTGTCTTAGGAAAGTTTGGCACCAGATGCAAAATGAGAGCAACTCCGAACTTTCTGTTTCCGATCGCAAAGCTGTCGCACTCATTTCTTGGTATGACTGTAAGGAAATACACAAATTGGCTCCCTCGCACCCTGCAGCGTGCTCTATGAATCACAATTCGCCTCCTGTAAACCTAAACAGTGACAGTATGGATTCAAACAACCACAAAGAGCTCATTGTATTATCAGAGACAGTTTGGACTGAGTTTAATGCTTTCCTCTAAATCATCATGGGGGTTTCTGAGCCAAGGATGCAGCATTCTGGAGTCAAATCAAAATAATCGGGGAAGAAGTGGAACATCAGTCAATCAATCAATCAATCAAAAGAAAACACTTTTGTCAGGTAATCATCTGTCAGGTCACACCTGACAGATCATTTCCATTCATTAAGTGTTGTGTGACGATGAATGATGAATCTAACAATCTTTAAGGTCGGTTTTGTTCTTTTCTAACTTCTCAGAAAATACCTTCCGCCTGCTAAATGCTTCACTACATTCAAATAGTTTAGTCTTTGATTGAGTCTGTCTGCTGTGTTGTTGCAGAGCAGGTAATGTAACAGAACTATTTTCTGGCTGACAGCGAGGAGAAGCTGCAGATCTCGAGGAAAAGTCTCTCAATCACTGTTGACATTCACACATTATTTACTAATGTGTTTTTACTTGAGTAAAAGTTACTGTATAAATAGATGTTTTGCATTGAAAGTGGTGTTTGTTTTCTGCAATACAAACAGAATATTACTATATTAAAAGTTATATTCACAGTCTTACGGTGTCTCATTATACATTCATAACTAAGATCAATATTAATTAACTGTAGCATTCATCAATAGTGATGTTTTTAAATAAGCAGAAAGCAGAATTAGTGGCTAGATTAAACATGCAATATATGATATTTTTAGACATGTATTGTACCCATGTGATACCTTATTGTGAAAACTGCATGAGTCCACTACAGATGCAAACATAAAGGCGCTGTATGTCTGTGTAACAGGCTCATTTAAACATGTAAAGAGGCTGTGGGGGAGGGAAAAAGAAAGCAAAATTGGCCTTCTCCATAAACCAATTTGCAATTCAAAAACTTGTGAAGAGGAATCACCAAAAGGCATTTTAATAGAACAGTGTTGTTGACTCTGCTCTTTAGAAAGACCTAGAAAAATCCTTGCACTGCAGAAGTGTGTGATTTAAATGGATTGAAATCTTAAACAAAGTGAGCATGGCTATGAGCCACTGTGCAAAAAAAAAGGGAAAAAAAAGGGAAAAAAAGTATGAATTAAACATTGCAGCATGTGAATGCATGCAGCCTCGTGTCTCGTTTTCTCCTGCCGCTGTCAGTCAGCTAATTGGGCTGTGGTTTATTTGTCAGGTAAGATTAGGTTTGTTTTGCTGCTTGGGTGTGCGGTGACGGTTAGTGTATAATTTAAATGCAGTAATAGACAGTCAGACTGCCAGATCATTTCCTTTAAAATACCAACAACCATACAGCAAATGGGCCATTGATTACAAAGGCTGGAGGAAACAACCTGCAACAACAAAAAATAACCAATCCCCAAATGCTAGTCCTAAAAGCACAGTTTTATGTATTGAGCTACACTTTGATGTAATTGATGTAAATTTGTCTTGATGAATGGAACACTGCTGTGACTGTAGTATCGTGTAAGAGCAGCTGTTGCCGATGTAGCAACTGAAAGTGAACAAGCAAAATCCAGCTGCCATTTGCAAATTAGCACCATTGAAGTCGAGAAAATAATATCTTACCTTTAACCAGCAGGCTGCCGGCACTGCTCGCTACTCCAAACTGATTCCTGGCTACGCATGTGTAGAGTCCAGCATCCATTTTAGTAACATTGGAAATCCTCAGGCTTCCATTGTCCAACACCATGATTCTGTAAGAGATAACCAGACTATATGTTCAAAACTGCAATTTCACCAGACAAACATGTTCTTAATCTTAGCTTGTATTTGATGTCAGCAAATTCTAATTGGCTCCCTGTGACACTGCATGATGGTAGTGTGAGTGATGAGTCATATGATAAATCAAGATCAGGTCTGCAAAGAGATCTGTAGCTACCTAACCTGAAAAATCAATCAACCAACCAACCAACCAACCAATCTTTATTTATACAGTACTCTTTGCATTTAATTCAGTAAAACACTTCTCTGCTTCACAGATGAGTGATAAGCATTTAATAATAATGTAGCAAGACCGACCCAGTCAGGACAATATTAAAAATATATAGTTATTCAACTATTAACTATTAACATAGTTATTGATGTATAAAAACCTGAAATCTGAAAAACCTAACATCTATAAAAATTAAAAACTGAAGAGGATAAGTACATGAGACAGTAGCCGACATCGGACTGGGAGCCTTATAATTTAATTATTTTTTCCAAAAAAGATCCAACCCAGTTATTTCTTTTTGAATTAAATCTATTTGATTCTTACAAAATGTCATTAAAAATTCACCAGCAGGGCCGCCTGTTTTAGTGCTAATAAAAGGTCGTTAAACCACTTTGACAGATTCTACCAGCAAGTCCAAATTACTAACGTCTATTTTTTTCTGCTGCTGACATCAGTCATGCTAAACAGATTTTATCTGGCAGTGTGCTGCTGCTAGCACACCAGTTAACAACCCAAATACAAAGTGATAGTTAGCTTGAATCTATCCTATCCTAGTTCCTGTTTAGTTCTCTGCTCATATATCCCTACATCATCAGTGTGGCTATTTGTGTCTTTAAGTAGAATCCCAATAAATCAATCATCATTTTGACGACTAATAAGTGAATGTACGGTATTTAAAGAAGCGGAAGAGTGACATGAAGGGACAAATTTTCGAGTTGAAAAACAAAACCTTAAATGTTCATGCTTGCTCCATGAGCACTGAGTTCTTAAAACATGTCAGTGTCAACAAGGCCTTGAATAGCAAAACACGGGCACAAATTACTGGTGAGGAAACATCCGTGATTTTTTTTTTGTAATCTGAAGGACAGAGGATGAAAGAAGAAAACACTTAAGCGGGGAACTTGTTTAGTGAGATCTGCACAAGCCTTGGAGAACCACACACTTTATACAAGTCGAATGAAAGACAGGGTCACAGGTGTCTGAAGCACACAACAATGAAATAAATGCTTTGATTAATAGAGTCTGTTATGATGCCAAAAAAGCATTCATCCGCTTCGGTGAAAAAACTGCCCATTCACTGCAGAGGATGCTCAGATTAAAAGCTGAAGGCATTTATTTATGTGATCAGTGTGTAGATGCTGCAACACAACCATTCATTTCATATTTCTGTGTTATTGCATATCACTAATGCAATGTGTTTTAATGTGTCACAGTTCAGGTTTTATCCCTTTGTCTTTTCTGTTATAAAGGTATAGACGCTGGTTGGAAAACACATTTTCTTTGCTCTATCTCTTTTGATCTCTGTAATTACTGGAGGTGATCTATCACATGGCTCTAGAGACAACAGGGACTTTTTCCTAGAGGTCCTTCATCAGTTCTGATTAGGGAACCCCTTCCTCTTGATGTGTTGTGTAATCTGAATGTTTTTCAGCAGCTTCATGAATTCATACAGGACTTGGCTGGGTAGATGGGCGCTGTGTAGGTGTGTTCAGCTTTTGCCTGATTAGAATCAATGGTAGAGAAGCTGTTTTAGGCCCTCTGCAGAATAGTCTCAGAGAAAATCGGCGTAAAAATACCCAAAAATGTTCCGTAAGTTCTGCGAGTATACATTCGTGGCTTTCTCAAAGTAAGCAGTAAATCCCTATTGCCCCCCCCCCCAAATAAAAGAATGCACCATTTTACAACAGAAATAAACATGTCTGCAGCCTGGTAGAAAATCAGTTTTAGCCTCTCTCATGGGAGACAACAAACTAAATAAAAGGTCAATCAACCTTATTGATCATCAGTGAGAAAAAAAAAAATAAAATCGTGTGCTTCCTTTAGAGACTAAAAAAAATAATAACAGCTGGACAAGAAAGCTGTTACACAACCCATCCTTTAGTTGTCATACTGAATCTGCCTTGCTGAGATGTCAACACTGAGTCCACCAGCTCTGATCTCTCCAGAAGGGGCAGACATAAAGCAACATTCCCTGCAGGAATCAATAAAATATCACACTGTTAAGACAGAATTCCACTGTGATAAGAAGACAGCTACTGCTTGTAGAACTAATAATTAATTTGGCTTGGCATTATCTAAGTTATTACAAACATGTAATTCCCATTATGCCTCATAAGACCGAATTAATTTTTCACGATATGGAACAGTTGCTACGCTTACATACTAATGCCACAGTTTAACTAACAAAAGGAAGATTTATGTGCTATTTCTGAATAAAAGAGTACATTTCAAAGAAAACTCTGATGGATGCGAAGCAGCAAATGCTACATTTCCATCTCTGTTACAAAGGCAAGCCAGTGGAAAATCCTTCTACAGTTCATTTCTTCAGTCACAAAGGTCATGCCAATTGGATCAAACTGCATTTCGCCGTAGTTGATGCTGCCTTTCAGCAATTTCCTGATCACAGTTGTATCTTTGGGAATTAATCGCCACATTGATAAATGCCCTGCCCTGCAAATTCACTCAAAAAGCTCCCATCTTATCTTCTAAACTGCACATGATAGCATAATGGGGTGAGGCCAGCGTTTCAAACATAACTGGCTTAAAAGAAGAACTTGAACCCCGCTTTTTAAAATATCCCTTTAAGGCAGCATGGACCTCCTGAAATGATCAAAAATGACCTGTATGGCTTTAAAGGCTAGGAGAATTAAAATGCATTAGCCCCTTCCAAGGTGCTCATTCCCCCTGTGGAGACAGAGGTATATTCTCCTAACTGAACTGAGGGCTTCCTTTGTAATGGGCTATAACAAAGAGTTATGGATATGAGATGTCACAGGGATAAGGCTTGCCATTAAACTGTGCAGCAGCCTATGTCAGGCTTGCTTCTCACCAAAGCAACAAAAGAACGGTGTAAGATAAAGACATAAGGAAGCCTATCTGTCTTCTGATTTTTCCAAAAGCTGCCAAAACCCTGCACCAATTAAGGTATTGGGCAAATTTGTGGGTTACATTAAAGCCTGTGCAGGGCGATATAGTGTAAGCAGGCTCTTTATCTCAACCTTTAGTGTTAAAGTGAGCTACCGGCTGTAATCTAAGAGCCTGCTCCATCTCTCCATGGTGTAACAAAAGCTAAAAAGGCTGTAAATGAAAAACATTATTTCAACCACTTAAGAGAGATTGCATAATTAAGTCAGTATATTACCTGGAACCTGCAGTATTCTCAAGCACTGCTTATTTCATTCATTAATGATCTCTTTTGGCAACACAAGTGGTAAAGCTCCTGCTGTTTTAGTGGCAGGATCATAAATCGATCACATTACATGATAAGGCTTTGCATATAGTTGAGCATAACAATCTTAAACACGGTGGTTCAATCTAAAGGTAATATTCCTGAGAGCTATTTCCTACATCCGTTGTGAAATTGCTGGCAGTGGTCAGCAGTGAAATTAAATTAAAGGAAGCACTTTATCGTCGACCTCATAGTTCCCCACATAAGTGCATAGCAACCCTGTTATATGGCTATCTTGTTATACATGCCGGGGATGTGGGCTGATGTAGGTATCGCCCCGGCGTGATTTCATTAACTAATCAGATCCTGTCTTGTTCTTAGTTGATTTGTTTTCTCCTACCCCAGATCCTTGAAAACATTATCCTTGGAAGATTAGAAGGAATTATGGATACTTTAGTTGAGCCAGTGGGATGGATTAGTTTTGTGCCGCTGCTGTAATAGCATCGGTAAACAGCCCCATTCTGATATGGAGGAAAGTAAATGCTAACGAGCCGGGAACAAGGGAGTAAGATTGTGAGAAATGTTGCAATAATGTCAAAACCTAACATCGAGCATGCAGCTCACCCACTTCAGAGAAAGGCTGTAATGTTAAAGCTCAAATGGGAAATCTTGCCTTTATGGTCACGACTGATATTGCACATTGCGGCACGGATGCATTTTCCTTTCAATACTTAAGAGGATGATAAATCTGCAAGCTGGGCACAACATTTAGCAGCCATTTGCAATGCGTATTCTTGGCGCTCGTTCCGTTGCTCACCCCTACAAATAAAATCTCTCTCTCTACTTTCAAATAAGACATCTAGGCCTTAGTTTCCACAGCATGCTGTTTGGCAGGGGAAGGGTGGGACATGACTAAACTTGTGGCACCTCCTGCTGTGACGAGGATGGATTTCCCAGGGGGTTAGATGTAGGAAAGCTGCTGAGCCAGTTGAACAATTAATCCCATATCAAATAAGTAATGTGGACCCCCGCTACATCACCACATGTGCCAGCAGGTGTGCTGTGCTACCTGCTGGCACATTTCAGCTCAAAATAAAGATGTTGTCAAACAGGAAGTGAGTGATTTGTGTGGACCACAAGAAGAAATGAACAGGGCTATAATTAAAGGGATAGGTCACCCTAATTATCCTTCTACATTTTTTGAGTTTGATTTTTGACAATTTTGACTTAGTCAAGGAGGGTGTCATTAATGTTTACAACAACTCACATTGTCATTAGAGTGAGCCTGTTGTGATGGGTAGATCCATGCCACCCTGCCCACAGTGACAGGTTTGCTGAAGGTTGTGGCTCCAAAAAGTCTGCAAATGTGATCTCAATGTGTGGAGCCATTTTTTGAACACCACAAGCCACTATCAGTAACAGTCACCACCACTATGATGGAGAATGGGCAAGTCATATGAAGGCCACTTGTATGGTTTCACCTCTTTAGAACAGTGTGATAGGTATAAAAATAGCATAAATCAGCCATACATCCTCCTTCTTTGACCAGGATAATGTCTTCAGAAGAATTAGTTTTTCATGTCTGATTAACATTTGTCTTTCCTTCACCATTGATCTTGTACTAAACCTGATTCTAATAAAACAAGGTTCCTCTGGTGTCACCACTACTATCACAAAAGAATGTATGTCCAGCAGCTATCCATTGATCAGTCCTTTTCAGGGTTTTCATCAGCTCCTTCTGCGTCTCACTGGTGGTCTGGATCATCGTCTGCCTTACGCTCTAATGACCCTCCGGGCCTTACATGCTGCTAATGAGCTGATGGATCAGTGCATCGATCCAAGTGCCGCAGTCTAGGAACGCCCAATTACCTTAAGTAAACAGTGCAGAGACTGGCTCTGAGCGCAGCCAGAAGAGCAAAGTACAACAGAGTTCAGGGAAGAAAATGTGGATAGCAGGGGGAAAGTGTTGAGTGCAGAACGTGTTATGCAATTCAAATTGTATTGTGTCACACTGTGATTCTGCTTTGCAGTTTGTCACCATGAATATCAAGTAGGGGAAACTAAAATAAGTCGATGAAATACTATTCTGCAAGTAAAACAGACAAAGTAAACGACTCTGGTCCCGCACACAATGCATTTAGATGAAGAAATCTGCTACCTGTGGCTTTCTCTCAGGGCTTCCTTCCCCTTTCTCCACGAAATCACACCCCGCGGAGACATCCTGGGCTTGCATTCGATTAGGACGTCGCCACCCTGTCGGGCCAAAGTTTGGGCCTTCAACGAGTTCTGGGAGAAGTCTGGAGCGATGGCTGATGGGGAGAGTTGAAATGAGAGGAATGTGAATATTGTCTGAGGGGGAAAAAAGGATTTAATTTATTGACAGAGAAAAAGAGACAGACGGGCAAAGGGTAGAGTTCTTGCTGTAGTAGCTTTCAAAAACATGCAGGTCAGCCCTTCCATTACGCAGGTCAGCTCTTTCATCCCTTTTATTTATACACACATACTGTATATGCACTTGTTTGTGCACATGCAGAGGCAGAGGCTCTAATGCACCCATAAACACAGGAGGACACATGGAACATTATTTTCAAGATTATTTTTGGAGAGAGAAAAAAAATGTGGTTTTCCAAATTTCCATGAATTTTCCTTAGAAGACATTATGCATTTAGAAATAAGCCGTGAGGCTGTGAAGCAAAAACGAGAGAATGTAAAATGAGAGGGAGGCTTTGTTGCTGCTCCTGTGGGCCTTAATTACTAAGGCGCCGACGTCTGGAGCTGTTTTGTATGCGCACTCAGCAGAAAGCCCTTCAAAGTGAATACACAGCCTGGCGCCAGTGACATGGCTGAGCACCTGCCAACGTATGCAGGTGCACGTACATGCACCAAAAAAAATATAGAGATGGTACGCTAATACTCCTGCACACTTTGCACTTCACAATTCTTTCCTGACACTATGTGTGGAAAGCCACCTTTTTTCTTAAACAACACATGGTTGGAATGTATATCACGACGGCTCGGGGCCAGATCACAGTGGGTGTAACATATGAACTCCCAAAGCAGAGATTGGAGGAGTCATATAAAAAAGCAACTACTTTATACTCATGTATCTTAAAGAAATGTAGCAATAAAATAAAATAAAATGTTCAATGGCTGCTGTACTCTCTGAATGCTTAAGGTAAGTACATATTTTTTGACATATCTTGATAAAAAAAGAGAATGAAACTTAAAGTAATTAAAATACTAGTAATTATCATATAAAAATCATTATTTGATTTGTCTATTATTAGGTTTATTAACATCAGTTTAATTAAAGTCTGAGCAATATAATACTCATTGTTAGCTGCAGCTACAAGTGTAAATTCAATCATTTGGAAGACTGCTATCAAATAAATATGAAGAGGAGAATACCATCGAAATAAGGTGTATCTATGTAAACCTGCTCAGGTTTAGTGATGTACAGATCAGTACAATCCTTGAAACTTCTATAAGTACCAGAATATATAAACTTTCAGGACCTGCTTGAGGAAGGATAAAATATCTTTAACACAGTTTGTAAAGTAAATGTCTGCATTGAAGTTAATGGCTGAATGCAATTGAAAAATGTACAGTATGGACTTAATACCTTTATCTCACAGTCTGACTACTGAAGGCTTTCTTTTGTTCTGAGTTTTTCTATAAGTCTGAATTCTGCAGATGCTGCAACCTGACCATGATGGAAGTGCATTGTGTCTGCAGCAGCTATAAAAGTTCAACTTCCTCATCATATGCACTGACTGCTGCTACTCTATACTGTAAATCTTTATGAACAGATGTATTGGAAAAATTGTGATAATTGGCATTTGAACAGAACACTAGAACACTATTTAAAATAAAAGTACTAAAGAAAAGCACAGATGGACCATTTATGTATTTTATTTAAATTTGACAGAACATATTATTGCTACACTCAATGCACACTGCTGATCTTCTCCAAGGAAACCACACACTTCATCTTCCCTGGCTGAGTGACAAGCATCAAAGGGAGTCACTTGATTATGCATGTGTGCAGAACTGGGGTGTGCTTTTGGGTAAATCTCTGGCAACACAACTATAGACAGAAATGTGCTTTTTTTCTTGTTGAACAGAGAGCAAACAAAACTCAGAGTTTCTGGACTTTTTCCTGAATATTGTTTAAAGAGAAAGAGAAAAATATTTTGCTGGTCCAGTTGGCAAGACTGCAGACATGTGTAGCGAATGTTCTGCCAATATTAATGTGGGTGTACAAGATATGGATTGCGTGTTGCTTCTCTGAGTGTATTTAGAGGAATCGGTTATGTGTGAGCCTTACCTATGACTCGTAGCTCAGCGTTGGTGAAGATTCGGCCATGCTTGTTCTCTGCCACACACTGGTACATGCCGATGTCAGCCAGATTCAAACTGCTGATTGTCAGCACTCCGTTATTCACCTGAACTCTGTCCTGCATAAGACACACAAGACACAAACATGCATTTAACATTAAATCTGGTGACGAAAGCTGCTGTGCTAACCCGCAAACCAAGAGATTTAAAGAAGATCTGAAGAAGCAGAAGAAGACACTGGCGTGGTTGGAAGCTTTTTGTGCCATTTCTGAGCAGAAGGATGGTGTATCCTTTAAAATTAAATTAGTTCCAACATTCATTATCTGTAGGTTTTTTTTAATGTAACAGACTGCACAAAACAGTGAAAATCCTCCTCCATCCATCCATCCATCATCAGGGTCACGGGGGGCTGGAGCCTATCCCAGCTAACCTTGGGTGAGAGGCGGGGTACACCCTGGACAGGTCACCAGTTCATTGTTGGGCAACACACAGACAAACAACCATTCACACTCACAAGCACACCTATGGGCATCTAAGAGTGACCAATTAACATAAGCACGTCTTTAGAGTGTGGGAGGAAGCCGGAGTACCCGGAGAGAACCCACGCAGGCACAGGGAGAACGTGCAAACTCCACACAGAAAGGTTCCAGTCAGAATCAACTGGGAACCTTCTTGCTGTAAGGGCAAAAGTGCTAACCACTGCATCACCATGCCACCCTGTTGAAAGGATGCAGCTCTTAAATTGAGACAGATATATTACCATTCCTTCAAGCATTTGGAGCATTGTCTTGATTCAGAGTCAGACCACACATGCAGAGTTGATTCAGTGTCAGTGACCCTACATTCTGTGGATATTTTCTTCTCATAGAGTTACATTTAATGCATTAAAAAAATGCATGTTTTGTCAAGGCAAGCTTATAAACAGTCCAATTGGTTCCATAGCAGCATCACATACAATGTTATAATATAAGAGTGCTGGACTAAAATCACTTTGTGGTTGCTAATTAGGTCTATATATGGACTTTTCTAAGTACTACAATGCCAAGTGTGTTCATTCTGATGAATGGCCTGATTTAATTCAAGCTTTAGCCACACTTTCTCCCTCCTTAGGGGGGTTGATAATTGAAACACTGTTAATTTTCTGTAGTCTTAATAGGCCCACAGTGAGTAGACGTAACCCCCCTCTGCCACACAGCAGTGAGACATTATCAAACAATGGCTGAAATCAATTCTCGGAGGAATTAAGACAGAAAGAAGCTACAGCAGCTGGCTGTTATGTACTCCACTAAGTATCACAGACTATTGTAGTGGTGAGGGAGGAAATAAATGATTTGTTTAAAAACAAATATGCTAGTTGAAGAGCCCCCAAAATTAGAAAGTACACATAAAAGGATTAAAAATTTCTTCTCTTCCTGGTGCTCCTTTGACCTTTCCTGCTCCCTTTTTATAGTTATATCAATTTGAGTGTGGCAGCACTCATTGTTCTTGCCCTTGATCTTTCCATTGAGTGTCGCTGGACCTTTTAATGTCACTGACAAAGTAGTCCAGAGGGTCCTGCATGCCCCCAGTCTGTCTGTCGTCTGGAATCATTACAGCACTGCCACTTGAAAAGACAAGTACTGTCCCTTAACATCAGTCAGTGACGCTGCTGAGGATCTTCAAATGGAGTTCTTTCTGAGGCCACTGTCACAAGATGGACACATGGCTGACCTGGCGCTAAAGCTGCAGCCAGAGGGGGGTCCTGGGTGTGGATGGATGCAGCAGTTTCCAAGTGGAACACAACAGTCCTTTGGGTTTTTTTTGGTTTTTTTTGCCAAGACTGGGCGCTTATATGTGTGTTCAAGGAAAAAGGAATAAAAAAGAGGGAGTGAGAGGGGGGGGGGGCAGAAAGAGAGGGGCCATAGTGACTTTGAATAGATGATAGATGGTCCTTTTTAGATTACACAGTGCAAGGGCCCAGGGGGATGAAAGAGATGAACGAGATCTGTGTAAGTGCATGGTTTGGTGCCACAGTGCACTATTCTGCCCTATTAAAAAACCTTCAGAGACTCTGTGGTGGCTCCATCCCCATCTCTTTAGCACAGGGGACTAATGGTGGCATTCGTCTGCTTAATCTACATCTTTAATTATGCTTATCTCCTTTCTGATACCAGTAGTGTATCAAGTTGAGCTTTGAGAAGGTAAATCATGGACACTGTTTGTATGTTTTGATCCTGAATGTATGCGGCAGGCACAGTAAACCAGGTAGCACATTTGGAGGTCGTATGTAGGAAAAAAAAACACCCTCACGTATGTAACTAAAAGGGGGGAGTTGGTGGTGTAGCGGAAAAATACAGCATAAGCATGAGTGGGTCCTTGTTTCGCCGGGGTGACATTTTGAAGTGACAGCCCTCCTCTGTGCCATTTAATTCCCTTGTAGGGTGCCCAAAATGAGGTGGAGAGAGACAGGGGAAAAAAAGCTTGAAAGAGAGGTTGTAAGAAAGAGAGAGAGAGCACCAAAGATGCTGAGATAGAGAGAGCAAAAGAAAGGGAGAAGAAGACTGATCCATTCTAATGAGGAATAACAAATGGCCCCCTTGGCCTCCCTCTCTTTCTCTCTCTCTCTCTACATTGCTGACCTTTGGGTTTGGAAATTGATTTACTGTTGCCGTGGTTGATGGTGGCATTTTGAAAATGGTAACACCCCACCTCATTAATATAGCCACATGTACAGAGAATATGTTACTTTGGCCACCTACCAAAGGATTTTTTACAGCGTTATTTACAAATCAATACTGGAGATGCACAGGTGGAGTGATATGAGTAAGGATGTGCGGACCAAGCGACATTTGTCTGCTAAAAATGACAATACCGGTAATTTAATTTACAAACAATGATGCCTGATATACAGATTATAATCTGTGACTACACATGCAGGGTATGTAGATTACTGCTCTAGCCGCTGTGCTATTCATCCACAGTCAATAAAAACTCTATGTTTGGAGAAAATAAAACCCACCTACCTTCTTTACAGATATGTCCAAATCCAACAACACTGACACACTCAGTGACTGAGATTCACTGGAGCCATTCTTTTTTTATGCAGAATGCGCAAACTATAGCAGCACAATAACACAAAACAAGGCAAATTGCCTAAATGGGAAATGCACTTTGGATGATAAGGCATTTTTTTCACCACCTCCAGAAAAAAAGGAGACTTAATGATAAAATTGAAAGCAGCAGATAGCAGAGACTGAGCGCTAAATTGTTGACAAAGTCCCAGGTTGATGACAGGCAGAAAATGGTATCACTTTGGCTTCTCTGCAAAACACATACAAACACCTCCGCCAGCACACACACACAAACACACACACACTTTTGATGCCAAATTTAGTCCCTAGAAATTACAGCCATTTCAAAGTGACATGTTCTTGCCAAGCACAAGCCTATGAGTTGAGCATTTTTTTTGCTCCAAGCAATAAACAGTAACAGTCCTTTAAACTCTGAATTTACTGTAATTTTCAAAATCAAGTTTCCTCTCACACACATAATTACACTAAACTGCTTTAACGGCTGTTGTCATTAAGAAAAAAAATACATTGCTAATAATAACAATAGAGTTTAAATAACAACACATACAATTCAAGTGCTGTCAAAACACATCTTCATAAGGCTTGGTGTGGATTAAAGGTTGAGAGGACTCAGGTTTCATAGCTCTAGATGTACAACGTACAAAAGATATGCATATGCATATGTCAAAGGAAATAGAGAGTAGAGTCTGCCTTAGCTGTGGGTTAAGGGGAAATTTCAAACTAAACTTTGCCAAGTCCTTTCCTTTCCTTTCCTTTCCAATTGTAGAAATGTTTGTTGTTTTTGTTTCACTGAAGTCAATTCAACCTCAGTTCAAATCAGATCCCTCACCTCCATGGGGTCCAGGGGCTCTCCGTTTTTCAGCCAGCGGTAGGAGGGCTTGGGCTTGGCGCTGGCTTTGCACTCCCACACCAGTGTGTCATCAATGGTCTTCTGAACATCCTGAGGCTTCTCAGTCAAGTGAGGTGCAGCTGTGAGGTAACAAGGCATGCACCGTAAATGAACACTTCACCACTACACACATGCCCTAGTATTAGAAGTAAGCGGCAGTTTTAGAATAAATCAATGACCCGACCAACTGGGCAATTAGTTCATTTAAGAAGCATCCAAGGGCACAAATCATAAATCCACTTCCAATTAACCTAAAGCTGACCTCTACTAAACTATATCAATAAAAACAACTGTATAAGGTTATCAATAGTACATGGTTTAGACCATTCCCTGTAAAACTGGTTTAAAGTGCAACAATAAGACAACCAACCACCAGTTTAAGGTTGTTATACTGGAGCAGATCTTTTACAAGAATCAGCTTTACTGACCATGCTACATTTCTTCTGGGGGATACAATAAAAAAAGTGCTGTTACTTTTCAGAAATGCAGTTATTAACACAGCTTACATTCGCTTTTTGTCACTTGAAACATCAGGAATACATTGATAAACCACCTTTATATTTATGATGGCGGTCTTACTGTCACATAAATGACTAGCACCTTATCTATCAAAACAATAGAAGAAGATTTATAGACCTTGTGAAGCACCCACATTAATACAAGATGCCCTGCCAGGGTCAAGGGGAATAGTGAGAAGATTGTTCCTCAGTCTGTCTGCTTACCTACCTGTGTTACTTACTGATAATGTAATAATAATAATTAGATTATTTTTTAGTATCCTGGTCACATTCAGAGTCAAGGGCATTTTAGCACATTTAAAGTATAGTCTCTCTTTAAATCCTCCACATGAGGCTTTAAAAAAGGCCACTGTGGTAGAAAAAGAACACTGACTAATGGGTCAGCAGTTGACCAAAATAAGTTGAACATAATATTGGGTTTGATAAAATATGTTTTTAAATTAGGTTTTAATGAAAGAATAAATAAATCGGTATAAAAAAAAACATGAACAGGAAATCACATACATAGGACAGTCAGACATAGCATAATACAGGGGATGATGTCATACAAGTCACTTCTATACAAAGTCAATGTGACTGTGTCTGAGTCCATTATCTACTTTCAAAAATCCCCTGGAAATACAGAAGGACAATTAAATAGGAAATCAAAGGAGAGATGTGCACCCCCTCATTGTTACTGTGCTCATACAACCCCATATTGATTCTCCTATTCTTCTATAGAGTTGATAGATGTCCCACAAGCTCCTGTCTATGGGAGTTTAAAATGAGATTACAGATTTTTATCACCTGGCAACCAGTCAGTCTGTGAGGCTTTGAGGTGAGACAGGACTTATATCTTACAGGGAGGGACATGACATCTATGCGGCACAGAGGACGTGCAGAGACCATGCGGCTTAGTACCAAGACAGAGGTGGAATTGACTTACTAAAAAATTATAGCATTTCCAAACATCATCATTCTGTTTCGTTTTGTTTGAAGCCTTTACATTGTCAGCATACAGCCTTGAGTTGTGATACAGCTTCAAGTAAAGACTGTTTAATCCACAGCCTATCTACAGGTACTTTGAGCATTTCATCTTACCCACAGGTGCTGCACAAAAAACAGCATTATCATATCAAAGGCATCCTCCTTTGCAGGAGAGAGAAAAAAAAACGGAATTTGATTTTAGTCAGCACATCCCTATAGCATTATCAATGCATAAACTGCAGAATAATGGAGAGAGAAACTATAAAAATCCTTCATCAAGGGTTGTTAAAAGCTTTCTCAGAATATGGGCCATAAGTCCAGTGTTGGTGAGATGGGGGAAAAAAGTGCTCTCTCCCAGGAAGGTGGTGTAAATCTACGTGCAATACAGCCCCGAGTTAGCCTCTGGCGCAATAAAAAGCTTGTCAGAAATGAACTATGGGTAATAGGTTAATTTATTACCACATTCCACTACATCATGCAGTTATATATGGACTCTAATAAAAGCTACAGATTGCATGACAACAAATAAAACTTTGAGTTCAACTTACACCAAAGTTACACTTTTTTTATTTGCAAGATTTTCAATCATGCTGTACCTCAGACGGGTTTTAAATAAGGATAGGAATCAATGGGTGGAAGATTTGGTGAAGTCTATAAATGTTTGTGGAAAGAAGACTGATAGATTGAAGGCAGAAGAGATTTTTTTTTCTACCTGAGACAAGAGCTGTGAAGGAAGGCGAGTTTTAGATGGTCTTACTCACCATAGAAAGACAGCTTTCCTTTGACAGAGTTTCTACCTCTGCTGTTTTCAGCCACACATTCATAGATGCCTGCATCCTCCTGCTGGAAGTAAGGGATCTCCAAAACTCCACTGGCTTTGTTTATGTCTACCTTTCTGCCAAAAGGGGCTCCATCCACCCTTCTCCAGTTGATAGTTGGCACTGGGCTAAAGGCACAAAGATAAAACACACAGCAAGGGCACGGCATGAAAATAAATCCTTAAGACTGAGGCTTTAGTTTCACAGAAAATGAATATACTTCATGGTGTCAGAGAATAAGGAGTAACACTGCTGGACCATGTCACTGTTTAATTAATCAGAGTGCATTTCTCTGTACAGCAAAAGGAGAAGTTACTTGATGTATTTATTACGTCAGAGGATATCCATACATTTCCATGTGGCTTGCACGGATACAGTAAACAACTAATGCACTGTAGTGATGATTGTGATGTAATAATGCACAGAGGGACGTACTTTCCAAGTGCAAAACATTCCAGTTTGACAGTTGAGCTCTTTGCAACAGGGACAACTTCAGGGAACTGCACTTCAATCTTTGGCTCATATTCGCCCATCACACCTGGTGTTAGGAAGAGAAACACGGTTAATGCCACAATATTAATTCCCATAAAATTCTAGCGAACAATCTAGGGAGTGGAAGAGGACTGGGGACACTATACAAAACTACTTTTTCCCCCAGTTCTGACTTTAATGCCCAAGAAGAATAGATTAGCTGTATTATGCAAATATGTGTCTTATTTGAATGCCACTATTGATAGAAAATGAATAAATTCTGCCTTTTTCAGTGAGTGATGTGATAAAAAATCAATGAGTATTCGGCTGATCTTTAGAATGGATTTACACTGAGCAGAGAGGAGAAAATCAAAGATGCGATCAGGCTTTCATACCATCAACCCGCAGGACTAGAGGAGTCGGTGGTCCCTGCACACTGGTTTTGGTGACCGTGTTGGTGACTACACACGTGTAGTTGCCCACATCAGAGGGTTCCACTTTGGCAATGTAGAGGTTGCCCGTCTTTTGGGACACAAACCGCCGTGTGTCTTGGATGACAAATGATGGGTACTCATTGAAGATCCAGGTGAAGGTGAGTTCTGTCAACAAAATCAAAGCGAATGATAATGATCAAAAATAACATAGTGTATTTATGCATCACCATCCCCATGTACAGATAATGTGATCCTCATCAGCAGTCTCATCACTTCAGTGTGAGTGGATGCCTTCAGGGATAAAGCAATTAGTGGATTGGACTGAGTGCCAGCCTTCCATGATTAAAAACACAATTTATAATTGAAGAGCAATTACTCTTACTCACTGTTGATAAATGCCATTAATATGGTAAAAGTTGTATAGGTCTGCTGTGTTGAAATGATGATGCTGAATGTATGATACTGGCTTTTCCTAGAAGCATACATTTATATCCTGAGCAGGAATACTGAAGTATTTTCTGTTCTGTTCTTAATTAACTTGAAGGTCAAGTCAAGGTCTTGAATTCAGGTCAACCATGGAAAAAGAGGAGATGATTGTTGAATGTCTAAACTGGGCCTTCAGTGTCTGAACTTCTGAACTGGGCTGTACAAGACTGAAACGTCTAGTGTCAAGCAAAGCGCTGAAGTGAAGCACCATCAATATGTGGGGATGTTAATAAATTGAAAAAACACTAAATATTTTGTGACTCAAGACACTATCAGTGTCTCTACATTATAAGTAAGTTTTTTATGATAATGGCATACAGTTCATTACAGCTAAGGTCTTATCAGCAAGATTTCTGAATAGGCTTTAGAACAGAAATGACACCAAAAAAGTGAAAGACTTCAGCACCGGACAGCTCCATCCATGCACCCGGGGATCGGCACACAACATACAATACATCTAAAATGTGACAACAATAAGTTTCTTTTATATGCATAGTCAGAACCTGGCCCTGACGCAAACGATATGCTTGACTGGTGTTTAAGTAGCTCTGTAACCTGCTTCTTTTTATGGTTTATGTTGGGAAACGTACTAAATACTATCAGCCAAACCATGATCTTTACCCAAACCTAACCTAACCCTATAAAGATGAAAACTATGTCAGAATAGCCATTACAGCAGCCCCCCATGTAAAAGCCTGGTGTTGGGTTACCCCACAACTTGTGTGAATAAACTTTGTCTTCTACATCGCCCAAACATCCGCATGGATCATTTGGTGGTCCATGTTAATGGACCTATTGTTTTTGCTTATGTATGAGGAATTGCCTATTAACATAAAACAAAGACATATGTGCCAGGGAGAAAACAAACTGTCCCTATACCACTATTTCATTTTAATTAAGCCCTGTTTTATTTCTACTTTATTTCTTGGGATGTATTACTGAACATGAATACATTTAAAGACATAGCAACAGTAATTGTGCATAAAAACAAATATCCTTTCTTTGTAGCAGCAGTGGTTCTCAAACTGTGGCTCCTGCATTTTTTAAAGAAAATAGTATAATGCCAAACAAAGCCAGTGTAATACATAGTGTTACTCAGTATAGTACAGCTAGACTTTTATTCATCATCCATGATAACAAGCTTCTGGGAAAGTCTCCCAGTACTATCAACCAAATGGAGTGCAGTCAGAGAGTCTTTGAACTAACAATCAGCAACATTATAAAAAGGAATGATGGTGTTTTGACATATTGACACAGGGATAGATTGCTCTGGACCATATTGCATCCCTGTCCCAAAAGCAATCTTGGCCGTTGGTTAAAAACTCGTCTAAGCGATGACTCTGCACAACAGTACAGGGAATAATTGAGACGCAAGTTGGACACTCATCTACTGACTCAGTATTCTTCACTTCTCCTCTTTAGTGGGCAAGAGGATGTGTGGGCTTTGACATATTACTGCAAACCTTGCAAATCACAAAGTGACACAGAATCTCAGGAACTTGTGCTTATTTCATTCATCCTGCCCCGGTCGTCTGCCCTCTCTGCTTTAACACCCCTCCACTCACCTGCTCCCTTTGCTCATTAGACCTCAGGTCCACAAGTTACACCCTGCCAGATTGTGTCGCAACTTCGTGCCAGGACGTTCCAGCATCCGTCTGTTATATTCTGAGGGTTTTATAATCATGCCTGATAACCTGCTCTTTCTCTTTTTATTTCTCAACCTGGGTTCTCTAACTCTGACACTTTGTATTTAAGTGAACTTTTGCGCACTGAACTTTTGGATCTTTACGTCTGAAATGAGACAGCTGACTGGACAACGTGACCTTGTGCTCAGCCCATGAACACAACATGAGGCTGGAACTGACAAGCTGTGTTTTGGCATAAAAGAGAAATCTTTTTTTTGCAGAGCCAGATAAATACCACTCAGGCTTAGATATTATTCAAACATGCTACTGCACTACACTGTACAGTGCTCAAATATAGTCTGAGTATTCAGCAGCTAAATTTACTATAATACCAACTGTCTCTAAGTTAAATGAAGCACCAGCAGGAGACAGACAGTTAGGCTACAGACAGTAGTATTGATTGCAGCATATGACACACGTGGTAATTAGTGAGTATTAAATATGCTGATGGATGTCTGAATGTAATTCAGCATAAATACTTTTCAGTATTTATGCTAAACTGAGCTAATCATCTCTGCCTCACTGAGGCTTATTTATATAAAAAATATAAGAAAAATGCTAAACTAATCCTTCTATGACTACCATTAGCACTTTTAGATGCATAATGAGAAAGTTAGAGCTTCAATGAGTCTCTCGAGATTACTCCTGCCATAAACTCCATCCGTGCCCCGGTGACTTATAAACCACCACTTCCTGGCTTGAAACATAGACCCACAAAGGCAACAGCTGTAATATCCTCCTCCCTCCTAAATAATATATTGTCACTCTCATCCTGACATGCTGATGTATATTTAATGTTTGTTTTTGAAACAGTATCTTCCAAGAGGTGCAGGGCATGACAAACTGGAACAATAACAAATAAGAGGTTACTAATTGATTAGTTAAAGATTCATAGTGAGAAAACAGGAAGCAGGAAGTAGGAAGTGGAAAGCACCGATGGCTGTATTTGATCATTTTGGCTTGAGAGCATTCTGCGGATGGGCAGTAATGGAATAATGCAATCATGAGTGACAGTGAGTGACAGATTTTCATTGTGGTTCCATTTAGCCCCTGTATAATGAACAGGCAACATCAATTCCTCCTTAATGATCTGAGAGGAGGGAAGAGAAATGGAACATGACAGGCCAAGGACATACTGAATTGAGAGCCTGTCTTTGTGTATTCTATCAAAGCAAAGAATATGCACAACTAGTTTCAAAGTTTGTGCTTATGTGTCTGTTTCCTTGGCAGTAAGAGCCATTAACCAAGGCTTCTTATTTGTATTGGTAACACAAGTTCACTCTACGAAATGGCTTAGGTCACGCATTGGTAAAAATCCCTGCAAGCTATGTGTGCTGTTAGCGAACAGCCTCTGTTTTAGGGTAGATGCACTGGATAGAGAAAACAAGTGATTTCAGCCTTGAGTAAATCTGAAAGGCACATTTCCATTAGTGAAAGGAGGTCAGATGCATTAAGTCCTCGACCAACCACAGTCATTCAGACCATCTTAAAGCAGAAAGATGACGCAGAATAATACAGTACAGGGCTGTGAGAGACCTCTGTTTTTGGTCATCATGTGATGGCTGCTACAAGCTGCCTTACAGTTTTAGAGCATCTTTGCTACAGTAGATTACCTTCCTGTAGTGGATTTGAAGCATTTGAGGTATCATAATAACATGATATAATCTTGTATGGGACACTGAGATCCTTCATAGGGGGAGATGATCCTTGTCTAAGGCTCTATTGTGTCCTGTCACTCTTTAAAGGGACATGCTTCTCACCTTTTCTACACTTTTTAACACTTCTGTGTTTCAAATGAACAATGCATTGCTAAAAGGAGGGCAGAGCGCACTATTATTTGTCTTCCGTCAAATTATATAATAACAATAATTATATATCCACAGTTTCATAAGGACAACAGAATGTGACTGTAAATTGTGTGGGTGTGTGTGGAATGTGCAAACATGTTATTGAATCTTGACAGGATATATAATCACAAACAGATACTGGTCAGACTAGCCCCTTTACAAATATGTTATGAAACCGGAGATTATTCACGCTACGGCGCATCTTTACATCCTCGACATCTCCATCAAAATGCATGATCTCAATAATTGGATTATTTGCAACCGCCAAGTGCTCCCCCGGATCTCTAGAGAACTATGAACCTGCACAAAAAGATGGAAATAAAAGCAGCCTGGACATCACTGGTCAAAAGGAGGCGCTGCATGTGTTTATTTAATATAAGAAAAACAGCAGGGGAAGCGAACTGACCCAGTTTGAATGAATTTGGCCAAAAATAGCAATTACTCCCAATTCATCCAAATAAAAGGCTGGCTGGCAGCAAGTCTGAGAGCACTGATAATAAATATTAAATATTAGAGATACCTGCATTTCACATTATTGCAGCAGACGTCCGGCATTAAATTGGATGAAGCTTATTTCATTCATGACCAGTTCAGAACATTTATTAGAAAACCTGATCTGCTCCTTGACCTGTCAAATCACAAGGCATATTTTGACAGTATATGGAGATGTTGAGGATTTTTAGAGGATTTATTTGAATAATAATATATGTATAAATATATAAATCCGATATATAGATCCTTTAGAGTCTTCATTCCACAACACCTGCTCCTTCATGCCCAAAGCTTTGAATATTCATTGTTGGTTTCCGTTATTCAGGCTGTACAGCCCAAAAAAACAGAAAAGTGCTGTCATCAGTTCAATACTGTATTCTTGATTGAGAAGGATGTCTTTTTTTAGCTGTTAACAGCATGTTGAGCTACCCTCAGTTAAGCTGCTCCAGTTCACTTGTTTTGATTCCTCTGTTTGTTTGTGAGTAGATATTTTTATAGTCTTTATTAGCTTCTCAAGGCTGCCTCACACCTTCTAGACCCTGTGACCAGACTAGCTCACAATGTCCTTTAAAGACTCTTTATATAAATTGTCTTTGATAACAGACTGCACACTACAACAGTTAAAATTATAACAAATAGTTTTTTGTTCTGAAGATAATTCATGTTCATGAAAACACAAGTATGAGAAAGTCCAAAGGTAGTTTGGAGTTTGTCTAAAAATGAGTATATCTAGGGAACAATTGAATATGTATTATTGATGAGAAATTCTGAATAGGACTATTTCCCAGAAGAACAAAACATCAAAACCTCGATCCATATCTCCAATGATTTAGTCATCTATTTAGCCAAACTCACTGCAGAATGAATCTTGGTAAATATCTGCGAAGCCCGATGTTATCAAATATGCAAGAGTGCAGTCGCAGGCAGTCGCAGTTGTTGAACAAAGCGCAACATCAGAAGCCGGGGGAATCTCCTGAACGTAATGAAAATGAGTTCATAAAGAACAAGCTTACATTTTTAATCCTAATTTATATGCAACGGTGTCCTGAAATGGTCTGAGAGCTGAGTGAGACTAGAGGAACAACAGAGGAAAAAGTATCCAGAGACCCCTGAGGATTTAACTGTCAAAGGGAAAAATAATACATCTCAGCAACCACAATACATTAGGCTGCAAAACTTAAACAAATAAAAGAAGCTTAAGGTCTAACAAAACAAATGCAAGAATATGATGACTCTTGTGATGACCTCTGTAATACTGTTGCCCACAAAATTAAAATATTTTCTCATGAAATCATTGCGACAATGGAATTTATTCTCTTCCAAACGTATCGCAGTGGAAATTCAAATAGAAAGAATAAAAAGAGGGATTTGTACTAAGAACATTCATTTTCACACAGTTAGTTCTCACATGTTAGAAATGCAATGCTATTATAAATGGTAAAAAGCACTTTTCTAACTTAGAAGGTGTACTCGAAGCACTTGAAAATGTTCCTTGTGTACACACTTCAGAGTTGCTAACTGTCACGAGGTCTTTCAGTAACTTTAATCAGAGGTTGTTTGACTACCTACAGAGAATATGTAAAGTTTGAACACTGAGTGAAAAGTCAGAAATAAAATGATTTCTACTGTGCCTTGGTAAAATATGCTTTATGTCATTCAATTAGTTTTACATTTGCAGGGCATATAGTCTAAAGAAGTTTACAAAATTAATTAGGTGGTTTGAATAGATGCAATAAGCAGCAGTGGATATTGTCACTTGTAGAGCTATGGCCAACTTCTCCTACAAAAAGAGATGAAATATTACACTTACATCTATGGCCTAACAGTGCGCAAGCAGCAGAAGTAACATGACCTCCTTAAATTAAACTCAATCTCCATTGATTTATGCATGAATTTAAGGAATACATGAGTCATAAGTGACTCATTTAACAACATCCATATATTTCCAGATGAATAAATGAGTAGCTGTTTACTGTATGTCTCCTTTTTCTAATTGTACATGTCACTCAGACAGGAGGCAATTCCTATGTTGAAAAGTAGGATTACCTCCTCTTCTTCAAAGAAAACACAGAGTTTTGCTGGACTGAAGTCATCTTAAAAATGGAATAAATAAAATATTGAAATGTAATTTTCTGTGCCTAAGATGCTTCAAAAATATTTGTGGACACAGTCACGACACTGCTACCACAGCCTAACACTTCAGACAATGCTGCTGTTTGTGTGTGCTGGCATGTGGACACTTTGCACCAGGGGATATGTCTTTAAAACAAAAAAAAAGCCATTACACTGCAAGGCTGCCAGACGTAAGCATATGGCTCATTGTTCCAGCTCTACTTGTCAACGCAAGGTGAGATGTCTCATTAAAACGTACACCGAACAAAGCACTACAAATGTAGGCCTGCTTTTGGGTTTCAAAGTAACAGTGTGATCCAACAAAAAAAAAGAGAAAACACACCTCGTCTTACTCATCTCTCAGCAGTGGAGCAGTATGCTTTCACACAGTAACATAACACCAATGTGTGAGCTAAAGTTCACCCAAAATGATTCCCGACAACAGTGTGCTAACAACTATAAGCAGACATTCTACCTGTTTTTTAAGCTGCTAACATTTTTTTTACCTGCCTAATTTTAAGTTCAGTCCCTTACATGCTCATACTCAAAGAAACTGTATGTGTCCAAATTTTTGCTTCCAAGAACAATGTCTGCATCTGAGCTTAATCAGAGCAGGTAAGCACACAGGTGTATTGACAGTGCAGACAGTTGCTGCTCATTCTACCTGTCTGTACTACTTTCCATTTTTTTCATTGATATGTAGATGTGTCTCAATTCATGTGGTGCCAAAGCAACACCCTTTTCAGGGGTGAGAACACACCTGAATCCCCATGTTCTGTCTAAAAGGACAATGTCCTTATAAACAGACCCCAGTTTGTAAAAAATGCCAGTTTGCTTGCAGTCATTCATGAAGAAATTGGTACACTTCCACCAAGAGTTATTAAATGTTTAAAATGATTCAACACTACTAACCCAACACAGCAGAAATACCAGACAAGTTTTAAGAAAACACAATTGAGTCAATACATTTTTTAGTCCACACTGAGTGATTAACTTGGTGTAAGCTGGAAAATATTTACAGAAAGACATCAGTTGGATAATGGCTGGAAGCTCCACTCGCCCCCTGCTGTGTGCAGTCAGTTACAGTACATTCAAATTCTCTAAAAGTGGAAAATTTGATTGAGGCATGATGGCAAAAAGCCCATCTTAAGGCCCCTGTGTAGGAGTTAATAGCAGTGGATGCTGACTCCCATTGATAATGTCATGGATGCGAAGGGATGATGCGCAGCAAACAAAGCACCTTCAGAGAAAAGCTCTATTACTCAGCCTGGCAGGAGCCCAGCCACAGACAACCTCTACAGTCTGCATGCCAAACTTTTTCCTCGCCCCCATTGAAAATCAGGCTGACAGGCCAGAGTGTCCCAAAGTAGAAATGACTCACTCCACTGACTTCGACAACATGGAGACACAGCGAGGACATGTGAGCAAGAGAGCACAAACATGACAAGAACAGGAAAAAACTTCACAACAGATCATCTTACCTCCAGAGTGGGGGGGCGGGCCACACAGTAACACCACTCCTTGGCCTTCACGAACCCTCACTGGACTTCTTCTCTGGGTCTTAAAATTCTCCAAGTCTGTTTACCACAACACAAAAGCAATAAAGCAAAAATAATCATTTTCTTTCTTCTCAAAAACCATAAAAACAACGGACACAAACAACAAGGCTTGTTTACAGAGATAAACAAAATACATTACAAGTCATATCTGTGGCTTCTCAATAATTTCATCCGGACCACGCCAGTGTTTAGCAGTGCAGTATAACTTTTGCACATTTGTCCTGAACCAGTGGTGATAATGTTTGCATAAATGCAGACATTGTGCAGTAAAGTCCTAAACACTTCTGACTGCAGCAGAAAGCAATTCCTCAAGTATAAGTCACACATGAGTGAATTTAATTGGAACGGCGTATTGTTATCACTTTCTGTGTTTTCTTCCACTGCACACAGACCTGCAACAATTAAATGACTAAGACTGAAACATCATTTGTATGGAGACCGATTGCTTGTTGACAACCTGCTGAGAGAAAGCAAATAAAGACAGCAATCCTTAAACACTCTGCCGTTCCTTGCCTGCTGCGGCTCTTGGAGATATCGCAGACAGCACAGCCAAATATGCGGCTGCCATATAATGACATAATCAAGGCTGAATTCAAAAACAGGGAGAAAGAATGCAAAAGTGACACCTCCTGTGTGTGAGCACAGCAGGGTGAGCTTCTGCATAATGAATACTGTACGTGATCTTTGCAGACCTTGTGAGCAATGGAAAATTGTATCCAGCAGAACAATATTATAATATCACAACTAAAAGCAGCTTCTTCCTGGTTTTTGTTAAAAAAATGATTCAGTGAAAAGCTCCTGTCTGCCTTTATTTCTGTTTGCACTTTGTGTTGACAGGCAGATTGTGTCAATGCATAAACAGCTGTAAACCTATGGCTGAGCCACGGGGTAAAGTCTACACAATGCATAAATACACATATTTAAGAACCTTCGGGTCCAGTAAGACATTTCACTTTTTCATAATCATATAGTAATAGCCTAGACTCCCCGGTCCTGGTGATCAGGTGATGTGTAGTTTGAGCCACACACCTACGGTCCACCAGACAACATGTGACTTGGTGAACTTGGTAGGGGGTTCTGGAAGCAGAATAAAATTGGCCTTTTAGAACAATGTTGATTGATGAGCTACTCTTGAGATCTGCCAAGTGGTGCTGATGCACATGAACAAAGGGCGCTGTGACGCACTTCATCCTCTGCTAACGATGCTATTACTCCACTGCTAAGGATATTATTTCTCCACTACTTCATAAAAGAGCAAACATGCTATATTAACGTTAAGTTTCATGAAAAAAATGTTTCCATAGAAACTTTGAATATACTGAGACAACGCCATCAGCATGCTCCATGCATGGATAAATGTACCACGTCATCACCTACCTCAACATACTGTATTAGCTTTTGTATTAGTGTACATAGTAACCAACAATATGATAATATATGAAAGTGTAGCGGCTCTGACAGGGCATTTATCTGCTGAGCTGGGCAGTGCTTCTTACCGCATTTGTAACAACTGCTAATGGCTTGATTTAGCAAGTTTAAGTTTATATTACTGTTCAAGATAAGAAATAAGATGCTCTGTGCATTAGAATGATTTTAGGCTGAATGCTTTGCTCATTCTTGGACAGTTTTCTGAGTGGTGTGTTTCATCTTAAACAGAAAATTAGAATTATATATTAAAGAGAACTTGCCTGTACCTCTGTTATTTGAATGACTTTAGGTATAGCTACCTGCAGCCCTGCATTGGAAAGGACAGGTCCTATTTATTCCTGATTAAAAAAGCTACACAGGGCAGTACTTTTCTGGGGAATAGCATTTTCTAATACCGTGTTATTAAAGGTAAACTCCTTCATTTGGGACATTTCCTACATGTTTTATATTGTAACATAAAAATATGTATGTTACATTTGCATTAGTGTGACAAATATCTTGCAAATTTAACCACAATTTCATTTACTATTATTCATCATATAGATGAAAAAAAGCATTCACTGTGTATTCCACTTCATCTCTTCTTCATCACTTTGTGAGACATGTGCGACATGTGTATGTATGTGTGCCGTTTCTGCAGCTGTGTTTGACAAAGGTACAGTTCTGAAAGAAACATGTTACCATAGTTACATTGCCCTTATTCTCATTAAGCACCGTGGACAACATACAGGACCAGAACACATTTCGAGATCACACACATTCGAAATTATCAGAGTTTCTCAACTCAGGGGCTCAGACTGAGACTGAGGCTCTCCTGATCAATATTCCTTTGGTGTATAGTGGGGCGTAAATGAGCTAGACATCACACTAAAAGCCAACAATGCCTGACAAGCCAAGCTGTTCGGCACCACGTGGATCATCTTATCAAGCCTATCACAGTCCTGCACCTCTATGTGCTTCTCTATGGCAGGGTTCAGGCTATTTTGAGTGCTTTCAGATCCATGAAATTGGATGTGAATTTGCATTTTTTGGGCTAGCTCCTCCAATGTGACCCATTGTAATGAAAAAGAGGCAATTGCAGAGAAAAAAAATGAAGCTATTCTGTTGGAATATGAGCTGGAGGACAATCTGTGATGTGGTTACACTTGTCACTTAACCAGTGGACAAAAGACAAAGCGTTTCCAAAGGTGTCTGAGTTCTCTAGCCAACTCCTCTCCATGAAGCTTTTGGCATAAATTTGGTAGAACATAGTGATTATTGTTAGATGCATGTTGGATATTAAGACTTGTCACACATTGATACGAAATTATTCTTACCATCTAGCTTCCAGCTGTATACAAAGCCAAGTGCTGGACATTGTAACTATGAAGGTAAACTATATAAATGAATAATTACTCTGTCCATCAGTGTCTCTCACTCCTGTATTTGTGTCTTTGTTCTCCCTGCCTTCCCTTCTCTGTTCTCAGAGAAACGTGAATCTCTAACAGTGAGTGACACATGACATTTGTGGAGTGATAAACATCAAAGGAGCATTCTTACAGAGAGCTGATGCTGGCGTCTCTTGACAATTACAAGTGCTGCATTCACAAAATACCCACTGCTCTGCTCTGAGATTCAGATTGAGCTCATGGCACCAAAGTGCTGGCTGAAACACTGCTGTCCATTTTCCAGGCTTAATTTCTAAAATATCATACAATGTAAATATACACAAAAGGCAGTAGGTCAGTGACAAAAGAAGAACTATTATTTGCACTTACAGGACCAAATTAAACAGAAATCATAGACTCCAATATACCTGAGAGTCACATCCAGCATTGCTATCATAAATACAGTTATTTCACCCTTCATTAAACACTGTGTTACACTGGCGGCTCTCTAAGCAGCACAGAATCTAAGCTCCTCTGTGCTCCTTCATCAGGACACGCATCCAGATGACTTTGCCACTATTGCAAGCCTGGCGATCTGTTGTATAATGTTGCTTCTTGCATCAGTGTAAATCCTTTCCCTTTAAAAAAAAAATCCCTGGGGGATTAGGAAACTCAATCTGGCTCGATAACCAACTAGATTATTCCTTCCAGCACTCCCTGCAGGCGTGTAGAACCTTTTAAACATGTAAGTGTGTATTGTCAACAGGATGGGGAACATTTATACTTTTAGAGGTTTAAGCCCGTACCAGATGGTAACAGAGAGTGTCTTTTATAGGATTAAATAAAATATAGGCTACCTTAATTCTTATAATTCACATTCGTGTAATTCAAATGTGATGATTTGGGAGGCTCATTAGACGGTGCAGATCTAACGCTCTGATTTCATTCACCATCAGCAAGGACTTGAGTGAATACACAGGCAATTATAGATTAGAAGAGGATAAAAAGGAAGGTGTAATAATGTTTTTATGTCTGTAATAATGGTTCTACATTTGTAGTGCCTAAAAGGACAGCTTTTAGGCCACCAGGCCTGACAAGATCCTCGTATTCTCTTTTATGAACAGCCTTCACCTTGGTCTCTGTCTTACAGAGTTATTACATGACCAAGAAATGTGCAAGCCCCTCAGTGCTTGAAAAAAGCATATTGAGCTACTCTGAGTCAGAGTCTGTTACAAATGACATGATACCGACTCTCATAACAGACTGCTCCTCTGTGAATTATACCCTTGACCTGAGACCCGCTCAATCATACGGCACACTTAATTAAGTTAAACCAAGAGCAATAAATAAGATGTATGACACATCAGCACTGATGCTTGTTCTCGCCTGCTGACAAAAGCAGCAGGTCTCAGGTCAGGCCCAGGCAATGGATCAGACCAATCACAATGACATATAGTGCCGATCAATCCTGGAAAATTGATAGGAAATGGGAATATGATCAACAGCCCACTGGCATCTCGGGACAGAGATTTGCTCTATATGCTGAAGATTTAATGCTGCTCTGTGACAAAAAGCACCAAATAGTGGTGAGATGGATATCTCGGACGCTGTCCTGCCAAGGATCATCTCTGCGTCTGCTATGGCAGAGAAACAGACATCAGAATTCAATCTAGCTGCACCATCTGTTCACAGATATCAGGGCTGTCATTTGATATGGGCTGCCCATCAAGAGTGGAGGCCTCAAGTTCACCTTGCCATCAGAGTTGCCTTAGATTCTGGTCCTTTAAAATGTGATGGATGACGGCTGTAAAGCATCAACTATATGGGATCTGCCAAAGCCCACCACACAATCACACAGTCTTCATCACAGCGGGTGTGAGAAATTAAGACTCACCAAGCACTGAGTAAACATTAGGGTGCATCAAAGTTTAACAATAAGAATGTAGCATGACACAAACATGGCCAGTAAATTTAGATTTTTATCATTAATAACAATACAATATCCGCCTGCTGCAAGGGTCCTGTGTTGCTGGTTGTTTTTTTCATAAAAGAAGATCAGTTCTGACAACAAACAATTTCCAAAGAACCCTACTGGGTCAATACACTTTCAGCAAAATACAATACCTGATGATCAATGAGACTTTTAAGGAAGAGCGAATAAGCAGACCTCACAAAGTAAAGTTCAATTGACATGAACTAAAGTAAAATGATAAACCTGACAAGGTCATATTTTTTTTTCTTATAGCTACAGTGCAGAACTTTTGTCACCCTCTTCTGACAGTGAGAAGGATTACACAAACTGCCTGTGGGATCAGAGCTAAGCTAGCCTGGCTTGGAACTTTCAGAGAAAGGTGTTGTAACTCCACTTTGATTGTGTGCCTGGGTTTGTTTCTTTTCATAATCCAAGAAAGATGACAGCAGTGAGGGACACTAGCTAGCTCACTAACACAGATTACCATTAATGTGAATTCTGCTCATCAGAAGCTCCCCTTCCACCACCACCACAAAAAAAACATGATCACTGTGCCAGATATAAGGTTAAAACATCAGAAATTAAATTCATCTCTACTGGGGACATACAGAGAGATATCATTTCTCAAGAGAGCTCAGCAAAGAGTGAACTCTAATCTGGCTCACCTTGACCATGACAGATCTTTACTTGTAAAAATGTTGATGCAACCGCTGATGACTAAAATATTATTTGAACTTACATGCAACATGGAGACTGGCCTCTCTGCTGACGATGGTTCCAAAAGAGTTTGACGCCAGGCACTGATAGATGCCAACATCTTCCTCTTTATTCAAATGGCTAATGTGTAGGTTTCCTCCCATGAGTGAGAAACGTGACCCCGGTCTGGGCAGGATGAAAGAGTCATTTAGCTTCCACCTGTGAATCCAAGCACACGGCACACAATAAGTTCAAACTCGGCAAACCTTTTTGTCCTGCATTTTGTGTCTTGTAAGAAATCTGGATACAGTTTAATAATTGGATAATGTTGATAAAAAAACAGTCAGACTGTCAATTCATATAAAACAGTATTAAGTAGTAAAGAACATCAGAGTCTGTTAGGATGAAATCTTGATGTTACCCTTCAATCAAACTAAACCTCTTGTTTTGAGTAATATAGGAGCCCAGCAAGTGCGTGTGTGTGTGTGTGTTAAAGACCAGGACTAACACGATGCAATTGCCAGCAATATACTTTTAACTGCACAAGATCTCTTGATGACTTGATTTGACCTCTTGTTCTCTTTAGATGATTAAGGCTCATGTCAGAAACCTGCAGAGATAAAGATGTAGCTGCTGCTCATGCTTCAGTCTCTATTAACTCTAAAGGTTCTACAGCTTACCCACATTTTCCCAATATATTCATTTTTTTCTGATTAGACATACTGTATCTATTCAGAAAAACAGGACACAACAACAGTGAACCAATAATACTGTCATTGTTAAAGCAAGTCAAAGAGATAGAAATAGGAGTAAACACCAACAAGAGAAGTGTCGATCTGGAATCGCTGTTTTATTGATAAAAGAAGGCAGATTTTGGTGGAATTGTAGCTCCTCTGTCGTGATGAGATTTTCGCAGTCCTTCAGAACAAGGAAGCTTGAGGTTTCTATTTCTGACATTCTTGCTCCTTTCTTTCAGCAGGAAGGATTTAGACAAAGAGAGTGGGAGGCAGGGCTGAGGAACAGAGGGAATGGGGGGCCATATGCAGCAGAGCGGTGCTCAACAGCAGATTGGCTGATTAGATTGATTTAGTGATTTCGGGTTGCAGCTGGAGCTGGTCCAAGAGCACCAGATGAGACAAATCAAGGGGCCACAGTGACAACTTGGAGGAGGGGGGAGAGGGGTTGTGTCGTGATTGTTGGGTAGTCTTAGACAAATTAATTTGTCCTTGGTTCTCCTGAAATAGACCTGCCTGCGTTTGCAGCAGTGACAAGCTAGTCGGCATATGGCGCAATGGTGCTGAACCTCACAAGGACCTGAAAGCTTTTTTTTTGTTTTTATAAATTGTTCAAAATTGTGGCGACTGCACTGTTACTATGTGTCCATGTAATTATTAAAGGTATGATATCCTAACAGCTTGTCATCAACCTGAAAATCACTTCTTAATGTAGGATATCAACTGCCACAGTTGGTGGCACTTGCTGTAATTAAAGAGCTAATTAAAAGCAAATTTGATTTCATATGATGGAGCCGGGCGTGCTCTCAGAACTTGAACTCGGAAGGGCAGAACAATTGGCAAATGTGAACCCATAAATTGGATTTTAAAAAAAATAGGACCATCCAGACAGTGAAAAAGTGACCGATTTAGTATTCCACCCAATCCAAGTGATACCATCTTGTACATTCATTTCAATTTGTGTCCATTAGACATAACACCAAGGATCTTCAAGCTACATTAGCAGCTGCATATGCTTATGAGGGATCGTTTCAACCTATTACACATTAAATGCTTGGTTTTGCGATTTGCATTTAATTACACTGACAGAAGTACAACTGCTACGTAGCCCCATTTTGATGGATTATGAATTAATAGCTCATGCGCTTGATGCACTTTAAACAAATCATTGTTTTCTCATTTATTTTAATTTGTCAACATTTCAGCGGGGAAAGGAAGCCGGCATCAATTAGTTTCTAACAGACTTGCTGGGGGACCACAGAGAGCCGGTCAGCATACTGAAGCAGCGCCTCGGTCCATGTTGTATCATGCTTATCATGATGACCCCCAAATCAGATGCTGTGTGGAAATAGCATCTGCCACCTCATTTCTCAAACACGCTGCAAGTTTTTCTACATCACTCTCTGTCATGATAACAGAGTTTTGGTGCATCGTTCTCGTGGGTCATTTGATCTTTGTGCTGGTCACTGACACCAGGAGGAAGACAGGAAGCTCTCATCAGCACCTGCCAATGCAAATATACAATACACCAACAACTGAGGCCAATTAATTTATCATTCTCAAATTAACCATGACTGACACTGAATCAAAGCACTGCAGACAGTAAGCAGCAGTGAGCCATAAGGTCCGCATATCTCCTGTTCTCCTGAGGCAATACATCCAGTCTCGGTTGGTTTTTTAGTTGCCCTTGAAAGCTCTGTGGTATTAACTGAAGGTTCAATGTAACAAAAACTGAAATCTGTGCATAACGGCGTGTCTGCTGGTGTTACCTGTAGAAGGGCTGCGGGTGTCCTTGGGCCTCGCAGCTAAACACCACCTCTCTGCGATTCTCGCCAGGTTGAATGGGAAACACCACACTGCCGGGCTGTTTGGTGAACATGGGCCTCAGCAGGACTCCGCTTCCTTGGTGGAGAACCAACAAAACTAAATCAGCTTTGAAGTCTGGGTGAACCTGAAAACCACTTTTAACAATTCTTTTTTCTTGCTGGCAAGCACATATGGAGGGCTTACACAGGAAGAAAGCAGAGGGGACAAGTGCTGCACAGGAGAGAGGTATACGACTCTATATCTCCATTCAACATGGATCCGTTGGCTATGTGAGCAGAGCCTATGAGAGTTCGTCATATTAGCCATTAAAAAACTGCTAGATCCCTGAGGTACTGCATAATCAGCTGGTACCCTGCATAAAACTTTAATGCAAACACCTGAATGTACAGAGTTGTCAAAGGCACACACTTCAGCAAAATTTCATCTAAACCCTTCAAGCTTATCACCGCCTTCCCCCGGGGTTATCAACCTGACACACATGCCACAAAAATACTTAGAGTAATATATTCCAATTTTAAATCAGCCCCTTCATATTTGATCCTTCAACCTTTGTGATTCAAAAACCCTCAAATAACCTCAAACTTGAGAGAGTGACTTATGAAAGATGGTTTCGTGTCTTTTGTCTTAGATAATGTTAAAAGCTGGTGACAGGCAAAACCTTGATTCTATTCTATTCTATTCTATTCTATTCTATGCTAAAGCCTAACAGTGACCCATGGGGTAGTCAACACTTCATTACAATAAACATTGCTTTCTGAGATGGTAGGGGAATTCATCTGGTATTGTCAGAATGTGTTTGCATTTCTTTAAAAGCACACAAACAGAATATTATATATGCAGGGTAACTAATTTATATGGGCAGGTATCACTTTCAACTCTCTGGAGTGCAGGGAGTACAGATTCATCCTCAAGGCTCAAAATAACTCACTGAAAGAGGGTGGAGATGTTTGACAAGGGACCTTGTAGGCTGATTGTTCGTCTCCACAAGGATAAACCTTACACAAAGTTACACAAAATAAAAGGCCGCCTAATTATAATCTTTGTTACGAGAAGCGTGTCCCTTGAAGCGGCAAAGGAAGATGATTGATTACCAGAAGACACTTCTCGCGCAGTCCATATTAAAACAAAGCCTCACACTTGTTGTACACAAATATGGAGGAGTGATAAAGCCAGTGGCAGACAAGAGATGAATTGTGCATTACGTTGACAACTGTTTTCAATGATTAAGTCAACATTTATACATAAATGAATAAATGTGTTTATACACCCACAGATAGTTCTATGATGTTTCAAGTTTCCCACTTAAAATACAAATGAGAAAAACTCACAACAACAACAGCACTACAGGTCACCAGTTTAATGACACATTTGACAGATTCAATTATATTTACATATAAACATTAAATTATTATAGTTCCTAAAAGCAGTTTTTATATGAAGGACTCACAAGAAGAAAAAAAAACATGACTTCCATTTGAGCACATCTGTGCTGGACTCACCCACCCTGCTGGTAAACCTAAATTACAAACAACAACTCTAACACAACTTCAGCCAAACACCCAAAATACACTCAACAAAGTCTGTGTGAGTGTATGGAACTCATAAATTATAATCAGTAATTGTAATTAATGGGATATTAATGAGTCTATGTATTTGGCTGCAGCACATGACCTCAGTTCTGACTGCTGTTCTCACTTGATCTTTGCCAGCACCATGGCAACTGTTATTATAAGGGTGAATAAGTGTCTGAATAATGAGAAGGGGTTGAGCTCTGGGGGCTGTACCTGGGGGCTGCACTTCAAACTGATGCAAACTCTCTGAAACTCTTTCGGTGCCCTTACGGGAATGAAAGTGAAGATGCGGTGTGGAATGCAGAATCATTTTTCAGGCTTGCTTTCTGGTAATCCAACATTTAGGTGTTACAAACTGCTGTACTCCAAGTGCACAACACAAACTTCATTTTAATGACATACGTAAAGTCTTAAAAAAAATCAAATAAAATCAACACTAACTCTCCACTTGACAGGCTGTCAGAGCCTTTAAGATAAGTCTTCATGTTAAAAATAGAATGTGAGTCCGATGTTAGGCCCACCACTAAGCACCCCAGAACGCAGAAATGATTTAAGTTCTCTATCGGAGCAGTGCACTGATCCGGAATCCTAACAGGAAGTTGACTGCACAATGCCGCGGGACAGAGATGGAGGTCATTATGAAAGGGTGTTTAGAAAAAAAATGGGCCGCCTGTCCTCATATCTGTCACCTGCTGCCAGATGGTGATATGTGCATGTTTTCTAAGGCTCCTCAGACAACATGGGACTCAGCATCGAAGCACAAGTGGAAGGCAGAGGGAGCTGTTTTAGAGGCTGAAATAAAAACTAATCTCAAATTCAATACTGGCTGACAGCAAATGAATTCCTCCAGCTTACCTCAGCATGAATAAACAGCCAAACGGGGAGTCGGCTGTGGGGGAGGTATCGGTCGTTTGTGAGGCCCCAAATCCATTCGTTTCAGCTCTGGGTTTTATGCATCAAATAAAAAAAAAAAAAAAAAGCCAATCTTGCTTTTTAAAAGCATCCTCTGCTCCTGTCCAGGCCGATAAGGTGCACCTTTAAGGTCCCTTAGTCCTGGGCAGAAAAAGTTACTCCAGTGCAGATGGAGGTTTTTTAAAAAAGTATAGGTTTGATCACATCTCAGCTAAATGCTCTGAATTTTTCTTTTTTCATTTGTCATGATGCACACAAAGTTTAAACAATAAATCAATTGCAATTTAATATTCCACTATGGAATGGATGATGGCCACATTATGGTGAAGAGGTAAAGAGGAAAAAAAGCTTGAATCCCTTAAAACCCAGTGAAAATGATTTCAGGCCATACATACATACTGCTGGGACTTTCATCCAGTGTAAGTTAATTTTCAGAGGAATGTGGCAGAAGCACAACCAAACTGCAGCCCTGACATAGCATTCTAATCAAAGCTAGCACATCTGAAATGTACTAACAATACTATCCAAGGCTGCGTCAGCGGGGAAACAAAGAGTTTCCTACTACATGCTGCGTTTGGAAATAGAAAATCCAGGCTTTTGTTGTTGTTGTTGTTGTTGTCATTCTTTATATTGAATGCCTACATAAAGCCAGCAACGGAGTGCTTCTAAGAATGCCATTTGTCATCTAATTGTTGTAATATTCCCACCTTTTCCACCTCAGCATCAGTTGGAAGGTTATTTGTCACTCACCAGGCGCTATGGCGCACACTAATGGAAACATTTATCATGGTTTAAAACACCATTATATGCTGTGAACTATAGCTACTTAAAGAATGCCTGATTGGACCATTTGTGCTTTTCATTTTTGACAATATGCAACAATATAGTGTGGATTCCTTTTCTTTAGAGTTTCTTCTGCCGACATGCAGCGTAAACCTTATAAGGGAGTGGTGTTAATAAACTATATATATATATATACATATGGTTTACTGTGAGTGCACATCTTGTAATTAATTAAACTATTGTGTATGTGTGTGTCAACATTAATGAGAGAAATAAACCTAATAAGTCTTTTGTGAGAATCACAATTCAGAGGGTAACTGCTGACACCACTGTACTTTCTTTGTAACCAAAACAATCTGGATAACATATTAACAATAACGTAGAGAACTCACAGCAGTGCCAGAGGCTACATTTATACTTCCTGCCATGAATGTATACTGTACTGTTCTTTAACTGATAATATCGTGTTTCCTTGGCTTAATGAACAGCCCAGAAGATTTATTAGATCTATAATTACCACCACAGTGTAGATGAAATCTTTAAAGCACAAAAATACAGCTGTGGTATAAGGCTCGTGGGTGGTTAAGCTACATTGACACATATACACTTTTAACCTTGCATAATCACATATAAACTGTAAAGATGCAATATAAATTGCTTAAGGATCTGCCATGTTGGGATAAATCACTAAGTCAATATCTGAAACTCCACTTATCTCTGGGATGTATGAATGAAGATATAATCATAATAAAAGAAAGCAGTTGCTTTACCATGAGATTCAATTGCTTCTCAGAAGCATCACTAAAATATGAGCTGCTTGTAAATACTGTATTTAAGGAGGTTAAAGCTATTTTGTACACTTGAAATGCTGTAATCTTTTATCATTTATCATACTTTCTGCCTGTGAATCCCATTTCAAATCGTTCTTTATTTACTTTAGAAACACTTCATGTTTAATAATAAAATCATAACAAAAGGCTTGTAACTAGTCAGATCAAGTTCATTTGCATATTTGTGGGAGACTGGACTTTTGATTGCCATATTTTTATCCTATATTAATGTGTTGCAGTTAGTGTGGAGATCCATTAACTGTCCAGTCATGGTCACCTTTAACCATTTTGGTAGTTTTAAAATCTTATAATTAGCAATATTTCTCATTAATTGTTGATCCGTGCCAAGGTTTATCATATACCACATCATGATCAGTATAAAGGATCATGCATGAGGTCGCAGTGACCATGAACTCTGACCACCAAGATCTCATGAGTTCATCCTTGAGTCAACATTCAAACTAGATTTCAGGAAAGTCTTCCGAGGCATTTTTTGAGATTTCATGTCTAATAGTACGTTCTGGGTAAAAATGCATTTTCTTAGGCCTTGGCGATGATAACCTTTGGCCTTTGACCCATAATCAGTCTTGCAGGCAGAGGCATTAAAAAAAGACTTGAAGATTTGATAAGAGATTTTTGCATCTATCTATTTTACAGTCACGTTCAAAAGTTGGCACCTCCTCTTTAAATCAATTTGTTTGTGTGTGTGTGATCATAAACACAAACACAACAAAACCATCAGTCACATAAACATAACAAACAGATCATAGGGGGGGATCTTAGTATTAAGGCAAATACATCAGACAAAAAACAAAATAACTTTTTTAGGCCATTATTTAGCAATGAAGCCAAAAAGAAAAAAAAACATGGGCAATACTGCATCCCCTGTTTAATGCTAAAGATTTAATTTTGGTAAGCTGCAGCAGTTGCTGCTGATCATCAGTCCTGGATGAATTGATTATTGTTTTGGCAGTTTGCTGCGCTGGAGCATTCAGGCTACAAAAGACCCAAGAGATACATTTCAGATCCTTCCAAAATATCTGAGAGTTAAAGCTAAAACTGTATATATAAAGGTTTTTTCTCAAAGTGCCTGTTCCTCAAACATCACCTAGCCACAGCCGGCCTGTCCCAAAGTCCAAACCTCAACCTGAAATGCTGTGGTGGACATTAAGCAGGCTGTGCATTACAAAATCAACAAAAACCTCAATGAACTAAAGCAATACTGTGAAGACGAATGGGCTAAAATCCCCCCACAACCATGTGAGACACATAGTAAGTCATACAGGAAACCATTTCTTCAAGTTGCTGCTAAAGGTGGATTTACAATCTACTTAATCAAGGGAGTATTTAGCTTGGCCCATGTGGCTTCATTTCTGCTAAATAAATAATGGCACATAAAAAATGTACTACTGAACATGACTGTTGCTGTACTGTAGACAACTTCTTTATGTCTTTCAGAACAGGAGGAACACTCACGATAACACAAACTGTAGTAAAAGCATCACAGCTTTTCTTTCATGGCGGTGCAAGCCACTTGAGCTCCTTGCTGAACACTTATTTCTGATTGGTCAATAACACAGTCTGAGTGATATCACTTGACTTTTAGCACATTGCAGATATTTTGTTTATTTTTTATCTAGTTAAACCACAAGTCCGATGTTAATTCAGATTTATTCTGAGGGAACAAAACGTTTGATTGCTGGTTTGCGCCTTGACGGCAATCTTAGTGAACGTGTTTACATTTTGGTTTCTAGTGCTGGTAAATTGTAGCCTTTCCATGCCAAATACAGATGTTTGTCTGATTGCACCCCTGGCAGTTATTTTTAGGCAAATGTAACTTCAAAGAGCTTGAAATAATGTGTTTGAAACCACCATTTTGTACCAAATGGTTTATGTTTTTGGCATGTGGTTGTGTATTAGGAGGGAATATGTACAGCACCATAAAAAAAATCTTCTCTCTGCACCCTGTACACATAATGACAATAAACTGCTGACCTTTCTTGGTAGCACACCTTTGTTATCCTGCTCCACCAACCAGGTACAACTGTATGACAAAAGCACTTCTGTCAGATGGAGACTGTGGCAGTGGCTTGCTGAGCGAAGGTTAGCTGTATCTGTGGGGGGCAAAGCACATTCTCTCCTGCCTCTTTGCTCTCTCGTTCTCTCTCGCACTCACATGTTCACAGGTACAGTATTGTACACACCCCTGCCTTGGGCCGTTCAGACCCTCAGAGAGGCATAAAAGGAGAGGTGGTTAACTCCAGATGAACTCGCTGTGGGAATGGCTTCACCTGTTCCCCGCTATTCTCCCACACCGCCGATGCCAACTGTTTAAAAAGGAGTCGGGGATGAATAACCTGCCCGGAGATGAGCATCACACTGTGCTTTCTTTACCCCAGTGCCACACGTCACAGAACGCCTATCATGTCTTTCGCAGAACACAGAGGTCTATAATATTGCACCATACTTGTCTTGGAAGCAGATCACATGTAATGTAACCTCATACTGAATATTAATGCTGAGTTACAGTGTGTTACAAACTGTGAGTGTGAGCCAGAGTGAGGCAAGGGCTGTGCAACACAATGCTTTTCAGAAACGATTTGCCCTCTGCTCCTTTGTTAAGCACTAAATTGCTTTGAATAGACAATTCTGAATGTGGCTTCTGCGGTTTGTGATTGTAACAGTAAATTACGTGACTGCAGACTTTCAGTATCTTTAGGACGGTTTGTCTGAAATCAAAACTCTGGCAGGTTTTGCAGCAGGATTTCCGCCGACATTAAAGGCGCTTACTTCGCCTGTATGTCTGTGTATTTAGGAGAACACTTAAGAAGGAGGTGTGATCGGAATTGCGGTGTAGATCGTAATCCCACAGTGAGTCACAGTTCCCCGAGGAAAGCCTCATTAGACATCCGCTGATGTGTATTGGATTTGGCGATAAGTAATGCTAATTGCCATGTGGGCACATTTAGGTGCCGACATGCTGTTGTGCTTTTGAAAGAAGACGCGTGTGCATGAACAAATACACGCGCTGGCAGTCGCAGGCCCACAAATGCATGCACACTAATTATTTTAGGTCCCAGCTGTGAGGAGGGGCTGCTGATTTTGAGCAAGGCAACATGAAAGATTACTCATTCCTCAAGACACTGTTCTCACGCAGCAAAGCCCTGATTCATCTCCTCTTCTTCTGACTCTGACTTTCTGAAGAGAACTAGCATTTGACCCTGAACATTTTGTAAAGGGAGAAAAATTAGGTCTCTCATTAAAAGCAAGATCAATGACAAGATTCTACCAGTGCAATCTCAATTAGGGTTACAATTGAGGCACCCTTTACAACGAATGACTGCACATTCGAGCGCTAGATAAGGGCTGTCTTTGTAAGATGGAAATCTGCCGTATTCTTTTCAGAAAGGGTTCACTGTCTGAAAAAACAATAGATAATTGCCATGTACAACTGACGGAATGCTGATTTGTTGCCTTGGGCTGCCAATGAAAAGACAACAACATGAACCTTTTCTACTATTTGTAAAATTGGTAGAAAGCTTCAGGCTCTCTTTGCAGTAAAAAAAAACATCTTCCTTAAGTGCCATCTGTTCTCAATGCCAAAAAAAATTAAATCTATGAATAACTGTTTACGGGCCCCATGCAACAACAGCAGAAAGAAAAAAAAACAAACAAACAAAAAATAATGCACATTTATGAGGCTTACCTGCCAGAAACTCCACCAATGACAGCAGCAGTATAAGTTTCCATAGCAACTCCATTTTAATGGTCTCAGGTCAATAAAGGCTCACATCCGATCACAGGTGTGTAGAATCTTGGCTTTGTCCTTTGCAGCACTGTCACTGTTCTTCTGTTAAATAAAAAGAAGGAAGACAAAGACCAATTAACATTTAGAGCCACTGTTTTCATGATGGCAGTAACCAGCCATGTTGGTGTGAAAATGACATGTAAGAATGAAATACTGTAAAATCCTGAATCCCCCCCCCAAATCTGTGCTAATAGTAATACTTTAATCTATATAGACAGCTCTATGTGACATTTAAGAGCTACTTTTCATTGTAGATCCTTCATGAGCATAAAACACTGTAGAGTTAGCTCAAGTGTGCTTAACATTGCATAATAGGGATCATGTCTGCAAGAGAAACATAAAGGGATTGCTTGCTTGTACTCAAACCTGCTGAGACAAAACAAAAAGCAAGCTGGTTGTCAGACACATCCCAAGCATGTAATAAAGCACTGTCCTGGCTCCTTGAATTCGTCTGAGCTAGAGGGATTATGTATTTCTGACATAAAGAGCTGACTGTAGGCAGCGCAAAACCATTTTCGGTCCCCCGGGAATCTCACAATTGATTTTCTCAAGGACTAAACTGTAATTTATCTCTGCTTCGACTCAAATGAAATACCCCCCACCCACTAAAAAAAAGTTGTTAAATAATAATGAGAGGTGCATCTCCTGTTGCTGATAAACAGTGATGTATTTATTTGCCAAAATACTCTAAGCCGCCCCCAACGTGTTGAAAGCTATGATACGTTCTGATCAAGCGGCAGATAAATGTTTGCATAATATGGGAGGCTGGTTATGGAGTAAAAAAGGATGAGGGGAGGAAATTAGCCATTGTCTTTGCTCAAACTGACTCTCCCTGGTACATTTAACTGACTGATGGCCCGGTGTCCTCCGACTCTCCATGCTAAAATAAATGAGAGGAAAGGAATTAATAAGAACATACAGTGCAGTCTATCAGGAGGCCAAAGACGCGGAGACAACTGAAAGATTGCACTTCCTCAGTTATCAGTTCAGCCCCTATCTTTGCTCCACTGAAAGGCATGACAGAGCATACTGATGCTTATGTGAATACATCAGCCGTGTCCCTGACACGTTTGCCTGCACCCTTCCTCTTCCTTCGGCAAGCTCTAAACCATCACAGGCAACACTTTTTTCCCTATAAATCTCATTATGGAGATTGGATTTAGAGTGTCATCTTAGTTCCAAGTTATCTTGCAGTTATTAGGATGCAAATGTCATGAGTAAATGTTGGCTTTTAATAATAAAACAGAGAGACTTCAAATCCTTTCTTGTGCTCCTGGATATTTTTGGAAAGCTCCTCCTTTGAGGGAATAATTGTGAGAGATGCGCTGAATAAATTTTTTTTTCCCCACACAATGTGGCAGCTCACTTCAGCAAAACTTTATTTTCCAACTGCACACCACATTATGTCAAGGTTTGGGCTTCTCACATTCTAAATTAGATAATTAATCATATTTTACTTTGACTGCTAAAGTAAATATACTATGTCATGTCGAGCTACAGACTGAGGCTCACATTTGCTACGAACGCCTTCAAAATCATCCGGAGTAATTGTTTTGTCAGCCATGTAAATGTTTTACAGTCTGGTCATCTAAAATTAATTTATCCTGCCTTGACAATAACACAAGTGAGCACTAATGTGTGAGCTAGTGAGACACCCCCATTCATAAAAGCCTGTATCGGTTGGCCTCTAACAGCAATCTCTTGATCTCTATTACTAGGCAAGCTCCGAGACACAAGACATCAGACAACAGGGTTAGTAGGAGAGGGGATAAAAGAAAGCCTTGTGATCCAAAGGAGCTCAGCACTGAGATGATGGCTGGGGCATCTGGGGAGTGTCCACACCACTATTTGACTTCCTACTCAGGACAAATTAATTACTCCTGTGACCCTAAGTGGTAGTGAAGGCCAATGACTTACTTTCATCACACATTGATTCTCTCATTTGTTTGCTGTATGAGATGAAAGTTAATGATAGGGAAAGCTTTCAAGTTCCAACCACTTTCAAGTCCCTGAAAAAAAAAGAAAAGAAAAGCCAGTGGCAGAAAAAAAGGAATATGAACAAGGCTGAAATGACAGTCCTGACCTAACCATTTCCTGACCTCATTTGCACAAACACAATTGCATATAGCTACATGTAATGCATCTGCAATGAATTCAGCTTCTCATTTCTAAAAATGCAGACTACGTACAAGGAGAAAGACACAAAGAATAATAAATACAGTTTTTTTTTTACTGCAAGAATCCTAACCATATGACATCTACTAAACTATCCAACCTGTCAAAGACTAATGTTGGGACATCATCATCATTATGACAGCAGCCCATCAAAAAGACAGATGTTAAAAAACTGCAGTTCCTCAAATGGCCACTTGAGGCTGACCATGTCTAACTTTACATTGAAAATAAACACAATAACAGTGTTTACTTTTTCATTTTAAACAATAAGACCCTTTTCCATCCATTTTCCTAACCCACTTTGTCCTGTATTACAGGCTCATGGGGTGGCTGTCAGCTGTCAATGGGCAAAAGACAGGATACACCCAGGACATACTGCCAATCGCAGGGCTACATATAGGGACAAACAACCAGACATGTTCATGGATTTCAATTAAGCTAACATCTTCAAGAAAGAGGAGGACCTGTGGGAAACCAATGCAGGTGCAGGGAGACACACCCAGAAAAACCCCAGCCAGGTTCGACCCAGGAACCTTGTTCCCAGCCCAGATTCTGATTCACATAGTGATAAAAACTATGGATGTCATCACAGAGATATCAACCATTTTCCACCAGCTTCATGGTGTCTTCTCTGATTTCAGGCAGCTGGTTCAGGATATGATAAGTCTTTACCACCTGCACTTGAAGAGATTGTGGGGTGCATGGTCAATTACTTGATTAACCGTTTAGCCAACAAAATATCAGACTGGAAAAAAATACTAATTAACATTTACCTACTCTCAATGTCATGTTGTGCAATGTCCAACCATATTCAATTTAATTTCTGTCAATCATGTAATCAAGTATTCCTTTAATCTTCTTACAGAGAGTGTTTGCCAGAAAGCTTGGATGTATAACTGAGCGCTTCATTGTACGAGGAAATGCAGCTGCTTTCAGGCAAGGGATTTGAGGAGACAAAGCACTCCACCAAAATTTCAGTGTTGTCAAAGTGACACCTCTCATCTTCTTGTTCTATGACAGCACCAGCTGGAGTTGATAAACCACAGATTGTAGTTCAGTGAGCCACGGAAGCTGACAGTGACGGGTTGATTCGACCCTCTCTACTACACCCGATCTTTCAGCTGCCATCAATTTTTCAGGGCTTGAAAATGTATTAATAGAAGGCTACTCTAGGTCCTTTTGGTTGAAGAGTCTAGATGAAGATAAAATTCACACTAAAAAGCATGAGCATCCCACACACACACACACACACACACTTCCCCACCCACCCCACGCAAGCTCTGAATCATGAATGAGGCCAGACTCCCACACACTGCAGGAACGAGACAAGACCAGGAAAAATGGCATACAATGCTGCATCTTTAATCACCTGCGCTGTGACTTCACTTGATCTGCAGACACCAGCTCGATCAGTGTTTTCCTGCACGTGTGGCTCATCTCACAGCTCTGAGTGCCTCTAGTCATTTAAAATTTATTTTCTTGCGAGTTGAGACTAGTAGTAGTAGGAAATGTGAAATTTCCCTCCTAATCCTGCATTACTTTGATTCACCGCCCTCATGAATCAAAGATTTACCCAGAAACTCCACGGATGAGTGGCAATGTTAATGAAGTCCAAATCATATGGTATGTATTTTACATTTATATGGTCTTTTACACTAAATATTAAATGATGAAGCCATATACTTTATACACAGAACTTATATTGGCAATATACAGTAAGACTATTCTGCTGCTATTGAAGGAATAATCTTTCTCTTTTAGAGGTGCCTGTTGTTATCTGTGAAGTCAGCTCTGTCTTTGTAGCCTCTGAAATGCTGAGTATACTTTCCAAAATATTTTGGAAGGTGCTCCCTTCTTGTACTGACATCAGACCCAAGTGCACTGTTCAAGTTGCAAGTGAAAGTGTTGTATCTTAGCTTCCCTAAGCCAATCTTTGTTTGTATAATCAATAAGCTAAATAACTTTCTTGTTGCTGAAGACTTTGTGTGCCAACACACATCTTTACCCCTCCTCCCATCCTCACAAATGGCACACCACAGGACTCAAGGAAGTGCCAAAGTATTCCCCCAGCCAAGATTCTACCTCAAATAGTGGCACAAGACAAAGAGACTAATAGTGTTTTGATCTAAGCACACAAGCCGCAGGCGTGACATAACACAAGCCAGCTCCTTCATTTCTCCAGACCGCACCAGAGGCGTTCCAAAGCGCTCGTCCCAATCTCCCCTGTGACAGGGGTAACTGAGCATGTTGAAAGGTTCTTCCTGCTTCCATGCAATGCTGCAAGCTGAAGTTTTAACATAATGAGCCAGCATACAGCAAAAATTTACACAACACTATGGGGCTATACATCAAAATTCAGCCAGGGAGGCTCCCTTAAACTCCCCTACTACTAGTAGCAGCATAAATCAATACAGTTATTTTATTGGAAATAACCAAGCACCTTCATTATACTAGTCTAGTCTTTGACACTAATGTGTTTCTAACATCATAAACAAAGCACTTTTCATGGCTGAAATGAGCTCCACAAATATACCTGCCTCGCCTCTTGTCTTACAGCCGACGCTGTCTCTGACTAAATTATTTTTCTCCAGGTTTCCAAGCAGACAATTCCACTGCACCTGCCTTCACTAAAGTACTAATTAGGGGTCTTTTTAGGATTCAAGAGCCCACCAGTTAGTAGTTCCGATTTACGTCTTTGCTTGAAGTCAGCAGTTACCAAAACTTTTCCCTTGATGTGGAAAAAACAAGCAGGTATTACTTTAAGAAATGAAAAATCCCCTCAGACAGAACTCTTTAAGCATCTGCACGCACCCTGATTGTGACATTTGATAACTGTATAGATATTTTTATCTTGAATGCTCTGACGGTTAAAATGCTTTACTTTTTTGTAAACATGAGCAGTGACGTAAATAGCAAATAACTACTCATCGTTTAGCCTATTACATTCGCCTCCACTACAGCACAAGTTTAATAGATTTAGATTTTTTTAGGTTGACATTTTCATATTCAGTTTTTAGTAAAACACACAATTATTAGAAATGTAGCATTTCATCTGCAGACAGACGTCGTTCCACTGAAAGACAAACATGCAGGAAGGACTTTGTTTGCAGCATGAGCCTCATTAGAATTCAACATTTAGAGACGAACATCCATTTCTCAGCTCAATTACAGCTACAGTGTGGATCTATGGTAACAATGCTGTGTTGTTTGATGCTTAATGCCAGTAGGAAAAAAAATCATATATAGCAAAATAATGAGATATTTTAAAGCAGCAAAAATGATTTATCAGCTGTTTAGCAAATTTAAGCATGTCGTCCGAGTAGATTAGTGTCTGCATTCAGCTGTCCCACTTACATACTATAACTGTACCTGAATAAAATATAAAGCGCCTACAGTTTAGCTCCCTCTGCATTTCTTCGACTAGCAGGATGTGAAACTACCTAAAATGACAGCCTCTACTTGTTCTTATCAGAATGCGCATAGTTCTTTCTTCCACGGTCTATTATTTTCCTCTCCTCATGCAGACCAGCCTGCACTCAGCAGGGAACTATGAACTTCATATTGACCCTCCTCCTCTTTCTGAGCCGGTGACATCATCAGAAACGTGTCCAGCCATAAGCACACTTCCCCAAGGAGGTGAGTAGTAGCTCTACTATTCCAACCACTTCATTTAAAAAAAAAAGGTAAGATGAGTATCTGCACTGAGAACATTAATAGCATTTATGTCCAGGAACATCAAGTTAGTTTCACATTTCAACATGAAACAACAGACTGCTTGATGTCTGTAAACAGACAAACTAAATAACTCAGTATGTCACAGAGAAAAGTTACCATTCAAAGAACAGCCTCCTCTGGTATACTTAATTGCACAATAACAATGTCCCTTTCAAACATATGGACACTTGATTTCAGGAGAATAACTGTTTCCTGCAGAGTCGCACGCTAAAGGACTTTAGACAATCTGAACCAATCAAGCTGGGAGCTCTGCGCAATCAAAGAAAGGCAGAGATGATGAGACTGGACTGAGTCCAATCCCCTGTTGATCACTGACGACAATGAATTCTGCCAGAGGTTTTAAATGAACGGGAAATGATAGGTGGATTTGTGCCCTCTGACTAAAAAGCTGCGTGGTATAAATGATGGTCAGGGCAATTAGAGGATGCAGAGAATGTTATTAGTGCTGATGAGAAAGTGTAAAAACTCAGATGGGAGCTGGAGCACTGGGATTTCCTGTTTTCTTTCTGATTGATGCTGGGCTATAAAGGCATGGATATAATTTAGCTTTTACTGGAAAATGCACGTGAAAGAACATATTCATACAAAATAGAATGAGCTGTCAAGATAGGCTATTTTATCCACAGGCTGCTAAAATATTAGGTTTACTTTACAGCAGGCTGATTCAATATGTTGGTAAAGTAGTACAGGAATAAAACTGCATTATACTGGACAGTTTACGCAGAATAAAGCGCACTTATTAAAAACATGTACCTGAGCGCATCTCCTGCGGTGTTTGCTGATGTTTATCCCTTCTCGTATATCCATGTTCCACCTCGCATCTCCTCACTCCTTCAGCCCAGCAGCTCCCACCAGCATCGCGTCGACGGCCACAGTTAAGTTGTTCTCCTCAAAGTGCGGATGTCTCTCCCACAAATGGCCCCAAACTCTCGTCGCGCTTTTAAAGGCAGGCTCCTTTGGTCGTTCAGTCTGTCCGTCCGCGGTGGTGGTGCCAGTTTACACAGTGAGCGCAGTTAGAAGCAGCCCGGTCCTCCGCTCTCCACTGTCCACATTCATGCCCATACCCAGACCTGTGCGCAGCGGCGGCAGACTCAGTATGCTGTACAAAGCAGCTCTGAAGCCTCGTCTTCAAGGACGTCTGTGGAGAGAAGGTTTTCTCGTTTCACTGAATGAATGAATTTCATTCATTTTAGCAGCTCAAAGTGTTCATTGGTCCTGCGGAAATCCTCTGCGTCGGTTCCGGAGTCCGACTCGTCCACAGGAGAAGGACTGGCTGCATGCGCGCGGCAGCAGTGGCACATGGGACATCAGAGGAGGATACAGGAGGGTGTTTTTTTTTTTTCCACGCAGCAGGTTCCCGTCACGTTCTCAGTATTGACCTAGCCCACAATAACGAGAACACCTATACAGTATAACGTGTCTATTATTTGCGTATTTGTCTATTTCTTGGGTATAACTATACCAAAGCAATGATTCTTCTTCTTTCTTTTTTTCTTTTTTTTTTTAGTGGAACTGTCCCTCCAGCATTAAAACTACTACGTAATGATGCAGAGTGGACTGCATAATGTGTGATATTTTAAGATATATCACTGCAGAAGCATTAAAGGATAAGCTGCATTAAAAATCAGATGCAGTTGTGAAAGTGCCTTCAAAGCCACAGTCTACACATATTTTTACTGAAGTTCCATAATGACTGGTGAAAGTCTTTTCAACACACAACACCAAGGCCTTTGAACTGAGCTCTGCTAATTGGAATTAGTTATTAATTACACCTGTGCTTTAACTGCAATCACATATACCAACAAAATGTCTCCAAGCAGTAATCCAGAACAGTGCACCGCCAGCAGGAACAACACTCAGACACACAAACACTAATGTGACATCAGACAGGCTAACTGAAGACACCTGTGTGTGATTTATTAGTAGCTGCCAAGTACAATAATGGAATGACAAGTGCATTAGAATAAGTGTGTAAACTTGCTGAAGTGCAGTGAGGACCTATAGAGATCCTTGTCATGCACTTGTTTTTCATCATTACTCGCACTGCAGGACAGATTGTCAGCTCATAAAGATTAAAGAGTCAGAACTTGTTACATGCACAAGGCCTCTGGCTCATAATCCACTCATAATGTGGAGTGGGATTTAAGAGAATCTACTTCTGTTTGAGCCAATGGTAGAATAATAATTACAGAAGAAATTAATGAATGCCCTGCTAAGCCTTGGAAAGGCAAATGGAAAAGAAGAATGTTTGGATTAACCTGCTGAATGAACATTTAGTATTCCTTAGTCATTCATGCACATAAGCTAATAATGGCACATCAAAGCTCCAAGGAACACTTAGTAGTATAGCCACCCTACACACAAATATCCTCAATAGGTTTGAATATTTCATAAATTCCTTCAGTGCTCAACACTGGAGGGATATTTTCTTATCATTTTACTGTGATCATTTCTTCCGAAGAAAATCTAGCTGAATTTTACCTAATTTAGTTTTACTCATTTCCCCCGGCTCTCCAGAGGGAGAGATATTTCATGCAACCGTTCCCGTGTGACAATGAACTTTTCATTGTTGTTTAGAAGATGTCATTTAAATACATGAATTACGTTTGTCCTGAGGCAGTAAACTAGATGCTGAAATGAGCAGCTTGTCAATGCTGCCAGCAATCAGAAAGACACAGCTATCTCTCTGAGAGGAAGAAAAGACCGATCACACAGACTTCTGTGAGCAGGAGCAAAACAAGAAAATTAAGAAAATATCCTTGTTAGGTTGAGCTAATAATTTTACATGCACATGTTGTTAAAAAAACAAAAAAAAAAAACAAATTTAAGTTTGCACATCTCTTATCATCAGGATAATTAAAGATAACATTGTTTTTACATTATCTACTGCATTATGTGAGACACTGTGAGCAGCGGCAGAGGCAGCTTTTGTTCTGGGCCTGTACTGTCTGTTAGAAGTGAATCTTCGGAATAGATGGTAGTCTGGGTGTAATTTGACTGACATATAGGGTGACCCTACCTGCCCCTGTCTCTGCATGATGGCATCCAGTTTGAATCAAATAATGGACAGAGGGTGTCTCAATCGGCTGCTGAGCAGCATAGACACAGACAACACTGAAACCAGGCTCATGTGCCAGAAGTATGTGAAAGTAAAATTGAGATATAGTCACATGTTTATTATAAAGATGGACAAATTGATTAGTGTTTGATATTGATCCAGTTTGATTTGTTTTCATGCTTTCCGAATGCTTCTAATGATGCTGCAGGCCTGATAAGCCAGTACACTGTCTGTATTGACATGTATTGAATAACAAGGTATCACGTTCATTTTGACATTTACCAGGTGATATGGACTTCCTGTTATCCACCATAGGGGAATAGATATTAACAGATTGTGATTTAAACAATAATTACAGTGGATCACATCCCTAAGGGCGGATATACAGTACAGAGTGTTTACCTTCAACAGTAACCCATTTATTATAGAATCAGGGCAAGTATGCCTGCACCAGTTTGAAAGACTGTTAGGTAAGACAGATTACTGAATTCTCCTCTACAAGATAAAGTAATACTGTATGATGTACACACACCTCAGCCTTTCAAACTTGTTTTTGGAGCAGACGTTTGGACACACAAGCAATAATTTAAAGGGGGAAAAAACACACACACCTGTGCATCTGTGCTGGTAGCCTAGGGTTTGACAGTTAGCTGCCTTCGATCTGTCAGGAAGTCCTAACACCACCCACTGACAGAGAGAGCAATGTACAGCACCAGCACATGGCTGTGGAGCACATCCAAGGTAATACAGGTGAAGTCCACAAATGGGATTCTGGCAGAGAAACATCAGGCTAAAACCAGTGCCTTGTGTATAATCCACCCAGCGATGCAGACATAGAAGAGTTTGAAAGAGCCGATCTTTCTACAGCTCCATCTAATACAGATTAATGCAGGCATGTGGAGTCAGTGAGGTATAGAAAGAGTCTTCTTTTTGAGTGCAAAGCAATGGTAATGGACAGTTTTCATCATAAATTGACAATATAAATAAACAATGCAAAATGGGGAAAGTACAGCTGATTATACTATCACCAAGAGGGGGCACGATATGGTTATGTTTTCTTTCTTAATCCAGAAATCATAATCAGGATGTTCGGGGGTCACAGGATTTTCACTTTGATGTCACAACAACGCACTTTGAGTTCTGGGTATACTTTAAAGTTTCGTATGGAGAAACGCCATCGATTTTACACATCAAAGACTGTTTACTGCTTTTGAGGAAAGAGGGACGATGAATGCAGAACAGAAGATATTATCTCTGGTTCTGTTGCATTGTTTGTTTTTTTTCTCATTGTGAGTCCAGTATTGTTATAGGATGGTGAGCCTGAAACAACTTTTTTAAATATTTTATAAGTTAAGCTGGGTAATTTGAAAATAAATGATTTCAAAGAAAGAGGAGTTATGGGCACTTTAATATTTATCCATTAGTTCTGATGAATATTATTTTGGCCCCTGGTCTCTCGTCATTTTTCACAAGGGGCCTTCATGCAGAGCAAGCTAAGTTTGCCTACTGCATCTACGTATGAACATAATTTACAGGAGGCATAGTTGTAAATATGGGTCAGACTCTACTGTCAAAATCCTTGGTTGGGAGGAATCTTAATGTATCTTGCCCAAGAGGAGGCCACATCATTAAATTAAAATAAGCAGACATCCTGGATACACAGCTTTAAATACCGTCTACAGAGAGTCACTGTCTAAATGAAGTACTGGATTTGAGTCATTTCTCATGATGGATTAACATGTACTTGAGGGACGGCTCTATCTCCCCTGCCTTGGCTGCTGCCGCTGCTGGTTTGTCAGAATTTGCATGCTTACTGCTGTCACATACTACTGCTAGAATGTAACATACAGTGTGTTATAAAACACTCCTGTGCTCTTCATGAATCAGAGAATGAGCACATTTAAACAACACAAACATTGTGAACATTATCTACCATAATAACACACATGAAATTCAATACAAAGAATTGTTGTTTTTTTTTTTTTAATTACTTTGTTTGAAAAGTTTTAAGGGCTTTTATTATTGACTTGTGACTCCCGGCTCAACAGGTCAAGAATCGCCTGTGTGGGAGATATCTCAAAGAAAATCAAGAGGTAGAGCCTCTCTCTCTCTCTCTCTTAACAGCAGCCTTCGCTTGCTGCAAACTAATGACCGCCTTGCCAAAGCATTTAACCTTGAGCCAATCTGTCTTCTCACTTAGAAAAGCCGAGTTCTTGAACCATGAAATAGAGGTAGTTGTCCCTCCGAAAAAAGGTTACAACCCAGACTACTTCAAGATTAATCAATCATTGCCATTGGAAATGTCACACAGGCATTGACATTATCAAAACATTGCTTTTTTAAAAAAATTTAAATTTTGTTTACAGGATACACAACACATATTGTTGTTGAGAGGTATGAGAGGTTTTATACCCAAGCAGCAACCCAGCTGGTGAAGGGGGGTTAAACATTGCAGTTCCTCAAATGGCCACTTGAGGCTCTGAAATCAGTCAATCCCCATAGACCTCTATGTCTCCAATGTCCAACTTGCAGCAGAAATAATAATACTTACAGCCTGGTAAAAAGGTTTTGGTCTCTATGGACAGTTTGCTCATTAATGACAACAGCACAGAGTGTAACCCTGTACACTTTTCTCACTTAAGTTGCTGGCCTTAAGTTGTGCATAATTCCTCCTACCCACCTCAGCTCCACTCATGCTCCACAGCTTCGCCCATACGCCCAAGACAGTGACAGCCAGAACCTCCCATCCCACGGTGAGCCTACAGACCACTCAGAAACCTATGGGTGAGATCATGAAAGGTTTGTTCATCTCTATTTACAACACAAGAATGTAATGACATAAATGAAGATGCAACTTATCAAACATACCTTAAGTCAAAGAGTCTTCTGTCATACTTGAAAATCTATTTTAAGTGTGATTTAGTGCCTACAGTATGTGCTCAGGGAGCGATGTGAAATGCTGAAACACTTAACATGCAATAAAAGCAAAACCAGCATGTAGAAATCCTCTCACACTTTGAATAAGTACCTGTGTGTGTGCCTCCGCAAATTCAATATTTTCTAAAATATATTACATTTGATTCACCAAAGGACTTGTTTATGATACCTACTCCCTTGAATTTCTGAGGTACTTCAGAAGTATTCCAGATTTGCCGTGACAGATACTGTACCTCCTGAAAGAACACACTGACATTGACAAGTTCAACTTTTGCATACCGTGTGTGTGTATATATGTGTGTATGTGGCTGTGGCTGTGAGTGGTTGTACAAATGTTTATCTAAATCCATGCCCTTGAGGTGTTTTTCACTAATCTGTATTTGGTGGATCTATGCCAATCTCTTAGGAAGAATACAAAGGCCACCCACTTGTAGGAACATTTTGTGTAGTAGTGGCATGATTAGTATGTTCACATATTTAGCCTGAAATTAATGAGCTTAGGTAATGTTAAAATGAATACAGAACAGATTCATCTGCTGTTGTGGCACATGCTGCTTTTGATTAGAATCCTTACTCTCATCTCTGAACTTGAAAAGAAGTCATTCAAGTAAAGGAAAATGTACGATCAATGCAATGCAAATTAGAAATTGTTGTGATGAAACCTAGATTCAATAGGACAATGTTTCGACTATCATTGTGACATTACATTATTTCCATTGATAAGAGTTATGCTCTATGAATCATACATACACATGGTTACTTTCCACTTCCACATTTTGTCATGTTTTTAATCTTTAGTCTTCTTTTCATGTGTATTAATTATGTATTACAGATTTTTTTCAACATATCAAGCCTTGAAACTCTCCATTGAAACTTTCCATTGCACCTACTCTCAGAGTGAGAGCGAGATAAACCTAAACACCAGGACTGCTGAACTCTGCTGATCTACAGAGTGATATGGTTAAGCTTTCATATTCTTTGTCTACAGTACACCTTCCTGCAGTGGAAGCAATTGTGACTGTGTCTCTCCTATCTAATGAATAATGCACACTAAGACACCCTGAGTTATCCAAAACCAAGTCCTTCTTATCCCTGTTTGAGTGAATTGATTTCCTAGCTCTCACCAGCATCTGCAGAGGCTAAGACCGACCCTGCGTGTGGAACAGAGGATTTAAAAGCAGAACAACAAGGCATCTAACATCAAGCTTTTATATAGGGCTCCTCTTGGATACTCTGGAGTTCATTACCTGCTGCTCAGATCAAAAGCAGAGGTCACATCATCACCACGCTTATGATATCTGCAGCCTAATTAGAATTTCGGTGTTACTGATCTGTGTCAATTTTGATGTGATCATCTTCAAAACAGGTAGCTGACACTTGGCCCAGACGATACTTCGAGGTCAGATATTTCAAAGTGAGGACTCACTGTACATCCTTAGCAATTATTTATCTGCACAAGGAGAAAGATTTTAATGAGCTTTGGACAACAATGCTGAAGCAGCCTCAGTTGAAGGCGTTTCTCATTTTTCACAACTAGTAACATCATTTACCCAAGAGACATGATTATACGCAACATTTATTTAGTCATAGCACCACATTAGAGAAAATGAGAACAACAACAGATTAGTTTGTAAAACATTAGAGCTGTGAAAGGCATACTTAGGACATTTGGCTCATAAAATTACACTTTTTACTGCAGTCCATGTAACCTTCCCTATACTGTATACTGCAGACCTACCCTACTCTTCCGGACTACATCTTGTAATAGTCCACAGTTGCATGGCCTCTATGCAGAGAGGATGACAGAAACCAGCGTACTGTAGACAATGCTTTCAGAATTCAAGGTCTTTCTACTGACACCATCTGTCCCATATTTAACAATTTCAGATTAAATCAATATTAATCTTCTGCTGACCAAAAGGGACTTCACTCCCATTCAAAATAAACCAATCCAATTTGATAAGGAGCCAGACTATTTGGATAAGCGTGGCAGGCAAATCAGCATGAGATACTCTCTTGGAGATTGTCTATTTTCTCCTCATCCTTGATTGCTTTAAGGAGTTAGCACTGAGAAAAGCAAGTTCGGTGGAGTTTCATCACTGTTAAGGAAGAGTCAGTCAAGAAAGGCTGCCTGAATACTTAAAAAACTCAAATACTTAAAAGGCTGAGAGAACAAGGTATGTGGTATAACCTCACCCCTTGAGTCAAATTGTAGGAATCAGATAAATGGTGAGCAGCCTCCAGTAACGCCCCATATAATCCAACTCAAGGGAACATTTTTCACTGTGTTCCAAAATGTATAGAAATCAATATTTAATCTGCACCAAATATTGGACAATGCACAAAAAAGTGGCTGCTGATACTAAATGCAAGACAGTTACAAGATAGGTACGTTAGTTTACTGTCAAAGGAATGACTAAGCTTTTAGAGAGGATTCGAAATAAACTTTGTGCCTGGAGAAGCATCCCTGTTACATTAAGTGGATTGTGGAATGTTTGTGTTTACAGTACTTTGCATATCTTGAGCCCTACCACTCTCTGCAGCAGGCAGAACAATAAATCTAGCATTGAATGTCACCAGTGTCTTGGCTGTCCATTGATGAAGAAGCATTTGCAGGTGTAGAAAAATACATTTTGCAGCTATAGAAAAAAAAGATTCACAGTTGCAGACAGCCAAGCACCACACCTAGACTTCCCTTGATGAAGGTGACCTCAGCATTAGACAGAACAATACGTTTGCATGACATAGCGGCTGCTCTGGGTATGATCAAGATGGTAATTCATGCCTGCTCAGAACAATGTCTTGTCTGCCCGAGATGAGCTTGTGTGTGTGTGTTCACAGTTCACAGTCTGAGGGATATGTCTTATGCTTGTTCTAATAGGCTGTGCTCCAGTGAGTGCAGGGCTTACAGGTGTACTAGCTTCTACACACACACACACACACACATACACAGGCAGTCATGTTACGACTTCAGGAGTCTTCTCACCTTTCTACTTTGCATGCCACTTAATTTGTCCCTGCCTGTAAAGTAAAGTTTTTATTTATACTCTGGAATTATTGAATCTGGATTTTGTTTGCAGTTTCACTGAAGTGTGTTGCCAGAGATTAAAAAATGCATATATTTTATTTAGTGTACAAAATTTCCTCTTCCTGCTTTGTGCCGTATACTGATACCTACACACACTAGAAAGTGACACCTCAGCCTGAGCACATGAGAACCTGGCCACCGACGTGGACACCTGGCAATACACCTGTCACAAGTATGTCACACACCTCCTGGACTCAGGTAACAGAAGTGAACACATGATCTCAGAGCACAAAGCTACCGACGCCCTGCAGGGGCTTCCATTTCTGACAACAGGTACATCTGTTCCTTGTGGTTTGTTCCACAAGCAGGACCAACAAAGCCACATTCAATGGCACAAACAAGGTGGAGTGCACTTACAGAGAGCAACGTCAGCATAAACCAGATCATTTTTCCATGTGGTCACAGCATGGTCCAGACTTTCTATTATTATTAAAACAGTTGGTTTAATTTGGCATAAAGGTTTAGCTCCTGTGTTATACTGTAGACATATTTCATGGAAATAAAGAATATCTAAAGGTTGTCACTTATAGAAAAGTAGCCAATGAGAGATGGACAGCTGGCATCACAGTTGGTCATTTTATCATCTTGCCAAGGTTAGAAAAGGTCAGAGTCACCACATGCTTCCAAACTGGAGCCTGATGAACCTCCAAAAACAAACACAACGGCACACAACGCACAAACACAAGGAAGCAGGATGCTGTGCATTGTTTTATTATTGTGACCCAATATAAAAATAGATTGGATGGAAAATGGAAAGAAGAATTTTAGCCATATTAATGGTGCCGACAAAGTGGTCACCAGGTAATAGTTTTTTTTGTTAATTATAAATTGTGGCTGAAATAGTTTTAGGGCATTAAATAAAAACTGTCCTGACTGTTCTTGGAAGTTCAGCTTTATGACAAATTCACAGAAGACCCAAAGTGTTACTCTGGAAGTCTGCAGGAGGCTTTTTTGCAGCAAAGCTCCATTCTAATGAACACTTAAGCCCCCAACAGACTCTGACAGTATGACTCTAATAGTGCATGGATTAATATTTCATGCATATTAAGTCCCTAAATTTTCAAGTAACTCATTTAAATTAAGTAGAACACCAATACATGAGAGACACACTGGGCTTTTTTAAAAGGATAGGTTCAAAGATGCTTATTGAGACCTGATTGGTTATAAAACAAATTTACAGCGATTCACGTTTATGTTGTCATGTATTAACTTATTTATATATTTAATTACTTACTCACTTAAACTTTAAATTAGAAGGGAAATAAGACTATTAAACTGGATTATTCTGGCAGTCACACTGGCCTTAGTGTGTCACCAAAATAGATTTGAGGGTTAATTAAACACTCATTATTATTACATTATGTAGCACCTCATACAACCTTTTTTTTACATTGGTATTTTTTCCGCAGGACATATAAGGGTGCATGTTTTGCTGGATTGGTCAGTCAAACAGCATGCATGCAAACAGGGGCCAGCACAAAGATCGCTCTGAAGAGCCCCTGCAGGCTACAACATTCAGCTAAAGGTGGAGCACTCATTGAGGAACATTATAATGATGTTTGTCACTGCCAATGATTCTGCTTGAGTTGAGAAAGAGAGGGGCATGAGTTGCTTTGCACTCAGTAAAGCAGAAGAATGGCTGACAGTGATGATGGTGTTGCTGGGGGAGCGAGACAGGCAGACTTGACTAAATAGGTTTGGCCCACTGAGCCGACCCCGCTCTTGACCATGCAGAGATTGCACAAAGGAAAAAAGGTCTGCAACGTCCCTGCTTTATTTTTACATTACGTGAACATCACTGATTTCATGGTGTCATTAAAGAAATGTTTGTCATTGTGTAAAGCACATACAGCAGATAAAGCAGATGAAGCTGGAGTGAGTGCCTGGTGCAGCCTTCTGTGTTTCTCTATATCTGCCACAGCCACAGAGCAGTCATAGGTAAGGCTACAGTTCAGACAAAAGACCCAGAATTGGCATTTATCCCCAAAACCTCACTATTTGACCCTATTCAGTCCAATCAACTGTTAGCTAACCCTGACTTGGTGTGGGTTATGGCCCTAAGGCTCTGCTGCAGTGGATCAGTGGCTTGACCTCACAATAACATCAAAATGAACATTTTTCTGAAACAATGAAAATCCAGTCATCAGCCATTATACTTAAAACTGAAACTAACAGACTAAACAGACACTAACCTATTATGTTAGTTGCTTGGGGGCTAAATATGAGTCATGATTTGAGACTTATTTAAGCTTTTTACACATCTTTTCACACACAACAGCTGCAGACAGACACCATCAATTGTTGTGAGCTACAGCTCTACAGCTTTTAGAAGGTCTTTCTACCTCTCCCATCTTTACCATCTACACTAGGATGACAAGAATTGATCATTAAAGAAACACTGAAAGAGATGGAAAAGTCTCCTGCCTCTCTGCTGTGGTCAGTCTCAAAAGTTCAAAGTAGAAATGCTGGGGAGCTGATTTGATGTTTTTCTGTCCTGGAGTGTAAAAAGCGGAATAATTTCTTGCGTATGATTATGGTGTTGGTGCGAACACAGCAAATGGAGGACTGTTGTGTTAGCTAGTCTGAAGAGGCTGCACCTGGCCACTTGAATTGGCCGAGCCTGAGGGTAGACACACAGAGAAGGAAAGTGGGATCAAACGCAGAATGATAAAAACATCAGAGAAGGTTGCGGTGGCGACGCAGGGCTGTATGTGTGTGTGTACGTACACAATGTGTTGATGAGTTTCTGTACCTGTGTCGTGTTGTTCTTGTTTTATATAACCCATGGTGCAGAAGTTAATTATCGTCGCACCTCACCAGCTGTTTTAGTGTCATTTAGGTTTACTTGTCTCAAACATCTCGATCCAACAGCTCCATTAGTTTCCAAATTGAAAGCGGTTGGACACATGTTGTTTTGCTGTTCAGCAGAGATTGACCAGCATTTCTCTAGAAAATTACTTAGCAGCAGTTGCAGTGGTGAAATCGGCCTCTGCTTTCAGCCTGTTCTTTTGTGCAGTTAAAATCAGCGAGGCATGGCTAATATATAATTTGTAATTTACATTTGAACCAGATCTGCCAGCAATAATATTGGGTGTTAACATTGACTAAATGAGGTGAAGCTTACTTGTTAAGGTGAAATTAGTTATTCCAGGATTTTACCTTTGTCTGTCTCAGCCATCTGCTTAAATCAAGAATAATTTAGCCGAACAATCCTCATGGGAAAAGCTGATAAATACAGAGAATACTTTTTTTATTGGATCAGGTGGGAGGGACAGCACTTATGTATTAGTATTTGTTTGTTTAGAAATACATCACTTTGGGTTGTCTTACTCCATAATACCACAACATACAGTACATTATCAAACACCTACATCGCTGCACCCTATACCCTATCATCATACAATATCTGTACACCAAGATAAGGTTATAAATAATAAGCAAGGTTATGGAGAGATAATGGTCAAGGTTAAGTAATAACAAAGTAAACACCAACTCATAGTGTGAGATGAGACACCAAATTGAACTGGCATATGCTTACAATAAGCTTTTTATCAGGATGTCCTTCACACCCATACTTCTACTGCATTACCACTGTCACAGTGCATCCTACATTGGATTGGAAGGTTCCCTATATGTTTAAATAACTAATGTGGAGTAGCCGCATATATGATGAGTGGAGCAGTGCCTTCATTCTGCACCTGCTGCTCTCATTCCTAAAGCAAATACACATGAATGTAAACAGCAAAAACATGAAGAGAAGAAACTGATCATTTAAACACTGACATTTGTGCAAAAGACTAAGCTTAGCTGATGTCAGCTGGAAAGAAAAGGTTATTTTGCAGTTGTGGATGCAACCTGACATATGAAAATAACTCCCTATATTGCTTGAAAAAAAGCTGCAATGAAGATAGTGGGGCAGCTCATTTTGCCTCCTAGATTACTGGGACAAATAGTGAGAAAGGAAGGAAGGACAAAAATCCATTTCAGGACGCAAAAAAGGAAAAACTGAGAGAGAGAAAACAGGAGCAAAGCATTAGTCAGGGATGCACCCATAGGCAACATTACACAGACTCAGCAGTGACGGCTCCAACAGAGCTCCGAACGGCTAAATTGTTGAAAACACAGCAGTGATACCACTTCCACAAAAGTCATCTCAGCCTGTCAGAGTTAAGAATTGTCAAAGTCAAAGCAACTGAAGAGCCACCTGTTCTGTAATAGTCTCTATAACTAGAGGCTGATTCTTCTGATAGCAGTAAAGACTGCCTCTGCTCCTAACCATAATAGCGTTGGCTTTAAAAAAAAAAAAAAAAAAAAAATCTTTAGCAGTGTCTGAAAGCATATAAAAATCCAAGCTGATCCAAACTTTTATTTGAATTCTTTAAAAAAAGGAAAAGAAACTGCAAGAACATTTGCATTTCTGCCCACAGCAGAGGTATTAGTCAGTCAGGTATGCTAATAGCAGAAGATGGCACAATGAGATAAAGTAACTATTAAACCTTCGATTAAGAAAAATAAATAAATACACTGGTAGTTACTCGAACATAAAGTGCATTAGTGCATTACAACCTGCACTAATAGTATAAGATGGAGTTAGCCTCTCTGGTCTTGTCATATTAATGGATGGGTGGATAGAGTTGTGAATGCTGCGTGGATGATGAAATGAGATGTGTCACATGATGCTACGGGAGTTAAGTGAGCTCACATGTTTCTAGGTTATATGTGTTTAATGTATTTCTTTTCTTTTCTTTTCTTTTACATACATAAACACAGCAAGGCTATTAGATTTAGCTTTGGATTCTGAAGGAGTGTGCTGCTGTGTCTGCAACAGGGTGAATTTTCTTTAGTTTGCTTAAAAAATGACATTTGGCATCAAAACGTTAGGAAGATTTAAGGCTTGTTTTTTTAAGCCACATACTTCAGTTTTACTTGTTTTTCCATATTTGGTTAATTGGAAGTTAGGCAGACTCAGGCACTGTCAAAATGGCGACAGCCAGAGCCTCCACACTGAGCTTCAGAACTGCTCTTCAGAAGCCAATGGAGGACACCATGGAGGGTTTGTTTGTTTTAAATCATTTCTATTGCTGCATCAGCCCAGAGATAAGCTAATGATAGCTTTGCTAACCTTGGGTAACAATAATCCTTATATATGTATTCTACTGTTTTCTGGAGAATGGAATTCTGCTTTTTCCAATTATGCAACAATTTTGTCTTCTATTGCATAAGGAAGCTGTTGTGGTGCAGTCTGTGTTGACAGGAGTTTGGTATAAATAATGAAACAATAGTGAGAAGTAACCAATTTTAGATAAGTGCCAATAAATTGCCAGCTTTTGCACTTTTCTTAATGGAAAACACACACACACAGTTGTTTGTTCCCTTGAGACTTTAAGCCTACATGCACCACATAACTGTGCTGCATATCTTACAGAGGCATCTTAGATACTTCTGATTATCATTCACAAAAGCCTGCTTCACATGATTTCAATGCACTCCCAGCACAACCTTGGCAGTTTGAGAGAAAGTCTTGTGATGCGTGTCAGGTTTCTGACGCGGTGCTTTGATGGTGATAGACCCTCCTGGGTGGCACCGGAGGAGCACTCTGACAAACCAGAACAAATAAACCGGCAAAAGCATCACAAGTGTCTGAAGTGACATAATGAGGACAATGAGAGTAGTTCTCTTACAAGTGAACCACTGAATGCTGACTGTGGTCGTGAAGCACAGAACGCTAAAATATATAATCAGCTGACCTTTTACAATTCTTATAGGAGTTCTATGAAGTAAAAGCATTCCCATGATTGATTACTAAAGTAAATCTCTTCAGTCTTGCTTTAGTGCCCATATACAATGATTTCTGCAGACTATGGCAGTGCTAATGTGCTAGTTTATGTTACTGTCTGTTGTTGTCAATGCTAACACCAACTGAATACAACTTACTGCAGTTTAGAAAAAGTAACAGTAGGAGACAAATAATACAAGACTATATAGTCTTGTATTATTTGTCTCCTACTGTTACAGAGAGCTCTAGGAGCACTTAGGAATGGAAGTCAGTCTGGAGACATCCTCAGGTCTGCCAGGTAGGAATTCCAGGATCCAGCTGCAGAGAGAAACTACAACAAGTCCACCACAACTCTGAGCAAATAATGAGACAGCTCCAGTTTGTGTTAAACTAAAATCACTAAATGTGATCAGCGCTGCAAGTACTTTGTCTCCCGCCTATAATAAATGAGACCATCATGGGGCTAATATTTATCACTTTACTCTTACTTTGTGTCTAAATCTATCTATATTTTTAATGTAAAAGTTTAAAAGTTTGTAATTTAAAATATATAATACAAACACAATTAATGCATCTGTATTCATGACTGACAAACATCTGATCTATCAATACGTGCTGCCAAACTGAAGATAAACATTTTTACATTAAAAAGTTTGAAGAAAACATATTCTCCATTTCAGCTGGTGTCCGACTATATTCTACAATTATGTAATGTTACAAGTACAATCATATGACATTGTATAAATAAATAAGTAACTTATATAAATGAGTTCCAACTTTTTGTGATAATGAAACTTATAATATTATTACAGTATGTGTATTTCAGACCCTCGTTTTTCTTAAGTTATTTTTTGAGACTAAAATGGTCATTCAGTTATGCTCTCTGGAACATAAAGTAAAGTACATGAGACAAACTCCTCTCATCCTCCCACTTTTATTATAAATGTCATTAACAAAAATAGATAACATATTGCACAAGGGTCATTTCTTATTATCTTATAGTTAAATCTCATTATGGATGAAACTAGAAAAAAGATAATTATATCAAAAAAGTATTCCAGATGGTACATAAAATATAAAATACATAAAAAATATACTCCATGATGAATGACTGTACTCTTGATGAAATTTGTTGCCAGATATTATATTGTCATAAAAGTATATTAAAATTGAAGGTCAAATGTTTTAATGTTTGAAAATAATGTAATTTTTTCTGTCTCGTGTTGTTTTACATATAAAATAGCTTAAGATTGATTTTCTGTAGGCTGAGCCTATGTCAATGCAAGTGATATTCTGGTTCTGACATGCATGTGAACACCAGCTGTATAAACAAGACTGTGGTGTGCATATATAAAAAAATAAACGAAACACACTCAAACCACATAGTTCTTTCTGAACTGTGCTCTTGGCATGTTTATAAGCTTTTGAACTGAGTGGATTGTACAAGGCAGAGCGGGGTTAAAGCTCAATAAGGCAGCGTTTTATGTGGGGTTACAGGAAGGAGGTGAGGGAGCAGCAGTGTGAAACTTATGTTGTCAGGGAGAAGAAGAGCTGGAAAGGACAAAGGAGGCGCTGAAGATAAGAAAATCATCATCATTTTGTCAGGGTGACTTGCTTGTTACACTTCACTCAAAATGTATTGTTTTTCATTTCTCCAAGAGGTGAGTGCAGGAGAGAGCAGGAGCCAAACAGAGGGGAGTGAGCACCATTTAGTGGCACTGAGAGCTTTCTCCTGGCTGTTTTTACATTTATATTCCCATTGTTAAACACTCACAGGGGTGAAAAAATCCATATGAGCTGGAACGGAAACATTATTTATGCTGCTAATTGTTACTTCTTCACTGCATTGAAAATATGTCCACACATTCTGATTAACCTAACCTTTATCCACAACTAACATTAGCACTCCCACAAGTAAGCCCACATGAGACCACTTGGGTTGGATTGAAGTCGTGATGTCAGTTTTGGTTTCAAGGGAGGATGTCTTGATTTTGTGTTGTGCAGATTGATGTCAGGAATTGTTGGGGGGGACAGCAGGGGAGGTACAGGGGTCTCCTGATGCATGCTGAAGTAGCAGTGAGTGGACTGGTATCTATTATTTATCTCCCCTAACCACCATTAAGCCTGTAATGAGCTGGTTTAATTCACTGGGCAAACAGACGTACAGCAGTCATGTATCAATAAATGGTAATTATCCTGGCTCCTGGTTGTGTCTCAGAGTGCCCCAACACTGCAGCTTTGGCCTGATTGCTTCAACATGGAATCCAATATGTCAATGCTGCATCAACCAAAGAATGTGGTGTGTGTGTGTTGTTTAGACAAGTTAGGCTGCCCTCCCTCATCTTGGGTTTAGCATTATGGAGCATTCCCTGCAACATGGGTTCATTTGGATTCTCTTCAACAAACCTATTGATCTGCCATCAGATCAGCACCACATCCCTGTCTTCCTGTGCTAAATTATGATGCAGAGATCCTTTTTTCATAAAGTGGCACTTATGTCCAATACAGCTTGGGATGACAAAAAGGTCACATTTCTATACTGTATTAGTCCGAATCCAACTAAACTGAAACATTGTCACTGACAGGCTCAAAAGCCAACTGAGGTCACCAGCTGACCTTCTTTAATGACCCTCCTCTCAGCCAGAAATATGGCAATATTTAAATGTAATCTAACCAACCTGCTGAAGAGGAGAGCAGAAAGTGAGACAGACAGCATATGTGTGGGTGTTTAGAGAAGTCTGAAAATTTTAGCTGTTAAATTATTTGATACAATTTGGTGTAAAGCTTAGGTTAATCAATCAAGTGTAGTGAAGTGAACTGCTATAGCTGGCTGTATCTTAATGGGTCCCTCACAGTTGACTGCTATCTGAAAGTAGTCTCAGTGCTACTTAAAAGAATGTGATTGTACTGCACAACAAATAGTGTCTTAGAAAGGTGTTGTGAGGCATCCAACACCTCGGTCCAACATCTCTGACGGGTGTTCCATTTGGGATGACATGAAGCCACGAAGGCCGGAGTCCTCATCAAATCACTCAGTGACCCCCCCCCCCCCCCCCCCCCCCTCATGCCCGACAGGTCAGAGAAGAAATGTTTCATCTTTGGATAAAGGTGATGATTTGGAACAACTTTGTATTGATCTGTAGTGACATGTTCCTCTAAGAGAACAACCCATGCCAGCAAAATGTCTGCAACAACACACAGCAAACAGATTCACAAGAGTCAAGCCCGAGATCTGTCATACACAAGGCAAAGGATGGCTCATCAGACCACGTCACTATTTTCCACATTCTCTGGGAGGCTTTAGTTCATTGCACCACTGAACCTGATGATAAGTTTATGCAGTGCAACCAAACTGTGTTTATGAACTGTTTTTGAGGCTGCAGACTGAGTGAATTCTCTATTGAGAAAGAGTTGCTCTTCTGTTTTAATAAACATGTCATACTAATGAACATCTAAGTTATCAAATGCACCTATCCCTTATACCAGGGATGGTTCAACTAGTTAAACAGCAGCATCTGCACCATAAAGCAGAGAGAAGTGAGGAAAGTCAACATAAGCCAGCAATCTCTGCCAGCACAATATATATTGGTTCCTAAAAGTTCAACTTAAATGTCCCCATAAAAGACAGGACTCCCAGTGGTGCTAATTTCTGATTTGCTGATGTTAGCCCAGAGAGACAAAACAATAACCTCAAGTGTGGCAACCAATAAATCTACCCCCCTGCAGCCCAGTGAGGGAGCCCTTCAGTCATTTAGGATTTACAGCTCACACGTCCCCCTGATTCATTCTGATACATGCTACATGTCATTCGGCTAAAACAGAACAATGTGTCCTGTGATTTTTCTCACCATTTTTGTTGAAGTCTATGTGATGTACCTGCGCCCACCCTGGCTTTGTCAAGTTCAATCAGTGAGGGAGGCAGCAGGGAACTGAAAAAAATAGGATTAAGAATACACATCACAGAGAATAACATTACTAAAAGGCAAGTAGTGCAGATCCTCTCGGTCAGTATTGCCCAGTTGAGCCAGCAACACAGCACTGTACTCTAATCTCTCTCTTTTCCTCTCTCTCTTGTTCTCTCTCTCTCTCTCTCTCTCTCACTTAAAATCACACACACACACAGACACACACACCATTTTCTTAAGACGTGATTTGGTTCAGCTGCTTTAGTGCATTTTTTTCCAGTTCAAGTGCAGGGCAGTCCTCTGAATCCCACAGTGTTCCCTGGGGTTCGTCCACTGTGGGACGCATGACATGATTAATGGGCAGCATCTCGGGGTGAAGGCGAGGGGGGGGGCACATTCCAACATTAGGAACATTTTTAATTGAGAGTGCCATCTAAATGAACAGATTAATACAGGTGAAACCCATCTCTGCATTTGCAACACACCCTCACACATATTAACAGAACGAGTGGGGGTTTTAAATGGCATCACCAAATCACCACAGGAGATCTTTATCACCAGTCTGCAGTTATCCTGGAGAGACTCTATACATCTCGACGAGCACAACACACTGATTTGTCTATATTCTTTTTCTGACATGAAAAATAAACAGTGTTTCAACAAAATAAATCACACCCATGTTCCTGCTTCTGAACTGTTAGTCTGACAGTTGATGTATGATCAGGGTAAAGTAACACTTGTTGGTTGGGAAATTATTTGGTTATGTGAACATGAATGGCTAGAGTGTGCTGACTTTTCCTGCAGGGAAAGTCAGACATGCAACAGTACACTCACATACATCTGTCTGACCACCTCACTATGGCTTAAGACATGTTGAGAAAAGCTCAACATGTTTGTACCTTTTACAATGATGCTGTCATCTAACTCCATAGCGGAGGAGTAGAAGCTTATATTTTCATAAAATAAAATAAAAAAATAAAGTAAAACTATACTAACATAACATCAATCACAATTTTCAGTATTTATATAAACTTATAAATAATCATGGTTTTCTATAAACCTATGAAATGCCATATTTATTCAACCAAAGCAGAGCACAGGTGATTTCAGTGTTCACCTGTGGATATACACTCACATGTCACTGTTGCATTACGTGTGTGTGTGTGTTGGTGTATGCATGTGTGTGTGTGTGTTATATGACAGAGAGAAAGAGACAAGGGTAGACAAAATGTGCCCCTCTAGCCTTTGTAATTATCTGCCAATTTTCTCCCCGTCAGTTGCCTTTATCATCCCTTTCAGATCTCACCTAGGGGTCGGAGACTGTCACACTGTGGCACCTCCATCTCTCAACGTGTGCCGGATGAAATGTAGAAGTCCTCCCGTTGACCTCTGCCTGCCAGCTCCCGCTTCCCTCTCCCCCTTATTTGTTTCCTCGTAACAGGAGACATTTGGAGATAAGGATAATTATCAATCAGCGATCTCAGCAGCTATTTATGCAGGCGCTGAAGAGGAGGCTGTGGCTGGGTGTTACTTTCTGACACTGACTCAAGATGGCATGATAGATTGTCTCTTTTTGTCTATAGCTCCTCTCCACTTGGAAAATGTTCTTGTAAAAGATTCTGACATGAGGGAAGAGCTTTATAATGAGATTAACAACAAAATACAGACTATAAAATGAAAAAGCAGTTTAAGGAAAGAAGCCTTATTGTTTATACGAGTATGCAACTTGACATTTTGCTCTCGGACCCTTGGGTTAGACTGATGTCAGTGGCCTTGCTGTGCACTCATGTGACATGGTGCTCTCACCCAAGCAACTCTTGACAAAAAAAGGAATCATAAACTGCATTCTAATGTGACATTTAGACAAGCCAAAAAAATATGATATAAGACAATAATAAAGAGCATATTAGCTGAACCCTCATTTTCTTTGTAAAAATGGAAGTTAGGGTCATACATGAGGAGTTAATCCCACTGTAAGCCTTAATTGTCTGGCATCCCTCATTTTAAAATGTCACAACTTTATTGCTCTCAGAACATTTCCCTCTGCCAAAGGGGATGCAGGGCATAATTAGAAAATATGTTCAAGCCCGAGAAAACATGATTGAACTAAGATGGCTCTCGAGGTTTCCTGCATTGCTTGTTTTCCAAGGCACGTATTCACAGCAGCAAAATTGCTGCATCATTTTTTTTAAAGCTACAATACAGTTCTTTTGTCTCCCCCTTTTGGAAGTGAGAAGAATTAAAAACTGTATTATTCTTCTATATATCTGGATCATCTGACACTTGCTTGCCAACTACAGATACTTGGTAATGGCTGCTCCTGTGCTGCTTTGTTGCAACGTGAATGCCAAGGCAGGAACAACACCACAGGCATCAGATTTAAACCTCAAGACACCGTGAAACACAGAGAGATTTACAAGTTGCTGATAGGCTTAATTAGCACTGTGAGAATTTGCATAAGTCACACTCATTTCTATGAAAACATTCCTCACTGTAGCTTTAAAACTCGTAAGCTTGAGATTTTAGACAAATAGTGGTTTTCTTGATAATGGACATCGACACAGTAAGTCAGCCTAACTGCGTGGTCAAGGAAATGGACCCCAATTAAAACGGATTGATTTCTGCTTTGGCTGAGTGGAAATGAGGTTGTTGTAGTGAGTCTCTAAAGGTTTTTCAAACAACAATGTGAAAAGCAGCTATAAATCTGTATCTTATTATGTTCTGTTATTTCAGCATGAACTTTGGAATAAAATGTCACTTATTTTGTCATTGTCTAACTTTTCTCAGTTGTCTTAACTTTTTCATGCCCGTCCAATGCCTGAATAGCCAGGTCTGAATGGAAGGGGTTATTAAGAGGCTCACTGCCTTTCAGGTAGACATGCCGCTCTTGACACTGACACACACTTGGCAGGACTTTTGACAGTTTGGATTACAATGGGTAGGTGTAGTCCATGCACAGAGGTGTTATTACAGCCAAAGTTAGAGCCACATCCTCCTACTGCATTTAAAGTCAGGGTGACAATAGATTCAGACAGAAACTTCACGTTCAGCATCAGTGACTTGGTTTTAGATCCTTCGCAAGTAAACAAGAGCTTTCTAAATGTTTTTATTGCTACATAATGACTCCCTTTGTTTCATAGCTGCACTTCTGATCAAATTGTGCAGAACCCGTGATATGCATATGTAGTTTGTGCTTCCCAAAAGGCTGTTTCGAAGTCACGTGAACCTGAATTTTGTGGGTCTATTCTAACATGATGCTGTAACCTGTCATACAGCTACTGTACAGCTTGAAGCTCTCTGTCGTCTCTGCGTTGTGTCACCATCTGCTTTTACATCTGGTACCCCAGTTCCCCATGGAAATGCTGTCGAACATTATCTCATCTATATTTAGCAGGGCTAATATCAACTGGTGTTGACATTCCCTTCTCTCATTACACTGTTATCACAACCTTGCAACCTTTGAATTAATTAGTCTCTGCAAGTCAATTAGCCTCCTCAGCAAAAGCACCCTGTCTGTCAAAACACCCTTCAAACCTCTAAACTCTGCTAAGTTTAAAATAATTACTTACTCATACGACACATCAATTCATAATAAAAAAAAAAGGTGTGAAGCATTTATTCTGATTTTATGCACAAGACATTAAATGACTTTGAATAGACTTTAAATAGGTCAAACTTGGAGGCATTATTTTGGTGCACAGCACCCTTAAAATTCTTCACTTGCTGCACCAGGACAACACGCCAAACAGAGCATGAGAGCGGTGCCTTTATAGTGATGGGCGGCATACATATTAGATGCAGCCTTATATTTTGATATGCGTACATGGGTTAGGAGGAAGCTCCTGCTGTGAACTGCATCTCATCATGCAGCTTCTCCTGCAGTGAACTTTTACTTAGGGGAGTTCATCCCGGGTGTCCAGCTGTGTCTGTAGGCATTCATATTAAAAAAAGCTGCACACAATTACCCAATTTTTCTGCTGCTTATTAAAAAATGTGAGAACTCTCTTTTTGCCCCTGCTATGTTTTACACAGCATGTATACAGTGACTTTCTATGAAATAGCTTCCAGTGAGAGATGGCATCATTTATAAATATAACTATGTCAAGGACATGTTTCCTTTGTGGCTGGCTTTTGTTTTTCAATTGTTTCTTCTATTTTTTTTTTTTTTTTTTACATCTCATAAACGACTATGTTAACGGACTCCAACTGGGTCATTTGTGAAAGTCAGAATCACAGGGTGACTTCTGTGCAATGAACCCATCAGACTCAGAGGACTTCTAGGTTTCTATGTAATTAGCGGTCAGATACAAAAAAATCCAAACAGCCTGTATAAAAAGCCTGTGGTGATGGGAACAAAAAACAGCAGGTGGGTTTAAAAGGGGTGAAAAACAAACCCAACCAGGTGAGGTGAAACTCAAATAATAAACTCCAAAAGCAAGTAAAGTTCCTCCCAAAGCTTTTAGGGGCACTGAATGGCTGCTTTAGGTTTCAGGTCATGCTTGGAATGGATTTTTCTGGCTGTTATAGTCACTAAGAACATGCCTGAACTGCCAAGAGGTGGATGAGAAATGGAGCTGTTAGACCTACAAGAGCATAAAACAACTATTTATATCACTACTGGTTTCACGGCTGGATTTATGATTCTTTTAACCTGTCTCTCCAAAAAACAGTGCTGTCTGAAGCTCAGACATTGTAAAAAACACATTACACTCTGTTGGATTCTCTTAAGTCAGGGATCGTGACAGACAAAAGCGGTATGTATTCTGCAACAATGAATAACAGTTTGCTTTTATGCTCTCAGCTGCATTGCCTTTAATGAGAATCTGGCCACTGTACAAAATTACAATGTGTACGATAAACAATGTTTCCCCATGGGAATGGACGAAATAAGATGTTGTATGGACTCTTGTCATGGACTTCACAGATTAACACATAGTTACAAAACAAAAGAGAGCAGAGGGGTTAGGCATATATGTATTGCCCAGAAACAGAAGTGACTATCAGGCAAAGCAACATGTCCACATTTGTGATAATACATCAAGCACATGTGACACATGGTTACATTTATGTTGCCAGAACACATTGCCCAAACGTCATCTGATCATGACACAGCTACAAAAGGCTGCATTAGGAGGTAAGTCGGGAGTGGTGGTAGTACATGCAACAGAAGTCTGGGGTTCAAGTCCCCTGACACCACAAGCTGTTTTGTATCTACCAGCTGTTATGTTTTATTTCTATTCGCAGATGGATTCAGCATAAACACAAAAAAAAAAAAAAAACGATTGAGGGGTGGGGTAAAGATAAAAACACACCAAGTTCTGTCATTAAACACATTAAACCATTCCGTTCTGTGGATGCCTTTTTTGGGTACCATCCCTGGCCCCATTAACACATGCAGCTGCAGAAATACACACACATGTTCCATTTTCCATATAATTTTAACCTCATGTTACTTCTCCCGGTAAGGACAGGCTGCCGCTGGATTCCCTCTCCACAGCGGCTTGTTTATTTTACTAGTACTTGCTTTTTTGCAGTTGTGACACAAAAGCTTTGTGCCCTGTATGTACTTTGAGTGAAAAAGGACGCAATAACAAACCAGCAGGTCTAAATAGATGTAGCACAGAGGGATAGTGAGACCCTCTGGTGGTATTTAAGCATATGCTCAGCTGCTAACTAAGACATCAACAAAGGCCCAGTGGATGTTTGGTGTTAAAGTTTTAACTTTTTCATGTCAGACTCATTTCCTTTACAGATCCTGCAAGTAGTCATTGGACTTGCTGAAGAGCTGACTCTTTGGCTCACTCTGTATTGTGTTAATGTGTTTGTTGTTAGAGTACTGGCTGACAGATGATGTAGCACGCCTTACAATCATAGAATTGAAATGAATAGATTAGCCCATGGATCAGCCCCTTTTTCCAATACTCAAACTAGCTATTATATTGACATTTAAATTGAATCGGTAAATCCCTGCTTTCTAGTTCTACTCTTAATACACCATACACGCAAATTGCATTCACATGCATTTAATCTCTTTTTTTGTTGTTCTTTGTGTTTGTTGTTTTTCTCCTGCACTTTTTCCTCTCCCATGAAATTGCCTCTGTGTTTGAAAGGTGATCTACAAATAAACCTGCCTACCCTTGTCGTACAAATCACAGTTTATCACTTAGAGTAAGGGAAAATATAGTGTTGGAAAACAGTTGTGAGAATGACAGAGGTATTGATATACCTTCCAGCAAAAGCAACAATAAATCTTGACTTGCTGTCTAACTGTCAAAACAGCACTACCCATCTTTCATGTCATGTGCATTTGCTGAAATGTCATAAAAATTCATTTTAAACCAAAACTGTAGGCTTTTGTTCTAGCAAATTTGGTGTGTGTGTGTGTGTGTGGCTGTTTGCTTCAGTCTAGGCTTGCCTGATAGTGCACTTTTGTGCGCAGCCATTTCTGGAGATCACACCTCATGCTGCTTTTAATCAAATACATTGTCGTATAAGATTCATATCCATTCCCTTTCTGTACTGCCGACTGCAATCTGAATGGCTCCTTTTGTATAAACAGCAAATCTTTATCCCGGAATATAGATCAAAACAGGGAAAATGCAAAAGCACATGGATGAAAAAAAATGGTAAGGGGGGAAGAGATAGATTTAGTCATGAATTTGAATAAGTATTGAGGGAAATGGCACAGGTTAATAACAGGGATAAATCATATCTTTCTCACAGCTTGAGGCTGCGGCTTGTCGATCCTTCTGTGTCGTTAGTCATCCGCTCTCAAAGACCTGACACAAATACAAACGCATAAATAGAGGAGACAGAAATCTCTGGCAGCAATTCTGACCTTGCTGCTCAGAAAAAAAAAATCAAACGAACAAAGTGACTTGGATTCAAAAGCAGGCACAGCAAAGGCGTTTTGCTCACATCTTCACACCGGTTTGTTCTGTTTTCAGAACTCAAGAACGTATTTGCTGTTTAGTTATTTCAAAGCTCAGAGCAACGCATGCAGCCCATTGTGTATTCAACAAAAAATATGTTTTTGTCATATTTATGAGAGAATTCTATTTTCGTGGAACAAAAACATTTTTTCTCGACAGCCGAAAATAAGAACATCATTGAAACGAAAATAATATACATACTGTATTTACTTCATGTTCCAAAGTCAGCGGCTACCTAGGTCAATACTCCACTCATCTATTAATTTTTTATGACCAAGGATTCACAGGTAGCGAATTTCACAGCTCATCGTTGCAAAGATTGTGTTTCAAGCAGGAGTTAGCTGGAAACACAATAGCTCTGCGGAGATGTGATCTCCTCTGGGGTAAACTGAGGTTAATAATGGTAATATGCAGTGGCTTTCTTGGGTCTTGGGGTCAGAATGTGTGTTCTCACATGGTAACGTTCTGCTAAACAGATTCATGAGCCAGATGAGTGATTTATGCAGGCATATAGCCAATAATCCTCCTGTGACTGAGGATCATATGCTGATACACCAGAAGCTTGATTTACAGATATGACAGCATCCCGGGAGGATTGTACATGGTCAGTGTGTATAAGGGCCTCTTCATGATTTATAATGCTGATACAATGTCAAAAGGATCTTACAGCTTTGACAGTCAAGGTTTCTGAAGTGAAGTTTGTACTGAGCAGAAAACATAAATATGAACCATACACATGTTGGCTGCAATTACAATTAACACTAACATTTGCACACCAGCTCAAGGCCAATAAATTCTCTAGTCGGGAGAGACAGGACACAGTCAATCAGATGCTACGTGTATGACTGACATGTTGCTCTTGAATACAGTCCTCACAAATCTGCATGTTAGCACTTTCATCCTCTTTAATCATATGAACTGAACATCAGGCAGCTGTGGCTCAGGTGGCCATGATCATGAAAAAAGGCCTCTAAATGTAGAGGTCTGAGCTGGCACGCTGTGACTGGTGTTGTTGTACGATGTGCAGTAACACACACATGGTGTGATGTTCAGATTGTTTCAGATCCAGAGTAAATCCTCAGTCCCATCAGTATCTATTCTGCATCAATTAGGTCAAGCATCATCAGAGTCTCCTCTAAGATGAACTGACCTCATCTAACCCACTAAAACCTATTAAACTGTTAGACTTTATAATGTGTGTAAAGGCAGACTGTTCTATTCTAAGTTCTATTCAGGCTAAAAAAGAAATGTCAGGTGCATTGATTGGAAGCGAGGAGACAAAGTATGAAGATCAGGCACCAAAGTGGTACAAACTTTTAACAAGCGAGGAGTGTGATAAGATGTGACTCCAGGGTGATGTTTGAGCCATCATCCCTGCAAGACAGACTTTCAGTCACACGCTGATATTCAGTTTCCATAGCAACACATCTCTGATTTTTGTGGTAAAAACATTACTGTTTTTGTCAGATAAAATAAACTGTAAATCTTCTGTCAATGGGAAGGATTGGTTTTGAATTATAAATGTCAAAAGAAGGAGGAGGAGGAATCACAGTATCTGCAGATGGATTTCCCAGTTGTATTTCTTTATGGCTCAGTGTGTGTGTGTGTGTCTTGAGTAGATAAACTACAAAGTGACACACTACATATTAAAGAGTTGCTGTATGCAGCATGTGTATATTTTTAGTTGCTCTCTGAATGTAGTTTTTTTTACTGCAGTTATGGCTTAATGATAATTTTCCCACCACCGCACTTTTCTTTTTTCCAAGACAGCAATAACAACGACTGCAGTGTGAAGCATTTTTGCAATAACAAAGAGAAAAACATTGAGCATGCCACCAGGAGCACAAGTTCACACACTGTACTTCTTTTAAGTTTTGGCCCTCAGTTGTCATCTCTAACAAACAAACACACTGAGTCCCGGCTCACCAGATGTTCCTCCTGAGTAGTTACTCATCTGAATTCACAGCACACATACTGTATACTGTATATTGTGTGAAGCCTGACAGAAGCTGTCAGAATTCACAGCAACACTGAAACATTTTTTTTTCCTCTCCTCCCTACAGGAAACCCTTCTGCTTCAGGTTTCTCTTTATTATTGATTACAGTCACTAAGCATAAATTATTTGGCTGCATCCACCTGATCAGGTGACCCTGAACCATATGTTATGGTCTCTCAGTAGCCCATTAGCCTGGGCTACTGAGAGACTGCCAATGATGCTCTGAGCACCTCCTCCCCTCTCCTTACTGCCACTCTCGACGCATTTATATGCAACTATTGTACGTGACTGTCTTTGTCCAGTACTTATGAGTTGCTCACTTCCTGCACCTTTTCTGCAGGTATCTCTGGCCCCATCACACAACTGGATCGTGACTGCTTGGTGGTTAAGCAGGTATGCAAATTTTCTACTCAGCTAATGACATGCATTATTATATATACATATATACATATATTAATTACAGGATAGTATGCCATCCTGTAATTAAAGCATTATTGACATAAGTTTTCCGCTTCAGTGTTCGGCATATTCTTAAAACAGCGATCTGATTAACACACTGCCCTCCCTTTTCTTCTGCTCTCTTTAACCGACCACCATGTTGTAGCAACTCAAATCTGATTATAGGACTTTACTGACACCTAAAATTGGTTATATATGTAAGTTGGCATGCAGCATGCATAAGAACAGACATCCTCACAGCTTTTTGGCCACATGCATGTACTGTGTCAGGGTTCACATGACATTTTAGGATGTGTGCAAAAGTGCTGGTGTGCACATAGGTGCTGTTTCAGAGGATAGCGACGTTCACATTGAAGACAGATGCAAGTTCAGTGTCAAGGTACCAACCTAACTGTATTCATGGTTTCTTCCTGTTGAAAGAAAGTGTGAACAGTGTGTTGTTAAGGGAGAAATCTGTCCGACTGTTATCTCGCAAAGGTTGACAGAGTTACATTGACCACAGAATGTGAGGGAATAACTCCTCATCTGTGGCAGAACAATCTATTTACCGGTAATTTGTTAACCAGATAGCCACAGAAGTTAACTTTGCATTATATTTGCATTATCCCTGCTCTCCAGTGTTTTCCAGCTGAACTGAACTCCATCTCCTGCAGAATATGCAGTGGGAGTTTAGAATCGGCTGCATGTTTGAAAGTCTGAAAGTCGGGTTTGCCTTTTTATGTGCCGACCAAAATGTGCCAGTCATGAACATCCACGCAGTCTGTCATTTTTTTTATTTAATTATTTGTCAGAAAAATTAAATATGCACCCCACTCCAACTCGGCATCTTATTAACATGCTGCAGTAATTATGTACACTTGTGTCTTTGTTTGGTTAAAAATAAGGGTCGCTCCCTTTTTATTGTCCTAAAGCTAAGCAGAGTTAACATACAGCTGTTAGACTTCACATGAGAAAACTATATGTCGTCTCTAATTCACACCAAAAACACCAATAATTCTAATGTTGGGGGAAAAAAAACATGTCATCAGATGACAGTTTGAATTGTCCGGTGTGAACAGGGTCATATAAAGCAGGACAGGCAGAATGACAAGGAGGTGATAGATTCTATGCAGCGATGTTTGATTAAACAAATCAGACGAATAAGCCTGCAAACAGAGGGGCCGTTCTTTTCCAAGCTTCTATTTCACCTCATGAATGTCAATGAGGAAGTGGTAGGAGGTTATTTATAGTTGAAGATTGAATGCAGGGTCTATCCCTTTGCCTGATAAAGCCCCCCTGTTTGTCTTCATGTGGAGATGGAGAGATGTTTACGCTTACAGCTACAAAGCCTAAGGATCACACCCAGCACCTTGACACAGACAGAGGCAGAAAGGATAGAGAATAAGAGGAAGGCTGAGAAAAGAGGACGGAGAGCTGGAGATATATTTGTAGGGAAAGCCCGTAGCAGAGACACATCGACACACAAATACACTCACATGCAGACGACAGAGCACCTTAATGTAGGCCACAGTGCGTGGGCCATGCCCTTCCTGTGACGCCAGTTCAGTGGACACACAGCATGCAGGAGTCATCGCCGGCTGCCATGGATAATTACCATAATGAATGTAAAAGGCTAGACATACAGCACACAATAGCCCAGAAGCATTATACCCAGCAATACTGACTGCTGTCTTCTTGAAACAAACATTAGACAAGTCAGAGTTTGCAAATTTTCTTAGCATTTTATTGACTTTTTGCTATATTATTTATGGTCAGCAGTTAGAACTGATGATGATGGAGAAGCGTTAGAATATAATATAAATTGTGCCAAGCTTTAATTTAGAAAACTTCTACTTCATCTCATATGTTGAGATTTTACCTCTGTGCTATATAGCACATGCCTGCAACTATGATGCCAGTACTTTTCAAAGTGTAAATAATCTTGAAGCTTTGCAGATCTTACAGCACTGTTGAATAATGCATGCTCCAAATTACAGTTGCAGTGATAGTTGCCTGTGTTGTATTAGTGCTCTCTCTCTCTCTCTCTCTCTCTCTCATATTGATCACAAGCTATAATTCTCTCTGTCTAAAAAAGTGGTATGTCACAGAGCAGACTCTGGTAGGATCTGCTTTGTCGTCATGGGAAAAAAAAATATATCTCTGTCTGTGGTCACCCTGCAAGTGAAAATTGTACACTCCACAAATCCATGAGGACGAGGAGAAGAAATGATCTCTTTAGAAAAGCTTAAAATATCCACTCAGCAGTCACACACTCTGTTGCTTCAAGCGTTTCTTGTAAGCAGACTTTTCTCTGGCTAACTTTCCAACTGCAGGATGTGGTCCATAAACAAATGCATCCTTTATGACTAAGGGAAGCTTCAGTTGCATTTTTTTGTAAAAAGGTGACTTCTGATATTTGGAAATAATGCTTTACAGTAGTAACAATTATTCTGACAACCACATGAAATCAAAGAATTAAAGGTTTATTCAATATTTAATTACCTTTTATCACTAACACCTGTCTTGTAAATCATGATTTATATCCAGTAATTGACTCTTATTCTCTATAATAGTGTGAACAGTCACACGCCTGGCTCTGTAAGAGGGTTATGAAAACCCTAAATCAGCATCTGTGGCTACTTGAATTAGTGGCTTTTAACAACACAAACTTAGTGAGGTCTGCACTGACAGCTAACAACAAGGGAATTATTATTATTATTATTATTATTATTATTATTATTATTATTATTATTAATAATAATAATAATAATACAAATAAAGAACAAGCACAACAATTTTTATTTCCTCTGCAATATAAGAAACTCCTTCCCCTGTTCTCTGCTGCTGTCTGGAAAACTACTTGCACTGCGTGCCAATTATTGATTGACTTCTTTACTAATGCTGTGTGAGTTTGTTTGGCTCCCTTGTAAACAGATACACCAGTTGTTGTTCTGCTGTATTTCCAACAGATGATGTTCAAGAACCTTGTTCTTTCACCAGAATTCTGGGTCTTGTAGTAAATAAATTGATCCTGCTGAGACCACTGGTGACCACAAGGCACAATATCCTCATCTGTAGCAAACTTCCATATTCTTCACTAACACTGTTTAAAGCCCAAAAACAACACATCTGACATGAACAACATTCTCAAATGGCCACAGGAGGGCGCTGAAAATGTAATATCCGATGTATCCGCATCGGCTTGCTCTCATTGGCTATTGGCCAAACATCCAAAAGTCTTGAATATCATGATATTGACACCACACACTTTGTGTTGATTGACCAGGCCATGCCCCACTATTAGTCAATTCTGCCTTAAAATCAGGCTTACAATACCATAGTTTGCAGCCAGCCAAAGCAAAGGTTGCTACATACAATAACCATTAAAAAAAGTTTCCTTTTGCCCTGTAAAGAAGGGGAGAGCAGAACAGCACAGAGCACAAATTTCTCTCTGAAAGCTGTGCTGTTTTTGATTTGCTGTGTTGTTTTGTGATTACACTCCACGGCATGGATACCATCCAAAAAAAGAAACCATATATACCACTGAGTTACCTACTGTCTGGGGAGAAGGAAACACATGGTCCTTCAATAAAAGATAATGGAAATGACAATAAGATTTACCATCTTCATTCATCTTCTTCATTACCATCTTCAGGATTCTGGGAACAAGCCAACCCACAGGAATCACAGAGCCCACCAGGTCTTCTGGAATCCTGGTTATGTAAGGCAGTGGGTAATTCATTACATTTGATATGATGTTACACTGCAGTTGTGCTTCAGGGCCACTACTTATTCAATCTTTGATAAGAGTTATAAAATCTACTTCTTCTAAGTTCCACAGAGGAAAAATGCTGCAGCAACATCTCGGTGCTCACCTGAAAAGACAAATGCACACTGTGCACAATAAATCCTATACACTGCATGCTTACATAATACAATAAAAACAAAGGCTACCATATATTTTGCAAATGGAGCTTTTTATATAAGTCTATGCATGGCCTTCCACAGTCCTTCCTCCTTCAGTGCTCAAGTGACAATTAGTCTCTGAGGACACAAGTTCTTTTTCTGAAGCTTTGAATGATGTCTGAACAAGCTTCCTCTTTCCAGGAGTCATGACAAATTAATGATTACACTTTCTAGGTATGAGAGTGGAACTCCTCACTGGAGAGAGAAGAGTTCAATGATAGCGCACAAACACCTCTTGATCCTTACATGCTGACTTCACAGTCTCTTGATAACAACACGTAATGTGTGTTAAATGTTTACACAAGTTTTGCTTCACAGCCCTTTTCCCTCTGCAACAACAAATAAAGAGGGAAAAGATGACTGACTGACAGAAAATTGCCATCTTGACGAGCAAATAACCATCCACGTACAGCAAATGACATATAGGAAAGACTGAATTTCACACTCCACCTTCTATGGAGTCGAATTAGGCTCCATCACAGCTGAATAAGTATGATGGGAAAGGACAGTGAGAGGCTTTCTAGTAATCGTGCATGTCAGGAGAGATTTCTCTCGGGCAGAAAATGTGAAGTTAAGGAGAAGAGTGAAGTGCGGATAAACGAGGTAGGCATGGCTTGATGGATTCCAGAGGAGGATGACTGACCACTAATTGAGGAAGAGGCGCCCCTGTGTGTGTCTCACTGCATGTCACTGAGACAACGGAGGGCAAATTAGGTTTCTTGAAGTCATACAGGAGATATAAGGTGTGATAGAGTATAATGGAGGCAAAAGAAATGAGGTGATTTAGACTGAAAGATGCAGAGGACACAGCTCCTTAGGGGAGCTTGCAGGCACTGGAGTGTGAAAAGTTATAAGAACTTAGGTATTATGAGCCCAGACAAGTCAAACTCTGTGTCCCTAACTTCTTATCATGGACAGTAGAGATGTCAAATCCAACATTGCAGGTAAGGTTTGACATGGAGGTCGGTTCCACGCAGTTCACACAATGTGAACACAGGAGGGTAAGTCAAGGGTATGTTATCGTGTGTGTGCAGTCAAGTTTGTTGTTTATCATCTCAGCGTGCTTCATCACTTGGAAAAGATCCTGATCCGCACAAAAAAACAGAAATAGAAATGCGGAGAATACATTTAGCCCAATCAAACCATGACTGATATATAATAAGGTCTAAGATTGTTAACAAATGGCAATGTCCGAGATTCAAAAGGTTGAACTTCATTCTTTTAAATGAAAATGACTTGGATGACTGAGAATCTTCATCAACATATCTCTACTTTCTGCTCCCGCAACACCCCCTCTTTGCTTGTATTTGGATCTGGAACTGGGAGTTTAGGCAGACTATGACAATGCCGCATAATCAAAACAGCAATGCAGAAACCTAAAGGTGATGTCACAGATGGTCAAAATGTAAATGCCCACTTACAGTACAGATGTTTAGATAAAGGGAACAGCAACTGAGAACATCTGAATGAACATCTCTCTGTTTTTAATTATACTCTACTCATTATACTTATCTGTTGAGAAGAGTTCTCTGATCTGCAGTGCAATGTTTTTTCTGCCTATTTTTCTTTGCAGCATGAAACAGAACAATCATTGTAGACATCAGATGGTGTCTTTGTTCTAACTCCCAGTAAACTGTTGTCTGTTGCTGCCATTTTGTAAAGCACTGCTTGTTTAGTTAGTTCCCAAACATGGCAAATTATCCGCAAGTAGCAACAGTTCTGTGATAGCAAAACGGGGGAAAGAGAAAAAGCAGCCAAAGACACAAGTTTGTCTGAGCGATTATGTCCATGCTTTAGTACCACAACAATGTTTGCTGCGATCTGCCTGAGCTTTTATCACATAGGAGTGTTTGAACTATGCCTAGAAGGGACATCGCATCGTTATAATAAACACTGTAATAAAAGAAGACAGTGAGAGATAGAAAAACCCTGCTGAACACATAATACCCATCTGTGCTTATTGCTGCATGTGCATGTTATTGTGCGAGTGTGCGAGTGTGCGAGTGTGCGCGTGTGCGTGTTTGAATGCTCACCATGCAAAAGGATCAAGTATTTTCATGGTGTAGCATGGGAAAAGCCATTACAGTAATCAGTCTGTGATAAATAAAAAAAATCACAACAAAAATGCAGGCTTTCATCTTTCACCAGGATGTAAGAGGCGATTGTGTGATTCTGTCTGGCCAAATGATGCCTTTTGTTTGCCATTTTCATTCATTACGCTCTCTCGCCTTTTTACAGCAAATTGAGATGTAAACCTCACATACACTCAGCGGGTATTATCTATGACATGTAACATTTCAGCTTCAGAAAAAAAACCAAACAAAACGGACGGCTCAGAGAAAAATCATACCTTCCAGTGACAGGTATCGGATAAGAAAGGTTAGAATAAGGTCACACTGCAGGTGAGAGTGGATCAAATTAGATCTGACATTTACATTTAAGCAAGGATAATTCTGCTATTTTTAACCCTGGGCTATTTTTTTTAAGTTTTTGTTGCAAAACAATTTTGAATTTATCATGTCAATAAATAACTTGATGGGTGATATTATGAAGGTAACCGTGAAGAATGTTTGTGAGAGTTTCATCATCTGACAGCTGTCAGTCATCTCACACTGCTGCTTCTCACTCATTAAGATTCCAGCTGTCTCAATCACAGAACACAGCGAGTCACAGTAAAACGTAAGGATGATTGTTTTTATGTTTTTGAAATAATAATAATTATCTACCATTGTTAATGCTGCAGAATTTTGAACATGGTGTAATAATGCAGTTGCAGAAAAAATGTCAGGCTTTTAATAGGGCACTTATATACTTATAGTAGGATGCATCGGAGCATTTCAAGAAAAATTCTATATATATCATAATTACTTAAATGGCAATGTGAAAGCTATTTAGAATTACATTTAAAACCTTTGCAACTAATGACATTCCTATTACCTTTGCATCCTCTTTGTGTAAGTATGACCATATTACTCCAGTTCTAGAACTCTCTAAATGGCTTCCTGTCACTCAAAGAATCGTCATCCTCCCTCACAACCCTGTTAACAGCTCAGCACACAAACACACATCTGGACCCTGAGGACACCTGGACCAGGCCTACTGGTCGTCCCAAGAATTAGAACTAAACATGGCAAAGCAGCATTCTACATGATGTTAGATGAGCCATGACAATATTTAAGTTAAATTATCCTTGTTCACACTGCATATACTAACTAATGCTAAGTGCTCGCACACCAACAAGAAGACTGAACATGGCAAATATTAAAGCTGCTCAACATCTGCATAATGTCATTGTGAGCACTTCACCCCCTGTTGTCATGGTGCAGTAGACCTTCTGTTGATTGCGTCACTACCATTCAATTTAATTTATAACAAACATGAAAGCAAGGATTGTTTTGGAGAATAGAGTCAACAAAGGATGTGGGCCTTGGAGAATAGATGGCAAACAGGACTCCATGTTTAAATGTAGAACATCTACACCATGATGACAGCTGCTGAATGCAGGAGGTGATCACATGTAGCTCACCACAGCACGATCACATTGCTCTGCAAGAACTGAGACATAAAGTACACTTCCAACACCAATCAATTGAATGACCGCGTGAAAAAAAACACGCCAACATCATGAAAACAACAACAACTAGTAAGAGCAAAAATAATCTTCATTTACAGCCGCATTACTTTAAATTCAGTCTTACCTTTGGTGTTTTGTTATCACGCGTAATCCATTGCCTGTGTCACTTTGAAATAGTTCCTGACATTTTGTAAACACTTTTAGTTCCGTAGGATGTAAAGGAGGGAGGACTTTTCTCTTCGCGCACGACGTGTTTAGCCTCCATGTGATTCGTTTGTTTTGTTGATGTCATAGATTAAAACGCTGTCCTTCTATTGGTGCAGAAGAGGTGTCAATCATAAAAGATGAACGCTGTGAGGCCTCCATCTGAGCACATGAGAGGAAATAAATGCCCAGGTTACACTATACAGGATCTTTGACCAGATTGGTGCACACATTATCTCATTATAGCATGTTCCTACAGAGTTAGAGGGCACCCGCAGGATAAGCAAATCAAATCTATATTACATGCTACATTATACAGATTGTTAGGCACACATGCTGTAGGTGAAACATGCCTTTGCCTGGAATGTGCCCTATTTTATGTGTGTGTGGCATTAGGCAACCTGGTATGTGTTTTTCTGTAGCGTTTAACTGCACAGTGTTTAAAATAGGATGGATGAGTGGACCAGGAGGGTTAGATTAGAGCAGGACAAGGACACAAACAGAATTAAAACATGACATTTGACAAACAACTACCACTGCCTACGTCAAAATAACTCTTAATTATAATGTCCCCGCAAATTAGGACTGCTTTATCATACTTTATTTACTTCTTCAAGTGGGCTAATGCGCCAAAGGAGGGCCTCGCTGACCCACTTACATCTCTGCATAATTTCTCATTTTTAAACTTTAAGTGAGGCTTATTACCAATTTTTTTTCAAGACATTTAAAGTGTTTCCAGGCTTTTGTGGTGGTCCAGGTTGTGTGTTAAATTATTTGACATGTACACTAGGATCAAAAGCCCTAATGCATCTTATGCGGCCCCTGTGTGTTATGCAAATGTGGGCTGTTTTAATGAAGGGAAGGCGACATGAATAATTCAGCAGTGGTGTTCCACAACAAAAACACACTGCAGGAACAAAATCATTGAAAAAAAAAAGAAGAAAAAAATGAGGAAAAAAACAGACGCATGTTTAAAGTGTATCTCTATTCTGTTTGATCGCTTGCTGATTAACATCAGCAGACAGAAATAACACATCTAATACATTTGTGAGGTAATTGAGACGCTGTCACTGTGTCCACTTACTGCCTAAAAAGCAAAGAAAAAGGAAACGCTCTCCAGAACAATTCAATCATTATCAACAAGCACTGTTGGAAAAAAAAATGCAGAAATAACAAAACATCACTGCGGGTGACCAGGTGGAGTGTTCAAACATAAACAAATAAAAAAGCCACTTCTGTTTTAAATGTGCAAGTTATGGGAGTGTTTTTTTCACGCGGCTCTGTCGCAGACTTTGAGCAAACTATTGTGTATAGATTGTTGCCAAGTTGTCGCTTTGACAGCCCTGAGCTAAGCAAGGAAGGTGAGAATTATTCTCCACCCACACAGCACTTAAAAGTCTCTTATCTAATCCTGCAGTACAAGATGAAATCTTTTCCAGGATCAGCTGAAGACACACTGCATTCTTTAATGACACACACACACACACACACACACCTGAGTTTTTAATCAACCTTCATCAAGCACGGTTTTGTTGATGCAAAGTGTTGTCATTATGCAAATGACAGCCAGCTGAGCATCTTTATTTCATCTTCTCCACCTTTACAGGTACAGCACACAGCATTTCAGTGTCCACTTTTACCTCGTCTCCACCCGAGCGCCCCTCTGGTCTGTGACATGGCCAGGCGGACTTTGTAATCATATTACCAATGCATGTCTCATTAGTTTCTGCCACGGCTGAGTGTCCCTGCTTCCTCCCCTCTCTCTTTCTCTCTGTCTGTGTCTCTCATACACACACACACACACACACACACACACACACACACACAAACATCCACTCAATTGCTGGCTGGCATTTGAGAGTGTCTGCGCTTGCATCTAAAGCAGTTTACTGGGGGAAATAATAGCCCTCTAAAAGGATTCTCCGTATGCAGAATCATCCCATTCCATTTGAATTCTAGTGAGACAAATTCAATTTTAGTACAAGGTAAGTATAGCAGCATGTTGAGATGACAAAAGAATGAGCAGAAACAGGGAAGGGACACGTAAATGAGATGGCATTCTTAATGCGGATGAGGCAGCTTTTATTTCAGGTATTGATCCATTTTAGATTTGTTTTTATTCCAAAAGTGAAATCAATAGAAGCTACAGGTTAGAAAGTTTTAATGAAAGAGAAATGCATTTTAGACTGTTGTAACAGCAAAATATTGGAAGTGTGTCTAGACATAAATATCTTGCGCCACTGCTGTGCTTATTTTTTTTTCTTCTTGTTGGTTTGCTTTGGATTTTAATAAAAAAAAGGTAAGCATTCATCCCACATCCACTTAAAAATGCAAGAAGAACGAGCGACGGCATTGGAAGCCTATAGAAAATAAAACGCTGCCACTGATTGAGTGTCAAGGTTGCCAAAATATGTTTCAGGGAAGAGCATGCTGTCAAAAAAAAACAACCTTTAATGCTGATCCCCCCCCTTTCTGTGGTGAGGCGCCCACAGACTGAGTGCTTGTGTGGAAACTCTAAATAGGCCTGAGTGGATGTTTGTCCCTTTAAAAAGCAGGAGCAGTGATGTTGGCTTGACTCCTGATAATGATTTCTCTGCAAATGCTTTAACTGCATTCCTTCAAAAGCCAACCAAGAGAAGAAGGTCTTTCTTTAAGAGCATCTCCTGAAACACCTGTCACATTTCCCCTCTCTGTGAACCCAGACAGTGTTCAATATTGATGAGGTCTTCGTAGCCATCATGCTACCTTCTTCTTGAGCGGGTACTTGTATCGTAAATGCAAAATATAGCGCCCTGAGAAAAGTGCAAATCTTCCTCTCTGTTTGTGCCCTTCAGTTGGTTTAAAGTTGATGCAACGGTGACTCGAACTCACAGCATGTGTAAGAATGCTATTGATTTCCTCCCACCGGCAATTTCCAGGGGTACTTGGCCTAAATATCAGCTCCGATCAAATCGACTGAGAGGGAGTGATCTGCCTTGAGCTTGGATCTATGTGTGTGTGTGTGAGCAGCATTCACCAATGATATCATGGACAAATAGCCATCCAACAAGCACGGTCATTCCATTCTATTCAGGTGATTTTAATGTCACCATTCCAAACAGGGCTATTATGACCTCGGCCGCCTTAAAAGTGTCACCTACACATTTTAAAAAAAGGAGTGCCTGTGACACTCAGGAGGGGGGCTGTGACTGGAGTAATCTTTTGTTGTTGTTTAGAGGTTTTAACGTTGCGCAGAAAAAGCAATTTTAAAACGGATGAGGGCGTAATCCCTGACAATACAGGGATTATCTCTTTAAATGACCTTTATCTTGCCATGAGGCATTGAGTGCTTTTCAACCCCACTATCCCAAGTCTGGTTTGATTACGACGAGAATGCCTATTTGTAATCGCCAGGCTATAGACGAGTTATACAACCTCACACCAGAAGATAAGAGCCTCTGAGGTATTTTAGAGATATGCAAGAAGCCAGTGAATGGTTGAAATAAAATGCAAAAAAGAACATGGTTTGCCCTTTAGTAAATCTCTAGATTGTGACTCAAGATAGTGTAACAATGTGCATCATGCTGTCTTTGAATCACAAGTTTTGAGTTTTGGTACAAACAAATATGGTAAATGAGGAAGAGAAGCCCGGAGCCATTTTTATTGAAAGGCTCAAAAAATAATAATAGAATATATCAGAGGGCTAGTTGGGCAGTTTTAAAAAGGATTTAAAGAAGCTCCCTCCAAATGACAGATGAGTCGATCATCTCCCATCTTCGTTAGTTGGGGCTTCTGCCTCATCAAAGGTGCTACATTCTCCCCTCAGAAGTGAAGAGCAAGTACTGCTTTGGTTCAGATAATTGGAGCCAGGGGATCTGGTACAGTAATAGGAAAGAGATACAAAGTTAAAACTATATTTCATGGCTAAACTTTCTTCACATGACTGCTTGTGTTGTTTTTGGTTTGAAGTAAAGGTTCTCTTTATTACAGACTATTGCTTTCGCATTCTTTTTACTGTGATGTTTTTGTTTTCTTTTTCTTTTTTGTGATGTCTTCATGCAACTACCATAACAAGGCAGTGTATACACCAAATCCTCTCAACGAATGAATCTTAATCTAAATCTCTAGATATGTGAAGATTTATGGCATGTTTTGGTGTGATAACAAAAACACGTATTACTAGCATATGCAATGTTCCTGACTGTTTTGAGAATTGAAAAGTTTGTAATAATTCTGTTTACACAGAAGGACGTCTCAACTTAAAAGCGATCACACTTTAGAAGGTGGTCCTTCTAAACTGCAGAAAATGAGCAGCAAATAGAAACTGATGAATCACAGAACCCAAAAAAGAACAAAAAAAATAAAAAATCTACCCGACTTTAAGAATTCCGCGATAATAAAAAGCTCGTTTGCCTGGTAATTGTAGAAGGGTGTAGTGGAGTGATTCATTCTGTGATATCGGGCAGAATGATTAAAAAAAGTACAACATCTTCTAAATAGGAGTATGACAAATTGCTGTACTTTAAAAACTTCCACTTCACTGGTGAGGAGGCCCTAAGGTGAAAGCTTTATTCACCAATTAGTGTTTCTTTAAATAAATCCATTCACAATAGCACTCTGGAAATACATGCAGAATTATACTCATCACTTTATCCTTCCTGCTAAGATTCTGTCCCTGCTGTTCCCATCAACCAAAGCAGAGGCTGAGTTTTGTTTTGATATTGTATTTGACAGAAAAACCAAGAGAAGGTTAGAAAAGATTTGATATGTTGATATAAAATGACATTGTATTTTTAATAATATATAAAAAAGATATAAATGATCAACTTCCACACTTTTTCATATTCACAAAAAAAAAATCAAATGTACAGTTAAAGTATAAGGAAGCATTTATGGCTAAATATTCATCATCACAAGAATGATTTTGTCTTCAATAAATAGGACATCCAGCACTGTATATGATGAATGAATTGGGATACACACATCTACCGTACAGTCATTCTTTTGTAGAAAAACGTTTTTTCTTACAGTAAAAAATTAATGTCGATAGTAGCTGGTTGGTAGAAAAGCACTATATTTACAATGATGCTGTGTGTTTTTTATACTTGTGTGTATAATGGGTGCACTCCTCTTGTTCTGCCTGTCACAGAGCCATCTTCATATTTGAGTCATTTTTATTTCCCCTTTTTTTGGCTATTCAAGGTATATTCAAAGTCAGGGAAGCTGAACTTAAACAGGATTCGAAGTGGACCATTTCACTTGGATCCTGGCTTCATGCAGTGACTACACTGGGTCCGTTAACAGTGCCTCCGTGTCTGAGTCCAGCATATTCTCCGATAAATGAGCCGTCCTCGCTGAATTCTCCTTCGCCGTCTGTGTAGTCGACCAGGCTGCTGACACTGTCCCCGAGCACGTCATCTCCATTCAGGGAACACAAGCCACTGCCCTTCAGTGGCTTTTCTTCACTGTCACTGTCACAGATGACAACAAAGAAGGATGGCCGAGGTCAGTGTTGCAGCACATAATCAAAGCAAAGCATACAGTCTGTATTTGACACACGTGCACATACATGTATTTCAAATAATCAAAATCTGTACACAGAAAAATCAAAGACAGAATGCTCAACACACCGATACACACAGACCACTACGAAGCAGGTTCTTATGGTTTCAATACATCACTAGGGGCAGTCAGCAGGGGTGGATGCAGCGACTGCACAGCAGGAAAGCGAGCACAGGGGAGGTGGGGAGGGCTTGCTACAATCACTCCACTAATTGCTAATTGCCAAGGCTTCAGGACCAAAGGCAATTTAAAATCTCTTTAGAGTCAGCAATGGAAATTGCCAGAGTGCACTGAGAAAGAAAGCCAAATGGGAGGTGTGTGTGTGTGTGTGTGTGCGTGCTGGGGGTTGAAGGCTGAGATTGAGAAAGGTAGAAGGAAAAGAGGAGAAGAGGTGGGGCATATGCAATCCCAGACAAACAGCCTGTCATTCCCGGTATTCCCAGGGGCTCACACGCAGGAGATTAGATGCCAATTTAGAGCTGGGCAACTGGCCAACATGCAGGTGTCTCACTACAAGATGTGGGGTCACCTCAAAGCGCTGAGGATATTTTTCCTCCCTGTCCTCTTTTTCCAATTCCCTAAACTATCCATGTTTGGTAACACATCTCTTTCTTTTGCTCTCCTTTGTTTTGTGTATTCATAACACACTCAGGTGGCTCCTGTATGATAGCGCCAGCTGAGGCGTATTGTGCTTGACGCCTGTGTCAAAATACGAGCTTGACATTTCTGCGCAGGATTTCTGTGCAGAGACTAAGATTAGAATTTAAGTCTCCTTCACAGGGATTTTTTAATAACCAATCTTATCTGTCCTATTTCATGAGTCCGTTTACGATGCAAAACACATAAGGTCCACATTTCAGCTCTTATCACACCTTCTTTCTCTGACGACTCTAGAGCGCCAAAGATAAGTGGCTGTTATCTAAGAGCAGGGGAATGACACAGTCGCCGCAGCCCGCCCACAGTGACTTTGAATACAGTGATAAAATGGGGCTGAGTGCTTTTGAGCCCCAGCTCACTCAAGACCTTGGTCTGGATCCAGCTCAGCCTCAGCTGTCCCCTGTGAAAAGGTTTTCACAGGGGACAGCCTCACCAGCAGGTAAGAGATGGAGCCACATCACCAAGCAGAACATAATTAAATTTGTCTTGCCATTGACCCGTGCTGACTTGGTTTGGGGGCAGCGCAGAAACTTTGGCTGTGAGGTCCCACTTTGCACCTGAAGTTCAATTTATTCTAGTTTTAAGGTGTCTGGAACAAACCCTCCTCACATCTGCCGCTTTCTCCCAAATTACACATAAAACATGAGACGGTAAGACAAATAAATCAACAATAAAAATCAACAGTCAGGCTGAGGGTAAAGTTGCACCACACTGTTGGCTAACAGCCTACTCCAGCTATGACACCTGCTGTTCCTGCAGTGGACAGAGAGGGCAAAGCAGTAGAGGGCTGTCTCCAAAGAGAAATCATCTGAAGCATAATTACCACTTGTCAGCTCCCCAGAAACGTGGCATACCAGTGGGTGGTCTATTGCCTTCAGAGATTCAAAGGGCACGAGAGAGCCCTAGATTCCAGCTCTACAGCCAGGAAAACAACATCATAGCAAGGCTAAGGGCACTCTGGGGGGACAGTACTCAGAGCAGCCTCATGAAACCAACCATGAGAAGCATTCTAAACAGCCGAACAGCTGCACTGCCTCACAAACAACAGATCCTCCTGCTCAGTGAGCTCCAAAGTGATGTTGGTATCAGAGCTAAATCAATATCAATATTATCATCTTAGCGATTTTTTTGTAGTAATGTAGCATTAATAGAATTCCAAAGATATCGACAGGCTAGACACAGATACAACACCTTTTATTCTACAAAGACAATGCATTTTTTCCTGTTTAACAGAATTATTGTTTTGGCAGGAACCACAGGAAGCCAATTGGCAACAAGCAGACTATAGTGAGTAATCATGTCCTGAATAATACGATGACGAGCAGAATCAAAGCAGACAGAAGAGGCTATTTTAGGTGAATATCTGCACAAACAAACACGCCATTGTCACACAGTCTCTGCAGCGCTGTCAAGCAAAATAGGATTGAGTCAATTTCCCTAAACTGTCACCGTAGAGGCTAAACAATGCAAACAATGGAAATTCAACAGCTATTATAAAGTACAACAGCTGTCTGCTTCAGGCTCTACAGCCTGTTTTTTTTTCTTTACCATTTGCCATGCTTAATGTATGCCTGCTTCATTGAACATGAGATATTTTCCATCAGCACTTCCACTGTGTGTGAAATCTGTGCACGAGCAGCGGTGGCTAACGTATTCAACAGGAATACATTCATATTCAATACTAAGAGAGTGTGAATTAGTGCTTTAAAAATTGAGTAGACAGCCATGTTTAATGTTTAAATCACCTCCAGTGTCCTAGAGGGGACATGGGTTCCAGCTGTCCTAAGAGTCAATCTACAACTGAAATGTTCTGATTGTGTTGATTGTTGATTTGGTGACAGACATGCCAGTGAGTTTGCAAGGGATGGCATTATAAATGGCAGTATAAACTGCCCAAGCTTATCAGGCAGGCTTTGTAATGTTTGTTTACAAATGTTCTGGTCAGGGGAGTGAATGATGAATAAAAGGACGTCTTGCTATCTTTTCATCTGTACCCATTAAGGTTAGCAAGGTTGGAAAAATTCATTTAATTTACTGTTCTGCTCAAATACTGGTAAATCCACAAGGTAAGTTTAGACCTGAGGGTCAAACCCAAGTAAATGTCTCATACATATATCTGCATATTGATTTTTGTTTCAATCCACCTTTTTGAAGCTGTTGCAGCCCCCAGATAAACACTTGTCGAGGCTGCTGCACCTTTGCAATCAAAGGTGTCTAATGATCAGCTGTGATTGATGATTTATTGACAACTATAGGGCAGTTTACACAAAGAAACACAAATATGCATCCACGTGCACTGACAAACACACAAAATTGCCTACTAATGCCTATAGGAACAAGGTGATACGCATGCTTTCTGACTGTGAAAGCACATAATTCCAACTAAAGGGGAACTAAGTTTAAGAGGACTACCGTACACGGTGTAATTACCTCGCCCATTACATGACGGGTACACTGACTTCTAGGTGGATCCTGGTAAAGCTCATGAATGCATGGTTTGCTTTTTTTAGAGAGGAAGGGGAAAACATTACTGTGACATAAGACAGAAATCAGTTATTCATGGCAACACATAGCTGATTAATGTGGCTTCAAAGTGATACATTTCCAGGAAATAAAAGTGTCATCGCACTTTCTCTCTGCAGCGCAGAGCATATTGCTCACCTGTATTCACATAAGGTGTCATCATTCATTCCCTGTGACTCCATGTCCGGGTGGAAATCTTCCTTTTCTTTCACTGCAGAAAGAGCAGAACAGTTTGTTTTTAAAAAGCAGAATCTACATGCTTCAGTCATATAATCTTCCAGGAGAGTGATTCACCACAATTCTTGGAAAGCCAAAGATGTGGAAAACCAAACACAATCAGATCTGAGTGCATAAAAGACTTGAAGTCAGCTAAATATGTCTGTGTAAACATCAGATCAACTCTTTACATGGAAAGCCTCTCTGCTGTGTCTGCACAGAGCGCTGGATGTCAGCCCTTTTTAAGCAAATATGCTTTTAAAAAAATACCAGTTGCTTTTGAGACAGAGACAAAAGAGAGGTTTCATGGAAAAAGAGCTGGATGGGCAAAGGGGGGAATCCAAAGGAGCTGATGAAATATTCAGAGCTCCATGTCAAAAGCTACTGCAGGCGAAGAAGTGGGGGAGAGGACGGGAAACCAGGTTGGGAGGAGAGAAACAGAGCGGAGAGACACTTTGCAGGTACAGACCATTGTGAGACTGAATTTGGCTCTGATACAGGGCAGCACAAAGGTGCAAAGGAAGAGCCAGGGAGGTCTCCACAGGTGAGGGGTGGGGAGGTGCGGAACAAAGCCAGCTGATTCCCACTCGTCTGGCTTGACAAGGTGTGTAATCAGAGGTACCAAGCAGGACTAGGGGGTGCATACAAATGATTCATCATGCAGGCTGCAAGCATCTCAAGGATATTCTCTGACATGCATGCATGCGTGCAGAAACACGTTTGTAAGCAGATCCAGATGATTTAGCCACACTTAATGAGTTGAATGTTTGGTTCATGAGAAGGGGACACAACTCTGGTCAAAGACTAACTGACCTTTTTCCACGGAGAACATTTCTTGTCGCTGGGGTGGCGGCGTACCTGCATACTTGCCACCTTTGTTTTTCTGCAAAAAGCAGGCGATGAGCGCAACAAGCGTGAGCAGGGCCACGGCACACATGGTCCCAATGAACCAGCGCTGCGTTGCGAAGTCACTCGCCTTACTTGCCATACCTGAGAAGGAAAACAAGCAAAAAGACACAGAGTTTAAAACTTTACACACCGGACTATTTGAGTATGACAATCCCCTCCAGCGCTCCTCATACATCTTTATCTTTGAGTGAAAACAGAAAAGGCTATGACAGATACCATTTTCCTCTCACATTGTATTTGACTCACACCCCTTCAGCTATAACCATCTTCCTGTTTCTTCTACAAAAATATTAGACAGGAAGAAAACAAAACAAACACACAAACAATCAAGCAAACCACTAAACTCTACGAAAAGTGACATTTTTCTCTCCTCTCACCTGAGACTTTAGTCTGGATAACATCTTCGTAAATACTAGAGTTATCGAGCAGACTCTTGGCCATGAGGCGTACGGTGTACACCGTCCCGGGTTTGAGCCCATCAATAACGTGGAAACTTTGAGAAGAGTTTACAGCCTCTGAAATCCACCAGTTACCATCACCTACACAAGCAAGCACAAGATGTGCACAAGCGGCGAATCTGTATTAGCGTCCATGCTATCACAACATAAAATATGTTTGCGGGCACCATATATAACTTTCAATATATTTAGAGGTAATCGTGGAAATGATGGAAGCAGCCTTAGGGATTAGAATATATTTTTAGATGCTAATATGAAACATTCCCAGGTGTACCTAAACATGGTGCCGCCCAACATTCATATCAATGTTTAGCAGGGCGGGAAACAGGAAAAGTAGCTTACGGTTATTCATATAAGCCACATAAAGCTGCAAGTCTCGCTGCTCTCCTCTGGCAGTCCAGCTGATTTTGGCGAAGGTGTCACTCACATAAGAGCTTATGTTCAACAGGAGTGGAACTGATAAAGAGAGAAGAAATAGGAGGAGGAAAATAAGGAGGAAAGGAAAATGCAGACAGGCAGCGGAGAAAAGGAAGAAAAGAGGATTAGCAGAGGCAAATAGGATCCCCCGCAGCTTCAGAACACTTGCATCTACAACAGACACCCTTTAAGACAACAGTTCAAAAGGCAATTCTGAGCCTCACACTTAAATGAATGAAGCTGGATTTTGCCTTATGAAGGGTAGATATAGAGATCGTGGGTGGGAGTGACATGTAGTCCTCACTCCTCCTTAACCAAAGCTGGCATTTCCTGTCGCCGCTTCCACCAAGAGCGGATCAGAATAGATAGAAACGACTCCACGTCTCCAATCCCATTGTTACTTGAAAGTTCAGGTATATCAAGACAAGATCACAGAGGATATCATTCAATGTGCATGTGAGTGTGAGCTATATACCTAAAGGAGAATTGCCTGGGATAGAGATGGGAACAGAGAGAGAGCAGTTGTTGTCTGGAATGAAAGAGAAGCCGCAGATGTTAGATTTCTGCTGCAATTCTGTCAGGTCTAATAATCTACTCTGAGCAACAAGCCAGCTCTATTGACTACACAAGGGCAGGATTGTTAGAGCAAGGAGGAAAAACTGTATTAATGATAGCAACAGTGCCACAGTAGAGTGCAGCTTAGAGACACACTGTAACTGCAGCACAGTGCACAATAAATCTGACACACAAGGTTTTTCCACAAAAGAAATGTCCTGTCCAGGCGTTCAGGAATCACCCAATTCATACAACTACAAAGGAGAAAATTTGCTGAGGCTACAGCCTTCTACAAGCTACGCCAAGACGCCTACAACCTCGTCTGTCTTTACCAGCACTTCTAATGCCAACTACAGCCGCGGCAGCTGCAGGCGGTGATACGTACTGCTCTGAACAGGGGCCACAGCTGGAGTGGGGGACAAATCTTCAGAAGGATAAAAAGAAAATGAAATACAGCAGAAGATTACAGATATATGAAAATCCAGCTTTAAGGTTTATAGACCACACACACATACATGAATGGGCAGTCTCACAAACACAGATGACTGCTTGCAGTTTCAGATTTAGAGGTGAACCACTAGAGGGCACTCTGTACAGCTTCCACAACTAAGCAGGAACTGTGTGGAATCACTCCTTAGCTAACAAATATACAACGAATTGTTGTTCAATTTGTTACATTGTTTTGTTGTACTATGTTGAAATAAATGTCTCACATCCTGTGGCAAACATGTCACATTCTTCTCCACTCACATAACATAATAGTCCAATCGTGTGCTGATAGGAGCAAGGTTCAACTCAGATGCTGATTATTATGTTTCTAACCAAACTCTTTAAAAAAAAACATTAACAAATTTGCCAGCGATAACAACTTGAGTGTGAAACTCTGAGCCGAAGAGCAAATAATTTAATCTCTGGAGGAGCTGGATATTTTGGTGTGACTTTAGAGGTATATGCTCCACTGTGCTTTTTCTCTAGTTTGCAGCCTGCTTTATCTCTGCTGCTTTGTTATCTCATGAGACCTGATGGAGAAAAATAGATATTTTTTCTCTGTCTGCCACACTCTGGTGCTGTGGCTGTTAGCTGCTCTCTTTTAGTTTTTTCCCACTCCTGTTTTCTTGTGTTTCAACCAATCTTTGTGTGTGTGTGTGTGTTTTCCCTGTCTCGCACTTTAGCCTCTCGCTTTGCTTTACAACAAAGACATGTAGGCACACACACACACACACACACACACACACATCTGCTGATATCAGCACAGTTGTTTTTGTCGGCCTATGATTTGCTCAGAGTATTTTTAAGTTCTCCAGCTGTTTATCCTGGCTAAGTAGTCAAAAGCATTAAAAGCTGATTCAGTCATAAAAGGTGAAATTGAAAGCTCAAACTCACTCACTCACACACACATTCATTTTGTCTTTTTTTTTCCCACTGTCACTCCATCACTTTCCATTATTGTCTCTACACTCATGGTGCCCCTGCTCTGTGCTATTGGCATCCATAAATCTCCTCCACCGCATTGTGACTAACATGCCCTGAGGACACCTCTCTGAAACAGAACTATTTTATCTCCCCATTGAGCCTCTACTCAACCATATTTACAAACAATGCATCTAATGGCTCCCAGGCTGGACACACAAGATGCAGATAAAAGCCAGGATGAAGGAGGCTCTTATTAAAATATTTAGACATGGCAGACTCATAATTTCTCATGCATTCTCTGTCTTTTCCAAATGCAGTTTTATTTGATTTGATTTACCTAACAACTTTATAATTGGAAACATGTTTGTTTCAAGTTCATGAATAAACCAAGAATTGGAACTCTTTGGTTCTAAAGGTTACAGGTAAAGCTAGAAAGATACCACAAAGCTAATTTATGCTTTCATCTATTGCCACTCACTTGGATCCTCTGTAGGTCTGCTAAATATTCAAAACCACTGTCACACAAAAACCTGGAGTTGCACCTTTTTTTTAATATGCAGAAAAGCATTTATAAGGGTTTTGACACATAAACTGTTTCACATGGTCCATGATTTAATAAGTCTAATTTAAGGTCTGATTTCATGTTGAAATTTTACTACAAATGAGAGCATTATCTTTACAATAAGACTGAAATCTGATACATCAACATCACTTTGAAAAACTCTTTCAGACGTTATGCTCTCCTGCTGGCATGGACTCAACGGGGGATCTGACACCATCCTCTCCAGTTTGTGTCCTTACATACCCACATCAGAGACTGCTATTCATCTTAGAGTTGGATTCATCAGTAAATAGGACTTTGAAATGTTGGTACGTGTTAGCCCAACCCAAACATTTGGCCTTGTTTTCCCTCCTAAGATATGGTTCAGACACTGCTACTCGTCCTCTGGGATCACGACTAGACAGCCTTGTTTTGAAAGTATTTTTGCTGATTAAAGTCTTGTGTTCTTTATTTAGCAAATTCTGTATCTGTGATAAAGTTGTTTTTTTTTATCTTTTATTAAACAAAAACTAATTGATCTTCTAATGCTGTGGTCACTTTTGGTCTGCATGATTCTGTCACAGCTTTGCTAATAGCACAGATTAACTGAAATCATCTACCCACCTTCTATGCTTGCAGTCCTGCACTCCTCAGCCATTGGCGGTCCACAACCTGCCCGAGTACAAGCACTGAGGTGGACACGGTAGAGTCCGTCTTCCTCTAATCCTTGAAGTTGCCACTGCGTGGTGTCAGCTCCTGTGAGGTTCACCTTTTGTGAATCAACCACCTCCATGGTGGTATCATTTACTATGTATATTAAAAAAAATAAGAGAGAAGGATGTGAGGTCAGATCACGTCCACTGTGAGTGACAGAAAAAAGTCCCCACAGTTGGCTCATGTTATACATTAATGGAACACAACTATAATGAGGGTCAATAGTCTGGGGGAGGGGGAAGGTGAAGAGATGTCATGCTAGCTCATGCAGAAAGTGAATATAGCAGAAACATGGCATGACAGGTGAGCTGAGGAGGAATACATTATGAAGAAAGGCGAGAGAAGATGAAAGGGGAAAATATAGAGCTCAAGAGGATGGGGTGGGTGTATACAAGTGGCAATGATGATGAAAAGAGGAGGAGGAGGAGGAGATGTGGAAAAAGAACAGCAGGAGAAAGAGGAAAGAGAGGAGAGCATTGTGGAAGAAAAGCTGAAAAAAAACTGTTCAAAAGGAAGAAAAGAAATTACAAGAACATCTGAAAGGAAAACATAAAGACAGAAACCAAAAGAGTAGCAATCACAAGGAGCCTAACTAATCATGAAACATGCATTACAGATTAAAGTACAGTATGTGTGCAGCAACACGCTCATCCTAAACCCCCCTCAATGATGACATTACAGTGCCAGCGTCATACTGCAGGTGAAGGGTGGATGTGCCGAGCCTGCTTAGCCATTTTGAAAAAAATCTGATGTTTGTTTGCAACACTGGTTAATATCCACTGATTAATCACACACCAACTGTTTATGCAGACTGCACATATAATGCAACATATACAGCAAAATAAATTATTCATAAAATTAGCAGTAAACAAAATTTGAAAAAAAAAAAAGCGTTGAGTTACATGGTGAATCAATTCAACTGAAAAACCTCCAACACCCACAGATTGCACTGTGTGGGAATAACTGTGTAAAGTCTGACATCTGATATGGGAAAGAAAAAAAAAGCAGAAAGGAGAGGGGGACAGAGTGTATTGAAGAGCTGGCCAGACTCTGTGGGTGCGGGTGGAGGCGGCTGTCTCTGCCTTCACATTTTTACACAAAAGACTTCAGAAATGTCAGCCAACGAGATTGTAGGCTTTGAAAACAGAGAGAGCCTAATGAAAGCCCCTCACTCACTTGTTCACCTTAACCGTACTTGAGCATAAAGGGTTTTTTTTTTTCAAGGAGAGGTGCTTCTGAGTGATAAATGCCAGAGAAATTTGCACAAACAGCACAGTCTTAATGATCCTTTTGGAGGAAAACCTGCCGCTCAGGAGCATGTGAGATAAGACACGCTGAGGAAGCTGTGTAGTCTGCACAACGGGGATGTGGCGGAGGGGGTTCAACGTTAAACACTGCCATCTACTGTCTGTTATGATAGCACACAGGAGGAGAAAAGAGGGATGGAGGTAAGATGTATGCAGGTGTTTGTTTTCAGATTTTCAGATTTTCCTGTGTGTAAAACTAAAGAGCATTATCACAGATCCACCCCCTCCTCCCCTCTGACCTGGACTTTTGTTTTTTTTACTCTTTTCTACTAACGATGTCGCTACAATTCTGTTTACACCTCGCCTACACCGCCTCACACTGCAGACAAAGCACTAAGCTACAGCAAAGAAGTCTAAAAGAAAAACAACTCACAGCGGGCCAAAGGTGTACGTAGTCAATTAGAAGTTAGTAATACGACTGGTGGTGTTTACTGTACATACTGAGGTGGTACTGCAGGAGGTAACCAGAAAGGATGCCATTTGACTCCAGCGGTGGACCCCATACCAGCAAAATGGAGTTCTTCTGGATGTTGGAGGCAGTCAGGATGGGCACTTGGTTTGGCACTATGTGAATGAATTATTATAGTCATTGAACAGACAAACAAAAACACATTGTGCTGTTTGTTTTCTGTGTTATGTGTTCTTTTCCTGTTACTATTATGTTCAATTAAAACAAATAAATCAAATATACTAAGTATAGTATTGTTAGCTGCAGCATGTGTGTACATTTGTGCGTCCTTACCTCCCTCTGAAGTGTTGAAGGTGACCGGATCGCTCTTGGGTCCATTGCCCTTCTTGTTGAAAACATGAACGGTGAGTTTGTACTCTGAGAAAGGTTCAAGGGTTGGCACAACGCCATGATTCCTCTTTCCAGGGAAGGACAGAGATTTGTGCTCGTTTAAAATCTTGTTTGGATTCTGCAGGCTTCTTATTCTCACCCAGTGAACCTGTTGGAGGAGAGTTATGGAAAATGGTGAATAGTGAAGACACACAAGAGTAAATCAATGAGAGAATTACTTAACACACATCTCTTTTATTGTACCAGGATACTGCCTAGATAGTTGACGAGATTATTAAACTTACACGCCTTCTAATCTGCAATCTGTGATCTTAATTACTTCATTTTTAAGCCATATATATGCTGTTCTCACTGTGCTGTTATGAGTGTACGTGTAGAAAGGTCATTTGTGAGATTGTCCTCGGCAGGTGGTGCTTTTTCTCGAACATAACAAAAAAGTATTAAAATATTTGGATCCTCTGTAGGTCTCTGTATTATAAGTCAAGTACCAAGAAAAATAATAAGCAGATCAATCATAGAAAAAAAACACTTAGGAAAATGATATTTATCTGTTCAGTGTGGACCTTCATCAGGCAAAGTCAGGCTTTTGATCTTCCAAATCAAAGTTACTCTTGTAGCCTGGTGTCCTACATGGTTTATATAAAACGGTTTTATTTAAAACACACTGATGGGACACTATTCTTTCAAAGGATGGTTGAAAGCATAATAGATGGCAGATAAATATCTCTTTGTACCTATTTTAAATGGCAGCTTTGCACTAATATATTTATCAGCCACATTTCCTCCGTTGCCTTGAATAGTCTGCAGTTATACAAGGCTGTCTGTCCATATAAACTTACATCATAGCCCCCCAGATGACCTCGCACTGTGGCAGGTGGAACTGGGGTCCAGCTAACTCTCAGAGCAGTGGTGTTGATCACCTCCACTGCTATGTCCCGCGGTGCTGCAGTAGGAACTGAAGGAGGAATAAGAGGAAGGTCAGACACAGAACTGCTGTGAGCGGCAGACTGCCAAAGCATGAAGATATAAACTTATAAATAAAACAATAAACAATAAAACAAAGCTGTTGCATAATATTGTATAGAGGAAAAGTGTCTGAGTGTGTTATAACACAAAGAAAATACACACAAAAAGAGCATTTTGTTATCCAAGCAGGGGGAAACCACTACATCCAACATGAAATAAAAATGCTGCCAATATCTTCTGCTCTACATGCTGCAGTAAAACTAGGGAAAGGACAGGAGTACAGCAGAGGATAGAGAGAGAGAAGCACCCTCTGTGCCTCAGTAGGCCTACAGCACTAAGTGTGTTGTGATCTGTCAAATCTCCAACAGCCTCTGAGACAGAAGTGGAAATTTGACATCCCTTCCCACCACAAAGGTTATCTGCCACCTGCTAGATATCGCAACTGTGTTTTTCTTTTCGTCCTTCTTTTTCAAAGGGGAGGAAAAGTCACTACTGCACACCTGCACGGGGTTAAAACCTCAGGTAAAAGGGGGAAAAAAGAGGAGAACTTAACCTGACACATTTTCCCGCAGACAATGCCAAAAGACAACTGAGGACACAGCAGGAAACGATAACACATGAAGTTGAGAGTGAGTCACAAAACAAAACAACAGCCAAAGGTGCTGGTTATTGCTTCGGGGTGTGTTGTAATGAAACAGAAGTTAAATGAAGTGAGTTGAATATAAACATATCATACACTGAAATTATGCATTTCACGACATGGATACACACCATCTTCACCGGAGTAACCTGTCACAACTTTGGGCTCCGGTCCCCAGCCGTGGCTGTTCCTGCTCTGAATTTTGATCTCATAGGGGATGAAGGTGGATGTGTTCTTCACAACAAAAGTGTGTCTCTTAACCAGGTGCTCCCTCCAGATGTCCTCCACCTCCAGCTTCCGGTAGCTCACTTTGTACTCAAGGCCCGGGCCGTTGTGTTCAATAGGCATCAGCGGCTGCAATATGACAGCTATGACTTTAAAATTGATTTCCATACAATAATGGCTTCTAGTGCACAACCTTGAAGATTTTTTTTTTATTTTGGAGAAAAATCCCTCACCTCCCAGCTAATGTCCATTTGATGAGGAAGATGGCCTTGAATTCTGATGTTTTCTGGGTTCCTATCAGGAGCTTTGGAGAGATGCATGATAATAAAATTTACTGTTATACTAACCCTTCCTTCTATTTGGTAGGTGTAGGAAAAACCAATTACTACTTCTATAACATATATTGTAACAAGGTGGAGCAGCAAAATGTGCTTTGGATAATAGTCTTTGGGCCAAAAATATCCACGCCTCCTCCTGCTTACAAAGTCCTGTGATCAAATGCAGGCAATCATCCAAATAGCTACACAAAACTTCACAACTTGCGTGTTTTCACAAACAACAGACAATCACATCAGGAAGCGCACATAAAAGGGAGCCAGTCTCACCAGCAGGGGGTGTATTGTAGGTCTCAGAGGGCTCACTGGGGGGTCCAGGTCCGACAGCATTAACAGCATAAACTCTGAACTGGTAGTTAAGGTGTCCGTGTAGCGCCAGCTCAGCTGTTGCCTGGTTACCAACGACTTTCTGTAGCTCCTTCCACCTTCCAGGATCCCACCGGCTCTCTTCAAACTCCACCACAAATTCTGCACTCATTAAAGAGACAAAAGACACATTCAGTTGTCAGAACAGATTATCGACAAGAGTACAGATACAAAACTTCCTTTTAATAATGATCAACTTAAAAATGTGTGACTGCTTTCTGAATGGCAGATGAGGCTATCAGTCACACTTACATGTTAGTATGAAGCGGAAAATTGGTTTATCTTAGCACAGAGTCAGGAAGACACAATGTGGCATCATCACTTGTTTTTTTTTTATATCAAATGATCTCTAAAAGGGTAGTTTTTGTACAAGTAGGTGTCTTTTGTGCTTTTCATAAAGTAGCTCACAAATGCAACTCGGAATTTCACAAATAGTGTTACACTCACATTGCGCCAAGAAATGCAGCAATGTACCAATATGAAATATAAAAACTCAATGAAAAAGGGGGTGTTGCAAGTGGATAATGAGAAAAGAAGTTAACCCTCTATGCTCTACAGTGAGTAACACAAAACATAACAACAATCACACACAAATACTAGCAAATTGAACAAGTTTAATCTACTGTAACATATATTAAAGCTTTACAAACATACATTTGTAATTGATATTGACTATCACTATGTTTCAAAATGATTAGCCCAGAAATAATTAGAAGCATAAATGAGAGGCTTGCATCTCTGTCAGGATCTTCAGCCTTTCAGCTTTTTAAAGGCATCACTCAGAGCTCTACTAGAACTAGAGGTATGGATCTTCAGCTTCACAGAAAACATAAGAACATTCATTCGTATGCAGTAAATGAATTAAAACTTCCATCAACAAACTCTCAGCCCACGCAGACTGTGAAGTGATGGGCTTGCATTCTTTCTTTATATAACTGACATTTTCTACCTCTCTTACACAAAGGTTTACCTGTTACAGAGCTGTTGTGATCACTTCCTGGTGTCCAAGACAACTGGATGTTCCTAGGACTTGACAGTTCAGATATCACTAAATTTAATGGAGCATCAGGAACATCTGCAGCACAAAACACAATGACATTAGACACCTTAACCAGCACGCATATTGTAGTTCTGTCTATGTTTTAAATGAATTCAAAATGTGATCAATACTTATAGAACATCACAATGCATTACAGCATGCACTGGTCAAAAACGATCTTACCTAGTACTGTGAGCAGTGCAGTGGCGTTGTCCTTGTCTAAGCTTGTTTGAGCAATGCATGTATACATTCCTTGATCGCTTAGGTTCACACTCATGATCTGCAGTTTGCCAGCATCCACAAAGTATCTGAACCAACAAAACATCTTTAGTTTAGGCTGCAAATTCACTTCAGTTATCAGGTTTTATGGTATATAGTGGGAATATAGTACAATACCCCCACTAAAGCCATATTCCTTAAACTAAACAAAAAGAGTATAGTTTTAGTCATTAAATATAATATACTGAAACATTAGCATTCTGAAAGTTGATATTATAATTTATATAACTAAACAAGTTAACTAGAATTGGGACATGGAGCAATGCTTTTGGGTCTTTATACTTTATACACTGGTATATAGGCACTGAACAAAGTCTTTTTACCACAGGAATAGCTGAGAACAAACTATTACAGTACAAACTATTACACTAGTACAGCCAGTTACCTGGAATCTTCCCCTGTAGAAAGTTGAATTTCCTCCCCATCCTTCCTCCACACCACCTCAAAGGTGTCCTGCAGACTTTTATCATACTCTGCCAGGCACATCAACTGGGCTGTGGTCCCACTGATGACCTGCACATCCTGAGGTGGACTTAGTATTTTTGTAGAATCTAAAGATGAAACACAAGGCCAGGGATGAAAACGTCTTATCTCTGTTCTAACAAAGAAAGGTAAAGAATGGTTAATCAAGATTTATATTAATGTACTACTAGTCCTGTGTTGCTGAGATACCTTTCACATCCAGCACAGCAGTCATTTTTGTTGTTCCCTCCATATTACTGGCAGTGCACACATATTCCCCACTGTCACTTTTTTCTGTGTTAATGATTTTCAATGATTGGCCGTCCTCAAGAGCTAAGAATCGCTCCCCCTCGATGGTGGTCTTATCTTTAGTCCTAGGAGAGAAAGTTTTCAGACATCTTTCAGTGTGTATTCTTTTCACATTATGCTTGTATTAAATTTTGCTGTTATTTTAGTGAGGAATTTAGGTAAGAAACAGTTTGAGTTACAGAATAAGTGAAATAAAAATTGCCGATTATGTCCCAGGCAGCAAAACTAGTGTGGCCCAAATCTGGCTCATTTCTGCGCTCTTATCTGGCCCACTTATGGCGTGTAATGACAGCACTCAAGTGGTCCACATCCATTTGCCACATCTGTGCCACAAGTGGGCCAGACCATAGTCACATCTCCACCAAAATGAACCAAATAAACTGCAAGTGGCCCAGAGCTGGGCCATTATAGCCTCACAGGCAGATTACCCAGTGCTTACTGCGCCACATCTTAGCAAAAGAGGCCCACATTTGCTATTTTACATGTGGGCCACTAGAGGCTTGCATCCATTCCGATAGGGCCAGATGAAGGCCATGAGTGCTGTATCAATGCCTGAAGTGGGCCACATTTGCGTGCTATCAGTAAAATCAGCAGTGTTACTACATACCATGTAACACTGAAAGTGGTTGTGGACTTTTCAAGATCCTTTTGCTCCTTTGTGTAACTGTAGTTATGTTGCAGTGACAGCTAAGGGGATTATCCCAATTTTGAGAAACGGAGGAGGATAGTGTCATTAAAATGACATAAGTGTAAACATCAGAGTGTGTCATACAGGCACCTAAAGCAGTGTGGGATTAATAGCATGACTCACTGCTGTGATACAGAACATGTGCGATGATTCATTAATTAGAATGTCCTGTTAAAGATGTTCTGTATGAATAAAACCCAGTATTTACTCAGCTGTGTATGTTAATTATCCGATTTAATGTGATTACATGTCATATGTTACATGCCCATAATAAAGGAAGCTATTTTTATATGGTGTCTACAGGACTTACCAAACGATGCTGGACGGTGGAGAGCTAAAAACTCTGCAGTTCATGATGATGTCCTCTCCAAGTATGACAGGGTACTCCTGGTAGTCCTTTGTCAGTATAAGAGGAGCCATATCTGAAAGACCAGGTCAACATCACACTGCCTCAGATGTCAAGTTATGTCAAGCACAACAGATGAATGAAAATACCAAAGGAATTCAGACACTGGCATCACAGAAACATCATACTGGACAACTATTTTGATTACAATATAATAATATATTAATTGATTACAATTGATAATGACAATCTGTCAATGTCTGTCAGTAAAATATAATAAAATATGGTGACATGGTGCCCAAATAAAAAGAAATGTTGAGTTACATAATAAAACAGAGACCACCCAGGAGGTGACAACCCCCATATGTCGGCCTTTTTATTAAGCAACACATTGCAAGTTAACATCTACTCCTCCAGACAGTGACTCATGCTGGAAGCAATATTAACAGGTAATAGTGACTCAGTGTTAAAACAAAAGCAAGAAGAGATAAAAAAATCAGATCCTATACTTAAATAAACCACACAGCAATGTAGATTTACTCTTATTATAAGTGACACTAGAATACAGGTTTTAGTAGTGCATTTAAAGATTTTAAAAGCTTGTTATGTTATTGTGCAAAAATATTCATAACAAAATAAGAGAAAAAAAAATCCTCCACAATGTAGTGAAGCAGAAGATATAATGTGCAGTGCCAATAGACAGATGAATAAAAGTCCATCTATCCATCCATTCATCCATCTTCAAACCTGCTTTGTCCTGCTGTACAGCTTCACAGGGGGGCTGGAGCCTATTCCTGGATAAAAGTCATTCCTCATAAATTGTCTGAATGCTTTGCTTAAAATGAAAGCTACAAGAATTTTATGAAGGGGATTTTTGTTCAGTGTTTAGACCTTGCTCTGCATTGCAACCATTTGCCATCGATGTGCAAATGAAAGGCGGTAAAGACACTTTGAATAAGAGCTCTGTTGTACACAGAAGATGCAGTCAGATGCCAGCTAAGGGAGTTATAATGCAGGCAAATCAGGAGGTAACCTGTGCGTCTGTAGTGGTAGCACGATGAAGCAGAGGTTCACTACAATTTCAAGGCTGTGCAGCTGTGTTTGGGAGCGTCTCTTCTTCAGAAACTATGAGGTGAACCTATGTGGACACATTTTCTTTGGGATATTAGCTACTTCAGTCAATGGCTTCCTGAATGATAACACCCTCTGAGAACCTTTGAGATCAGATAACAGAATATTTGTAACATTAATGAACCTCAGAATCTGAAATACCTGCAAGATGCTTGAGTCTACACATACACTTCACAGACTACGTGCTAGAAAACAGTGTCTGGCTGTGCAGCACTCTTGTCTTGCTGTTGTACTCACTCGTGACCATGATGTTCACATTGGCCAGAACGCTGCCATGAAGATTTGAGGCTTCACACTGGTAGACGGCACTGTCCCCTGGTCTGGCATTGTGAAGAACCACGGTGTCATCGAGCACTCGCCTGTTGTTCAGGGGGTCATCTGACAGCAACAGCAACACAGACGCAACATCAGAACCAATTATTACCAATTCCTTAGTGATATCAGTGTATGCCCAATTCAGTGCACTTTGTATTTTGAATCCCAGGTGACAATTCTTAAATAACACTAAAAAAAGACTTTACAATTACTTCCTTTTACCTCTGAAAACTTTGCCATTCCTCCCCCATGTTATGACTGGTGGTGGGTTACCACTGACCGAGCATTTGATGTGAACGTCAGACCCAGTCACAGTCAGCTGGCTTTGAGGAGGATCCGTCAGCCACCTTGTTGGTTCTGGGAAGATGTTTAAAAAGAGCCACATTGGTCAAAGTCAAATCTTCACACAGCTTTTTATCAGCAAAAGCAAAAACTCCTGAAACCACAAAAGCTTCGGATGCTGACCTTCGACTATCACATCAAAGTAGTGTACAGCCTTTCCAGCAGAGTTTTGGGCCGTGCACATGTATTTTCCCTCAACGCTCTCTTCAACAGCAGATATGGTCAGCAGCTTATTAAAGTTGCTCAGTTTTCCCCGGGCACTCAGACTGTCTCCCATTTTCATCCATTCTATGGTGGGAGTGGGACTACAACATAAAAAGATGACATCTTAATATCTGTAACACATATGACTGTATAAATGATAACACAGATTGTACACATACAATCCTTCTGGTATACACTCCAGCTGCAGGTCCTCTCCTTTCAGAACCACCTTCATTGTCTGAACACCAGAGGGCAGCAGCATTCTGGGTTTTCTGGTTACGGGGACTTCAACTGCATTGAAGAAAGAACAGACCTCCTCACTTACCTGTATAAATTCATTTACTGATCATTTCCACTACACATTAAATTATAGTGCTATATATGTATGATGTCTAGCTGTTTGAGGTGTGACTTTTACTCACTAGCACTGCTGCTCTCTGAAGATTCATTTTCATGGTTCACTGGAATGAAAAGAAAATACTGTGAGAATGATGCTGGTATGGGTAGTGATGCTTTCACCAGCTTGTGATAATACTCAGTCTACTCTGAGGTAACATCAGTATTATACATGATGAGGCATGCCCTGCCTTTTGGTATGCAACAGAGGAATATCCAAAATATGACAGTACACGGAAACACATTGAAATGCTGTTAGAAAGACCAAAATGATTTAAAATGATTTTCTGTCTGTCAACATATCTTATTAACTTTTTACGGCTCTGTTATTGATTACGTGTGTAAACCTACAGCTCTTGACCATGACAGCCATGGCGGATTTATGGACAATGGTGCGTATTCTGGTGAACTCAGCAAAGCAAGTGTAATCAGAGCGACTGTCTTTCTGTAAGGCATTAGAGAAGTACAGGTTGCCATCAGTTCCCATGGTAACCCTCTCATCTTGCTCAATGTGCCGGAGACCTGGAAAACAACATATTTGTATCAATATGGCGCCATCAATGTCAAAAAAACATTTGGATCTGATCGTAACCCATGTTTCTGAAATTTGGTTGCTAAGGAAGCAACAAAATGACAAACCACAGCACACTGTAGTTTAATGTTTGATAAATGTTAATGGCAATGCCCTGAAGAGTTTCCTAAAAATAGACCTGGCCTAGTGCTCTATTGCAGCATATCTGCTTTATATGGAGCCATTATTTAAGTAACGGGTCAGTGACACTCTGTGTCGGCCCATACGCAGTTTTTATAAGGCTCATTTACGACATAGCCTTAAGACACTGGCTGTTTTAAAGGGAAGTTATTTATATATATATATATATATTTAAACAAATATTCAAATTTATGTTACATTACACTATAACTTTGTGTTTGATATGGGTTAAATGCCAGTCTGGGACTGAAGTCACAGACACCAGATTAAACAGCTACATAGAGCACAGATAAGCAGCAATGTGTGAATTTGGTTGGAAGACTTTTTTCTATGCAGACAAACAAAATCCACTACGACTTTTACATTAACGTGTGAAAACTAAAAACAAGCTTGGTGAGTGTTTTTATGCATTCTCCTGCCTGCCTGTGGGATCATCCTCTTGAGCACCTGAAAGGCTGTTTTTCTTCACTGAAGCCTGTTGGAGGCGGTTGAGGACGTTTCAGGGTTTGACAGAAATTTCAGCCCCTTTAGCAAAGCACTTCAGACAGCACTGTGACCTTTTATGTAGTAAATCACTCTCTCTAGGAGTGGTGGAAATAGGGCCCTTGAGTGAGATAAACCTGAGGGCCCAAAGCATTGGCACATCTAACTGATGGCAGTGGATTGGAAAGACAGCTAGTGCCTGCTTCAGTACACACGGTGTGATCAGCCACTGTACTGCAACTCATCTGGAGGGTCCAGGCAAGGATATTGATCCCTCACACTCATAATCAATATTATTACCATAGTATAAATGAAGTATTGTTGGTTTCCAGCATTGTCTGAATTATGCCACCTGTGTGTTAAACAAATGTTTAATGTCTTACCAAGAGACATCCAGTAGATCCGCCGTGGAGCCACACCTACTGGTGGGTTACACTGCAGGATGATTGGGTCTCCCTCCCTAACAACAATCGGTAGATATATTTCCTTTGGAAACTTTGGGAGACCTGATGAAATTGAAAATAAAACATTATCATAAAAAATACAGGTTTATGATGACTTTGTGGAGTATCAGATATAATGATGTTACTTACTTGGAACTATGACTTCAATCTCCGCCGTCATGGCAGTTCCAAACTTGTTCGAAGCGTAGCACCTGTATTTACCTTGGAACTGGAAGAGGGGCTTGTTGTGAAGCACAAGGGTGCCGTTTGAGGGATGTCTTTTGATTGTTGTAGAATTTGGATTGATAAAGGTTTGCTTATCTTTTGTCCATCTGTATCTGTCAGAGCAGCGCATGCAGGAAGAAGGTTTGCATCAGTGATTTAAGCTTTGATGTCCTTTTACAGGCCATCTTTATTTGTTTAACGTCACTTGATTTCACTTACTCTGGTGGTGGGTTGCCACTGGCTTCACACCTGATGGTGATGGTGTTGTCAAAAGGAAGTACAATAATGGGTCTTGATGAATGATTTATTATGGTGGGAGGTTGCTCCACTATAATATGACACAAAATAACATAAAAGTTAAAAGTTAAATTAAAAAAACTTTTTTTTTTTAAAAAAAAGAGAAAATACAAGATTAACACTGTATAATCAGCATAATCATAACAAGCTGCTAAAAATAAATAAATGGAAATTAAGAAATGACACTCTACACATGATTTTCATGTCAATTACACCTTCTTCAGTACTGATTATGTAAGAACCGGTAAGCAGCATCTTAATCAGTTCCGTGACACTCCTACCTTCCAGAGGGATGTTCAGCCCTGCAGCCCTGCAGGTCAAGGCCAAAAGCAGGACGAGCTGCAGGCTCCCTGCCAGCCTCATCACCTTTCACTGGTTAAGGGAGACGATGGAGATCAGGGGAATGTGTTGATGAAATGCCGTCACTTGAAGTATGCAAGGCACAGAGGACCTGGAAGAGTCACAATGACACATCACAAGTCTTGCACTCATTCACCATGATCAAATGGAAACATGCATACAGTGCTCCTTTGCCCAAAAAATGTGCTGCACATTAAACCCTTAAAATCCTGTAATAAAGGCCTGATAAAGAACTTTCACCCTTATTAAATCAAGATATCCTATTGAACCATTTAGCTTCAGTTGCCCGTTATTGTTGAGATGTTGTAGCACAACACAGCATAGAACTTGTCTGTAGATTACCCTTTGAACTGTAAAGCCTGGCTGGTGGCATCGCATGGCTTGCTTACAGTACACCCGACTGGCACAAAGGCTAAGCCGATGTCTGCTACGATTGCTAGATCCAAGATGGCAGTGTATAAATTGGTCTAAGCCTGTCAGTGTTTCACGGCTTAGTTCTCAGAGCGCTGAGACTGTGGCGGCATCACTGGCAATGCCAAATGGGTTCACCCTCCAGCTAATCCTGCTATCAAGAGAATGAAGGCAGGGAGCTCCAGCAGTCATACAGTACACTGCTTAACAATGACTGAGTGCTACTTTGAGTTCTTCTGAGGACACAAGGCTGCATATGTTGTCCCCTCTTAGTGAGAAAGGTTAATTGTTATAGACTAGATTCAGGATTAAGCTGCTTGAATTTAGAATCAATTAAACAAATTGAGAGAGAATTATTTGCAGTAAGGACTCTGTGAATGGAATGGTAAACAAAGCTGGTCGAACGTTAGTTCCACTGGAGTTAACAAGCTTTCATGCAGCATAAGGCTGTAAGCTATTACAGTGTGCTGTTTTTTACGATGCATAGAAGTACAAACTTTACAATGACAGTGTTGAGGTTTATATCACAAAGCAGCAGAGTCTGGAAAGTCCTTGTCAAGTTGAAGGCCTTTTAAGTCTTTTAGTGACATGAAAAATAACTTTTTTTTTATCAAGATTTGTACTGATCCTTTCATTCATGTACAGTAAATCCGCTGCCTGGTGCACACCCGAAGAACTTTGTGGAGTATGACAAATTACCGAACTTTATGCACATGGAGATCTGCAAACCTGCCACTTTAAAGATAACTCAAACAAAGCTGACAGTCCGTTTTCAGGGCAAAAATCCTCAGAGTGTAAAAATGGGGTGGAGTCTCTATGTAAACACATAACAAAGCATTTGTTTTTGGAGCCAAGGGATCTATTACCTGAACACATGGCAGATCATAGCCACAAATCCACAGGGATTGTGTTACCTAAGCCAATAGTTGGCCAGGGCACAACAAGTGTGACTACTACACGACTAATCCTAACATACACACAATGTATACAATGGCCATACCCTCCCTCTCCACACCCACCCCGTTCCTATAATCAAACGTCCATTGAACATATCAGCAACTCTACACACTCTGCAGGTGTAGCTGCAAAGTACAGACTGCATCTACTTGTATAGTAAGTACATCAAAACTCACTAATAAAGTCAGACTTTTCTTTTCCAATACTTACAGCTTTTTCAGTCATTTTACATCTTAAGTCCACCTCAAGCAGAGGCCCAAAGCAGCTGCACTACAACTCCATATAAAAGCACAGGACTGTCAGGGGATCATTCCTACAACTCCTTCTGAACTAACAACTGTCTGACATGTCCTTCCTCCTCCACCTCACGTTGCTCCTCTCCTGCTGCACGGACACGCCTCCCCACCCGCCCCTCCACTCAAGCAGCTAAAGGATCGACAGGAGACTCACTGAAGTGACATATGTCGCCAAAGCCTCTCACTTGGCAAAGAGGCTCTCTAAGCCTGTGACAATGACTGGGACAAAGGCTGCACTGCGGGGCTACTCAGTGAGCATTAAAGAGAGGGTGGAGAGGAAGTACAGACATGTCTCTCTCTCTCTCTTTCACACCGTCTCACTCTCTCTCTCACCCCTTCTTTTCTTGATCCTTCCATCCACAAACTATGCAAACCCATTTACACCCAGCTCAGTCTCAGTGATTTTAATGCAATGTGTCTTGGCTCTATTGAAAAGGGAACGGAATCATCTTTTCTCAGAAGACCAGATCTTTTGTGGTAGTGTACTTTCATTTTCCATGCAGTGCTCCGGGGTATTGACAGATGAAGGCTTGGTTCTGAAATAAACATGGTGCTGATAAAAGGCACAATTTGGCTTTTCCTTTCCATCTTTTCACAAGGTCCTTATCAGAGAAGCAAATAGTTTCTTATCTGGAGAAATGTAAAGATTCAGTTCAGTCTGTATTTCTCCTTCAGCTATTCAAGCACCTTAAATAGCCTCTCTATGTTGAGGTCTCTGATGTTATCTACCAGCAATTCTCTCAATGGGCTCCATTTATATTGCAAAGCTATGCGGGCAGCATCACAGACACTGTCCTGAGATTGTTTCCAAAGGCTGAACCCACAAGTTAATTTGTTGAGCCTAATGAAGCCATAATGACAACACCAAGAGGGTAAACAATGTGCACTCTGCCCTGTAGGGTCAGCCAAGCAAGAAAATGAGCTGACACTCAGTGCCTAACATATTAAAGTCTGAAATTAGCTAAGAGAAATTCTTTGCTAGTCCTATAGATGCCTATTCTAGCACATGTATAATGCAAGATAGGAAGTGAAGGGATTAATCTTTTAAAGAACGCGTTAGTAAGAGTTACAAAGAAAAAACAAGCTTAACTGGATTTACTTTTAAATAATACGTCTTCCTTTCTATACTGCTTTTTTTAAAAAAAAAAAAAACTGGATAAAAAAGTGGCATAAAGTAAGTAACTGATCCAAACTTCCCCACAGTTGAGCCTATAAAGTCACTGTTTGTGAAGAATGGCTGAACATAATTACACACTTCATTTAAGATGGTTGTCATCACTTCAAATGGGGCTGTTCCATGTTTAAAAGACCGTGGCTCCTGTAAACAACAGAGAAAAAGACCTGCACGTTCACTCGAGGCTTCACATGCTCTGTAGAAATGTGCTAAAATTATAAATAAAAGGTCAAAAGCAGTAAAAGCATAACATGTGCATACAAGGATATTTAATTTCATATTGCATGTTTAGTCTGTCGTCTTCTTGCCATGAAAAAAAATAGTAGATTAAAATGTGGTATAGAATGTGAATAACAAATTTTGACCTGCTCATAAGTGGAGGACTAGATATAAACCATTTAATAGTACTAACTGAAAATGAACTACTATGCTTTACTCCCCACACAGTGACATTAAAAAAATCCATGAGAATGCACAGGGAGCTTGTTCAGGGCCTCTGCTCATGACCGCTTCTATTGAGTTTGTTAAATTATTGTATCCTGCAAAACAAACGAGAGACACATTTTTAGATTCTGACTTTACGTCTCCACTGGCGTCCCATTCCTCAGTGATGACTAACCTGCCCTGCCCTGTGCCTTGATGTGTTTCCTCCTTCCTAAGCAGACCTTGCCTCTGGGATTTTTTTACTATAATTACACCTTTTAGCTTCTCACTTTAGGCAAAGCTCACAAATACATAATGATTACAAAATATCTCCCAAACAAAAGCAAGAGAGGGCTAGGTTAAAATACACGTGGGTGTGTGTGACAAGTGTAATCAACATAAGGACAGACGCACCCACTATATACTTTACATCACAGCAGCAGCTGTTGTGACCCATTCACAATTCTTTCACTTTTACACAATAGATAATCACAATGGAAAAGATTTCAGCGAGTGGTAACCCGTGAAACACAATGAAGGCTCTCCACAGAAGGAGACATATGTACAAAAGATGTTTTGCTGTCAACGCAGACAATGACAGCTATGAGGGAGGTTTCAGTCGTCTAAAAACATCCACTGATGCTCAATACTCCACATGACAAACGAGCACTAAAGGTGCTTTTGCAGATTTCCAGCACTATATATTAGTAAAGTAGACAAAGTAACGTCAGTGAGTTGGGGTTACTGCCTTTAGGTGTCATTCCTAGCATTCAGGCTGTCACGTGACAGTAGAGAATGAGTGTTCTGGCCTCTCATAAATGGTTTACTACTGATTATGCAGTGAAACCTGTAGTAACAGGTACCTGATCCAGGTGTCATTTATTTCAAATAGTTTTTTCTATGGCTGAGAACAGACAGCAAAATATCGAAAACCACATACAAATGTACATTTATGAATATAGTTTCACTAATATGTTGTCTAAAATGTTGATTTACACACAAAAAAAAGATTGTGTTGCTATCTCTAAAGTTTAAACCAATCAGGTGGCTCTATCAGCTCCAGTGATAGCAGAGCTTGCATTTGGAAACAGCGCGGCAGTAGACTAGACTGTCTCTGGCCTCCTGTCCTTTGTATATTTAAAAGATGTGTTTGAATTTAGAAGTCCTAAAAACAATTGGTGGATATATCAGAGCGTTCTGTGTCGGCCTCAAACAAAAGAGTTGCGGGCACTGTTTATCAAAATGGCACTCAACTGATTGTGTGAGTACCTTTACTTTTAATACTTTAAGTAAATTTAAAAGTAAGTACTTAAGGCTTACTTTACTTAAGTAGGATTGTTGATGTAGCACTTCCACTTATACACAAGTATTTTGCTGGGTAGATGTACTTTTACTTGAGTACCAAGTGTGGACAAATCAAAAAAGGCTATCATCATCATCATCATCATCATTGTCATAACAAGGAGGTTTCCTGTAAAGTTCCAGAGGAATTCCAGACACAACAACACAGATAAACCTATCTCAACTAGCCTTTGTTGTAACATAAGCAGTAGAGACGTACTAAATGGCATTTAACTGCCCAAAGCCATGTTTCTCCTGTAAACATGCCTCCTAACCTTACCTCCACAGTCAACAGGTCCTACCGTGAGTTGCTGCTTTAAAGTGTGCCTGGCTTCTGTTTGTGTCCACACAGAGCTTCAACAAGCTAGTAATCATGTGGGCCTGGAATTCAAGCAAACATCAACATCCAACCTGAGCATCCAGTGTTATGTAAAGGGGCAGGCTTAACAGGTTCAATGTAAACATGTGTAGCTGCTGCTTACATTTCAAAACCCTGAGTCACGGCAACAAAAATATTGCCAGCAATACACAGGCACGTGTCAGGTTAGATATAAACAAACAATTACCAGTGCAGTGCTTTTTGGTGATATATCCTTTAAACAGGAATATCATTTATTCCTGTTTAAAGTGACCAAAACAAAGATCTTAATGATCTTAGATGCAGATATAGTTAAAAAAACTCATACATTTTCAGGTCATCAATCAGTATACTGCCAGAACAGTAGTATCTTTCCTCAATCATAAAAAGAAAAGTCACTTGCATAGCATGCATGCTTGTGGAAGGTTTTTCGACATGCTCATCAAAGTGCTGTCAAGTTGTACTCAGTGGTGCATGGAATGACATGAAAAACTGCCTTAATAAACAGGAGCTAGCCTGACACGCAAGTACATAGCGTGTTATGACAACAGAAAATTCCTTATACATAAAAGCAGTCCTCAATGTTGAGTATCCCCTTTATAAAAAGTTCCACCACTCCTTCAGCCTGTGAGATAATAATTGTTAAAAGACAAAAAAACATTAAAAAAGTCAATGTCCCCTGATTGACAAAGGCAACATGAATCACTATAGAAATATGTCCTTTCCAGTAGTAGAGTAACAAAGAGTGGCATTCAGGAGCTTAATCAGTTTTCCACAGCTAGCAGCACAGAGAAAGAGAGAGTGCAGACGTGCAGTCACAGTCAGCTTCCTCCCTTTATACACTGAGGCCATGAGAAGACCTCTTCACACCTTCTTCACACCGTCACATTGTTCACCACTGTTGCAGGGAGGCAGATAAGCGAGCAATGCTGTGCTCTATGGTCTGCACTAAGCTGGTAATTAGTTTATGGGATAATCTCGAAGGCCTAAAGTGGTATTTAGTTGACCTGGTAAAGTCTTTATTTTTGAGACATCAACAAATCTAGAGAATTTTTGAGAAAAAAACAGCCATCTATACAAGTACAAGCTGCATTGCTTCAGTGTTTTGACTGCCTTTGCAAGAGGTTTAATATTTTGTAGGATGACACCTAGAAAATATTTCTCTTCACAGCCATGTTTAAAGGTATTACTCTTATTGACAGTTGCTCTAATTTAATATTTAGCTCCATATGTGCTTGTTAATATGTGTGCTGAAATGTGTCAAGCAGTCTTGGATGCCATATGCAAAGTCTTTTAATATATTTTGCTGGTCAGGAGTCCATAGTATTTACCAGACTTAGGTATTAATAAATGTAAAACAATAATATGTATTATATTGTGTAGTTGCTTCGATCAGAGGAGCTATAAATAGGACACTGGCACTGTGAGTGTGTGTACTATTTGCATGCAGGATTAGCTGCATGCAAATGCATTAGCTTAACATGAGACACTAGAAGTGAAAACATGTTTATTCACAAGGCATTCTATGTGGAGGACTTGAAATGTGTGCACGCAGTGCAAGTAATTGTCATCAGGTGGTGTGTGATGGCTCTACTGTACAGGGCTAGTGGAAGATTACCAGCTCCTCCAAAGATCTGAGTCAGAAGCCTCACATCCAGATGAAACCTGCCTGGTCTTGTTGCATGCACACATTGTTGTGCACGCTATCACCTTTTCATGTGCTCTTTCCCTTTTAAACACCAAAAACACAGTTTGGGGATGTCAAAAGAGTAATCTGCTTGTCACTTTTAAATAAGAAATGTGGGCCATTCTTTAAACGTTCCGCACCTGCAGACTAGTTCTCAAACAGAGTAATCTTTTCACCATAACAGGTTTGTCTGAACAAAATCCTGCCTGAGACAGGACTTCAGTCTCATATGAGCAGTAACACGAGCTCTACAAATATTAGGTTGTATCTACATTGGATGGCAATGGGGAAGTTACAGAGACAGGTAAGATTACAGCGACCAGACTGATATATGTAGTAAAGACTAGAATGGACATTATGATGATTCAGTGAATTTGACCTCTTGAGTATAAAAAGTCACATAATAATCTTATTTACATGTTTTTTACAGGTTGAATTTCTGCTTTCTGGCCTTGAGGGTTGTGCATTTCGTAAGGTCATGACCTTGTGCTTTGACCTCTGACCAGCAAAATCTTTCTTGGGTTCAAATGAATGTTCTCCCAAGGCATGCCTGACATATCATGTTCATGAGAATGGGACAGACATATGTATGAACAACCCTAACGCCCCCGGGTCCCAGCTGTTGACAATGCATTATAATGCATGCGTTATAATCAATGACTTACTGGTATCTGCCAAGTTCTGATAAAGTGGAAATAAATTACTTCTGAAACAACATGCTGCAACCTGGCAAGGCCCATGAGGTCTCTCTCATAACATAATTCCATCAGCAGCAAGCTTTGACAAAAACTTTTTTTAATCAAAATTGAAACAACTGACAGCTTTTACAGCGGCAGTGTGTAATAATGAAAAAAAAATCCATGACACTTTATTTTATCTTCCCCATTATGGATCTTGTTTAGTCAAATAAAACAGTCATGGTAAATCAAATGTCAAAGGCAGCTGAGGAATTTCATCAGCTGTTTCTGAAAACTGACCGCTAATTCTTTCTTGCTTTGACCTGGTACGCCCTCCCGGCTCAGAGCCAACATCAATCAATAGTCTTGGTGGGTCAAATTCTGCATAGACAACAACCATTTAACTCATACCTTGCATCACCCTGTGTGAGCAGTAGCGTCACTGCTGTCTAACGCAGGCCCATGACAGGGGTATCCCTGTGAAAGTGTCAGGGCCTTGCTTCATTAGCATTTTTGGAACACCATGAATGAAAGTGTTTGTTCTGGTTTGTGCACCCAATTGAAAGGATCTATTAAAGAGTGTTTTAGGGGCTCCGCTGTGTTAGGTCGGAAGTTTGGGAGCTGGTGTGTGGAGTGCCAGAGCACAGTTAAAAAACATCCTGAGGGACATAGTGGCCCAAAATCAATCCATATGCAGATGGCACACCGCTTGACATCTTTCAGCATGCAAACAGGTGTGCCACATAAAAAAGTGACATCAATCAGGTTAATAAATGTTTCAACAAAGACGCTAAACATGTTAGCACTCTGAGATTAAACAGAAGGGTGGCTGTTCTGTTTAAAGCCAAGTATCGAGCAAAGCCTGTTTACTGGAAGTACGATTGCAACATTCCCAGAGGCAACTCTGCTGACTAATAATTCATAAATACCAAATTCTCAAACAAAGGCACTGCTGGACTGAAGACGCGGCTGAGGAAGCCTGGTCCTAACAGCAAGCTATAATCACTAAAAGTAGCTTAGATGACAGAACACCTCACAGGCTGTTGTTGGATAATTTTCACACTAAACAATGTGATGCAACTACTTCCTCCGTTGTTTACTGACAGTGTAAAAAGACTATGTATTTGCAAAAGTGTCTTCATTACCAGCTTCCTACTCTGTAGGCTACTCCCCAAGACAAGAACAAGCATATCCCATTCCCAGAACCAAGGACACCCCCAGACACATACAATCAATGACACACAATGTTGTCATATGTGTTAAACACAAACATTTGTAATTTGTATATAAAAACTTTCATTCTATCTATATATTTTTTATCTATATTTATATTTCTTTTTTGTATTTGTGTTGTACAAATAAGGCAGTTAAAAGCAAGATATTTTACCCTTTAATATAAGGAATTTCTCCAGAATAAAGCAATGATTCAACTCAACTGAAAATATCTTTTTATCTGATAGAATTTTTAAGCTTCCTTATCTTTTCCATTCATTTGAAATAAGCATTTCAGACAAGTGAGATGCTGGCCGATTTACAAGAAACTCTACAGGGTCTGATGGTAATGTAGATGAATATCAACACCTGCAGTAAAGCCAGCGCTGGGTATTTGTTTTAGATTACTGTGAGGAAGGTTGTGACCCTTACAGAGAATGGAGGTAGTGAGCAGGAGACAACAACAGCCAAAAAGCAAGGATGGGTGGGTGGGTCGGGGGGGGGGGGGGGGGGGGGGGGGGCGTGAAGATAGAGTTTCTGGGGCTATATCTATGGCACAGGAGAGAGAAATCCATGGGAATTCAACTCATTAGCATATGAATCAAGTTCCAGCAACAAAAAAAGAAAGTACTGAGTTCAGGCACTGTTGTTAGGAATACCAAGGGTAGATGAGCAAAGTTATAGCAGTAGGGTCAAAGTTAATCCTTCCATGATGTGCCATGCTGAGGATTTGAGAGGGTTTGGGAAAGTAAGAAAAATATAAAACAATCACCACAGTCACCATGGCAAACACCACACTAAATATAGATAAAAACAAATATTTGTTGGTTAAACAAAGTAGTGCATTTATAAGATGTTTGCCATTATTTGCTTATCAAATTAGCAACTCAAAACGATGTTGCTGGGTCAAAAGGAACATCGAATGCGGCCTTTTTATAGACACTAAAAGTCACAGGCTGTTGTGGTTTTCTACAAATATGAATTGAGCCTTCCACATCCATGACTCGCCCACATTTTCTGGTTTATTAAAGGCACAGAAAGGATGATTATTCTAAATGTCAGATGTGAGATGAGTGCACTTCTTATGAAGCAAAGTGACTGAATGCAAACTGACAGTGGATTCACGCAGAAAATGCCATTACGCTTTGACACTGTGAAATGAAAATCAAAACTTTTCAAAGTAAATAGCTCCTCTGTGGAAACAATGAGAGAATGCAAACGCACTGTAGCAGTGTCTCAGTAAATCACAGCTTGCTGTTTTGTACACACTGTCACACTGGGACAGGTATATCCAGCATATGTTGCGACATGCTAGGTATGCTGTCTCCGCCTGTTTACTTCAGCTTTTAAAGCAAGAGATACTTGTTTCTTAGGAACTTCTGTAATTGTGCAATTGGAGCCTGCTAATGCCAGCCCCAGCTTTATTGGTGGAACACAAAAAAAACACACAAAAAATATGTCAATAACATATAACAACACACTATTAATGTGCTCCTACAATGACCTGTTAAGGCATTAGATACAATGTTTCGTGACAGAATGCAGTGTTTAGCTGCTGTCAGCATCTGAGCAGCTCACTGTTATCCATTAGGAGCAGCTAGTGTGTAAGAGCCTTACCAGGCAGGGGGTGAGAATCTCAACCACTTAATCATTTAGGCACTGGGGAGAGTAAAACCCCACCCCAATCAATTGCAGTTAACAAAATTATGGCATCAACATGAAGCCGGTGCATGTAAGAACGTAAGTAAACCTAATGAAAAAATAGTCCCAATCATAATGTTTACTCTTTTGTGGTTTCCATAATGTGTGTGTAAATGTCTGCACTTGTTGGAATTTCTGTGTTGAGAGTTATTTAATGAGGCATATACTCACCAGGAGAAAAATACAGCCTTACAGAGTTAAAGCAGCAGTTCACTGCATAGTATGGATAAATTAAAGGTTTTTCATTGCTGCATAATTAAAGCCGTTAAACAGGCATAATATCAGGGAAGCAGGGAACAACTGAAGCATAAACTAATATGTTCAGAATTACAACTGAACTGCCAAATCACACAGCATTACAAATGACTTAGTTATCTGAAGGATTCACATTACTGCTGCATAAAATCAGAAAGAAGTGTGATGAAGTGTTTTGATAGAGAAGCTCAATAATCACATATTTTACATATCAGTAGTCTCAGAGAAAGCATTCGTGTGGATTAACACTTTAAATACAGTTTAAGCTGATAATCTGAGAAAACTGCATACATGAATAAATTAGGGGGTCTGTGTGAGTGCTGATTCTGCTTTTGAGAAAGAAGACTGTCAGAAACAGCTTTTTAATTGATCTTTGTAATGATCAGGATTTAGTCTATTTTTTTGTATTGGTTCCAGTAGTATCACAGTTCCACTAATTATCTGCACAGTACTTTGCACAAATTGAATTAATTTTATGTGTGAAGCAGAATAGCAGGTGGTTCTGCTGTGTCGTTCCCATGGTCGTTCCTGCTGCTCGTGCTTGTTTTGTGCCATAAAGACACACAGTGGATTTCCCCTTCAAACGTCTTACTCACTAATTTAATGATGATCAGTATATGACCATGAAAGAGAAGCTGAAGCTCAGATGCGTATATGTGAGGGGGAAATTTATTGGCCTGCTCAGAGGAATGCTTGTGAAATATTTACAGGAGTCTCTGGCACAGAATCTCACCAACGATCAACACTTTGGTTTAAAATAGTCAGAAAAGGATTCCCGGGCTATAACATCTCTTGCTTTTTTTTACAGACTTGTTAGAGCATCAGACTTTTTCTCACCACAGGATTAAGCTTTTGTTCTGTGGAAATGTCTTTAAAATTCCTAGTAACTTTTTCCAGCATAGATACTTGCATTCTTGTTACCATGGTGCCTGGCTTTCCGCCTCTCAGCCCCAGCAGTTCCTAACTACCAAGAGCAAAGGTCACGACCGCTCCAGCCGACAAATGTTTGGTGAAATCAACGCCTCACACAGGGGGCACAAATAACTTTGCACCCCATCTGAACTGGACCAACTGAAGTTTCTGCAGTGAGCACATAAGGACTGGGATGATCTGGCTTTGAGGGCAGTCACGTCTGCTTTCTTAAGCATCCAGCCCCCCTACATGCTGCACTTTCAGGAGCTTTTGGACAAGTTCAGCTGACAATAGGCTGCATTCCTCCTAGTGAGTGAGGAACATGGTTTGTTGGCACTTAAAATGCTCTTCACAGCATTCATCTGGCATCTCCCTTTTGAACAGCGCTCTCACTGTTAAGCCTCCTGTTTCAGGACAAGAACTCACTTTGAGACAGAAATACAGAAATAAGTTGTGACATCTACAGCCCATCTCCCTGTTAACTGTGACAGCATGTCCCAGCCTATGAAGTAAACATCCTTTCTGTGTGTGGTCACCTCCTGCAGAGCAACCATTACGAACTCTCAAGTCGGTACACAACACGACAAACACCATGATCGCCATCTGCCTCTACAGCAGGCGCATGTCCATAAAAACATAATAATAATAATGATAAGAAGTCCTTTGTGTTGGACAGAAGTATTTCCTATGACGCACTGCCTTCCATGTTCATACATGTCCCCCCTGCGCTTTAAGGCTGGGAAGATGGACATGAGCCAGGAAAGGCAGGTTCTTCCCACTGCTGAGAGATTAAAAGCAGGCTCAAAACATGTTTGTTTTATCTCTGCTGATGCTAGCATCTATGGGTTGATTAATTAGGTGTTGTTGTGCTATAGGGCTTCATTCATTACTGTCCAAACTAAATCCTTTTAACAAACTGGCTCTGAGCGATGTGCTGGTAGGGACAAATCACTGTCTTGTAAAGACAGTACTGGCAGTTATGAGCATGCTTTAGATGTGATGAAAAGCAAAAGTTTATTCAATAACAGTGTTCCTGTGCGTTGATTGTTGTCTGTGGTGTGCGGTTGTTTTTGACGCTCCCCTTTTTTTTCATACAAACTCTGCAGAAATCATCTTCCCACTTACTGCTTCAGCGCTTTGTTGTATTTCATTGGTTGAAGTCATCCTGTGACAGGTGGTGTCTGCCAGCTATTCTTTTCAAAGCAACTTTCCTTCACAAACATTTTTCTCGTTTGACCTCCAAGACGCCTCTGTGCAACAAACAATCTGACACATCGGGTTAGCTCATTTTATGTACCGGCGGATACGTTTTGAATATGAAATCTATTTCTATGAAATAGACAATTCTTCTAGAAATAGACAATCTCTGGAGGCATGGATTTATAATAATATTAACAATGCGTTGATCTTATGTTGAGCTTTTCAAGGCACCCAAAGCACTTTACACTGAAAGCATTATTCATTCACTCCACATTCACACAGTGGATATATGGATTTATATACAGTGGGTACAGAAAGTATTCAGACCCCCTTAGATTTTTCACTCTTTGTTATATTGCAGCCATTTGCTAAAATAATTTAAGTTCATTTTTTTCTCATTAATGTACACACAGCACCCCATATTGACAGAAAACAGAAGTATGACATGGTCCTAAGTATTCAGAGCCTTTGCTGTGCCATATAATGAACTCAGGTGCGTCCATTTCTTCTGATCATCCTTCAGATGGTTCTACACCTTCATCTGAGTCCAACTGTGTTTGATGATACTGATTGGACTTGATGAGGAAAGAAACACACCTGTCTACAGAAGACCTTACAGCTCACAGTGCATGTTAGAGCAATGAGAGTTATTTTGTTACACAGATTGCAAAAGTGGGCGATCGATCTGAATCTGGATAGTTGAGTAAAAATATCTGACTACACAATGGTGTAACAAGTATTTTTACAAACAAAAAATAGCTGTTACATCATCAGAGTAGATGTCAACACATTTTCTATTAGTGAAATAATTAATCGACTGTAACTGTAGTTAAATTATCCAAGTGCAGTCTTCCATTAAATGTGATATAATTGATTTTCAATGCGTTGAAGATACAATCTGAGCAGGATGCAGGATGTCTCTGGAAGTTTAAATTGAAAGCTGACCCTATTCTCATGTAGCAGCTTGCTGTTCTGTAAATTCATTTGTTGGAAGCCTGGCCCAACATCACCACAGGGAGCGAGGATCCCTGGATTCCCCAATTACCACGTTTCAGTCAAGTTGGGTCACACAAAGAAAGAGACTCGACCCATTTCCCTGTGACAAAGCTGCAGGGTCCTGAATAGGCCAGCTTCACAGGACTAAAGCGTGGCCAACGCTCTGGGCAACTCAACCACTATACCACTCGTCTCCACTCTGTCAGCGGCCAGACAGAAGAGCAGAGACAGATGTCATCTCCCACTATGTAAAGAATTCAGAGTGTCACTTCCTTAATGTGAACAAGTTTAACACAACTGTATGAAGAATCAGCTGAGAGAATCAGACTACACCTAAATAATCACAGCAACTTTCAAAGGAAACAAAACGTGGTGTTTTACCTTTGTGAGATAAGAAGAAGACAGCATGTGATACAGACTTCAGTCAAAACTTATTAAGGTTTGTTTTGGCTTTCTGCTCTGACTTGTACTTTGACGTCAACTGTACACTTTCATTTTCCCTGTTTAATGATCACACAGGTGTTAAGTCTACACCTGAAAGTTCCCCTGATTTACGGTAAAGTGATAAATAACAGGAAGAACTGACACTTTCTGAATGTCTTTCTGCCAAAAGCTTGTTTAAGTCTCAGTGCGCAACAACTCACCAATAAGAAGTGATGACAGGAGTCAAGTCTTCTACCTGTTTAGGACTCGTCTTCTGTTCTCCTCCTCAAAATGAAAAACTGATGAAAACTTTCTGTCCGCAAAATAATGATTACCGTAGTAGTAGTGACGGAATGGCAATCATCTCCCTCTGGAGTACTTGGTAGGCGTGCACTTTTTTTTCCCTTTTTTTAAAAACTCTGTTAATCTCTTTTTGAGTGACGGCGAAAACTGCGCAGTAAACAACTGCTGCTGCTGCTATGACCCACGTCAGTCTCTACAAGGTCGTTTCTCTATTTTGGAAGCTGCTGAGGTCAAAGGACAAGCAGCGACTCTGGAATGACTGCTGTCATGTTCTATAAGCGGCGCAGGCTTTAAAGTCAGACGTGCACGCGTACAGAACTTGAGGAAATGATACATGCGTCCACGCATGTGCGCGCGCACACACACACACACCTTTTCCCCTTGCTGCGTGTACACGCATGGTGCTACAGTCAGATTTGTTACAGTGACTCTAAAGTACAATCAGTGTTCATTCATGCGCATAATTGTCCACATCTAAAGAGGATGAATGGCTGCTGAGTGGACTTTCCCTGTTCTCTATATCATGGAGCTATAATTTCAATGGACAAGTGCTGCTTATTCTGCTCTTATACTGTGCACACTATAATGTGCTGAAGGCAACTGCTGTTTGTACAGTATTAGTCCACACCCATCAGTGTTAATTCACCAGCAGAGTGTGGAGCCGTATCAGCTGGACAAGAGCTGAAACATACTGTCATCTCAAGTGCCTTTTCCACATCTCTGAAGGAATGTGAAGTGCAGATATGTCAACACAGACTCGGCCTACTTGTCACAAGTTTTTCTAGTGTAATATATATATATATATATATATATATATAAATCGATTCAGAGGATTTCAACAATCCAACTGCAGTGCGATTTAAAAGTTTTAAAGATAGCGGAGCTAGAAAATGAACAAGCAGTTCTGACAACATTATGAATTCTCCCTGTTGTGAGTTTAAGCTCAGGAGATCAAAGTACGCTGCACATAAGCCACAGTGAAGAGGGTTGAACTTTACTTCCATTAATGTACCTGATTTGTCTTGGACAAGCTATAAACACACCAGGCTGAAGCAAATATGCCGCAATGACTCCCAGTGCCATCAAACTACACACTAAATGATCCTCTTATCTCCTGTAAAAGATTTATAGTGATATAAGTTTGAAAATCAAGGTCAGGTTGTGTTTTTGTGTTAATAAGTATACTGTTTTGAGTCTCTCATTATGTTCTTTCTTTTTTTAATCATATCACAGTCATGTTGACTGTGCTGTGCTTTGTGCTGTTCCCACGAGGTTCCAGTGTCATTGTGGACCTATACAGAAAAAGCTCACATTCCAATTACTACTCGAACCAGCACTGAGCTCTGAGTCCTGAACCCTGACATAACCCCCCCCCCCCCCCCCCCCCCCATTAAGAAACACCAGAACACTGCTGCGAGATCACACATTTTCCCCCATTACAAGGCCATTGTGCTCCACTGACCTGTAATCTTGACCTTCAGTCGTGTTTGTATCTAGCTCTGAGCTCTGAGCACTTCACATTCTGATAAGTGACATCTGTCGATTCCTCATCACGTCTAAGTCCCACAATGTAAATGTTACATGGGAAAATAACTTTTCCAGCTAAACTGAACACTTCACAGGTGTTAAATCACTTTTTTATCAATTTTGAGGAATCCCAATGCTAGTTCACTCTGTGGCCTCTAGTTTATCCTTAAGAGAGGAAACAAGCAAAATATATTCCAGCGAGGAAGGAGTGTAGAAAATGTAGTTGCCATGGTAATGGCTGTATAGTTTAAAGGCCGTCCTTCCTCCTATGGTGTAACAATGCCCCCTAGTGATATCTCTGATGGTTGTGAACACCAGGGAAACAGCAATACAATCCAGAAATAGATATCACAGCATCACCAGTAAGATCAGAAAGCTTTGATATAATATAACCTCTTAGACTTCAGCTTCATCACTTTTTTGAAATCAGTACCTTTTTTTGCATTTTGTTGTATCCTTTGTTAAACATAAAATCTTCTGTTGTCTCTATTGAGCTCTTGTGTGAATATTTTATTTATTAGAGGCAAGCAGTGCATAGCCAGTCCTAAATATCTTTCCCTTTATTATTCCCCTGTACAAAATATTGCCAGTCTGTAAAAAAAAAAACTGTGTTGGCCTGCAGTTTAATTTGTCTTTGACCTCATGATAATTGCTATAGAGCATGAAGGTGAATTAGCCTCAATGCAACAAAGACTGTATTTTTAAAAGATAACTGTGAATGAAGATGAGACTAAAATGATAAATTCAACCTGAGAGGTTGAATTATAGATCACACAGTTTGAGTGCTTCAGTGTAGCCACCAGCATTTGGCAGTCCTTCTATTACTGCAAGGCCATCATTCAGCAGTGCATCAAGGATCATCCACAGCACAAACTCCATTTCATAAGTAATAAAACCATCCAATTATGAATTTCCTTTTATTGTTATTGTACATTAAATCGACCTGAAGATGTCAGGGATTATTCTGTGTTGTACCTCTCCATGCCTGCCTGAAAGAACCCACATATTTGTGGGTCCTCAGTTATGATTCAGCCAACATATTCAGGTGTCAGATTGATAAAAGAGTTCCACAATGGAAGACAAGGATGTGTAAAGAAAGGAGATGATGCTGTGCAGAGCAATGCTGTTTTTGATTAAGAATGCTTCAGAGAATACTACGTATCATGTAGGAGAAGAATGCTTATGCTCTGCGCGTGTATATTTTAATGACTTGTCCTATTATGTGGACGACACTGAGAACATCAAGCCTCATGTAAAAATCTCTGTTGTGCTGGCAGTGGATTATCTCATATTTGCTGCCCAACAAGATAAGAGCATAGCGTATGCCGCTAAATGGAGACGGACTGGGAATAAGTGTTGACTGATAAGTGCAATCAAAGCCAGCTGCCTTCATTTATTGACTCAAGACCCAGGGGTGTGAATGTGTCTGAGAATGTGTGTAATAGCAGAGTTGCAGTGGAATACGAGGAGTTACATCATCACCACTTAACAGTATTACAGACAGCTTGCTAGACTATTGGTACCCAGGGGAGACATTGAAAATGAAATGTTAAATGACTTTAATACAAGCACACATTGGAAATATTTGACTATGGGTTACATTTGTGCTTTGTTATGTGGATGTGTGAGGTCATATGTCATTTTGCAGTCTGTCCAACTAGGACATCATCATGCCATTCTTCTCTGTCAATAAATCAATATGATGTAATTGATCTCCGTAATAACAGCCATGCTAAGAATTGGTATTACCAATACATTTTAATCCACAATCCATATAATAGGAGCCAAATTAAAAAGCATTAAGATTAATTTACTTCAGTGAACTACGGTACATGTATACGTGTCTGTTTACTGTGATAAGTTTTATTCGCACGCACATGTAATATAGATTTTCTGTTTTATGTTTATTCATTGGTCAACATGCTGACCATTAAGGGATTCTTAATGGTAATCAAGATGTTTGATTAATTCATGAGTTTGACATCCTGATGCAAAAGGCTTTGGGGAACAGATGTGTTCATCCTTAACCAGCTAATGATCACCCATAAAAATCTGAGAGCAAAGCAGATCTGCTGCCGTTCATGGTGACCATGGTGACAACACAGCCTGCCTTTTTCACTCTGTTTCTGCATCATTTGTCACCTAAAAATGTGCAAGTTAACACTTGAGAACTGCAGAGTGGTCGCTTGCTGGCAGCTGTTTGAGGTTAATTGTATTTTCTTAAACTTGCTGAGGAGACCGTTTTACACGTTGTGTTGATGTTGGTGTCTAAACTAAAAATCAACTCAGGTCATTTTTGTTTTTATACTCTAGCTAATATGTTTGCAGATTTTATTGTATGCTAAGTGCCACAGATCGTTGTATCATTGACAAGTGGAGAGTGAAAACATTCATTAGGAAGAAACTATAGAAAATCCATAAAGCAGTCTGCACCTTGGACCAATACATATCTGAATCCCAATCACCTCAGATGGATCTTTTTTCATTGAACACGAGAGGAATGCGTCAAAGCAAATGCCAGTAGCATTGGGGGTGCTATGCTATCCGAACAATCCATGATGTGTGTGTTTATGTGCAGAAACCCTCTTTAGAGAGAGGAAAAAAAATGGAAGATAACCTACTTGGATGGCATCTCCAGTGTTTGTTCTATTATGCTGCAGGGTTCACACACACACATATAAGCTTCTAATACTCTGAAAATGAAAGCAAACACAACTCCCGACTGCCTCGTTTTCTCATGAAGGAAGCAAACATTTCATTTAACGAGGCGCTCTGCAGGGCCAGGCAACACTTGTTGAGTTAAGCAAGTTTGGTATAGCTACATTATTTTTTATACTTATTTCTGCTAATACTATTTGTGGATAGATTACTTCATACAAATAAACAATACTAAGTCCCTGTCATTATAATGCACTGTTATAATTACACAGATTTATGTTTACTGATTGTAAGCTGACATTGCTGTAGCTTTATGTCTTTAATATTATCTCTCTGCCCTGTTTTTAACTACAGAATCATGGAGAAGAGAATATGCAGCCTTTTATGAAAGAAAAAATGGCAATTTAATGTGAAGTAGGATGACCTTGTAGGTTCAATAGTTTCATTGATTGCAGATGCTTAGACTGCCTAATACTGAAGCAAAACTGAACACCGAAAACACCATACTCCAACACACACACACACACACACAAGATGACTTCATGGAAAGCCGGTGAAATGAAAGCTAAAATATTTATATGTAATGAATATTCAGCTGAGAGTACTCGTATCATCCCATCCCAACAGTTTTACACTGTTAAATATTTATAGTTGTTTAAATAAATGGAACAGAAACACAATCTAAACACTGGGCATGTATACATACTCATGTATACATTTGTATCATGTTCATGATGTCAAAGTATCTCATAACATGATGGGCGTACAGACTTCTGGTTACAACACATAACATGGCCTCCCTCCCCTCCCCTCCCCTCCACTCTCCCTCTTCTGACTGAAAAAAAACCATTAAAGTAATTTTGATTCTGCTATCGCTTTACCTGTCGCCACTGACAGAATTTATATCCAAATCAGCAGCACTGGAAATTAGGATGTGAGCAGTAATGTCGATTGCCACCTGCTCCTCTCACAATGTTTTCTGGTCAGCAGTGCATAGTGCTACAGGCATAAAGTCTAATTCTGTCTGCACTGCGAGTTTAGGGTTTAGGACCTTTCACCAAAGGCCGTAAAGGCATCAAGAGATGATGATGTCAGTGCAATTTAATCTTGTCAAAACTTCAAGGTTGGCCCAGAAGGTAAAGATGCAGACTGTCAACAAACTCTGCAGGGTGGAATCCTGGCGCTGGGTGAGGAGTTTACTGTAGGTCATTAAATTTGCACACTATCAAATGCAAGGTGTCTGTTGTTACAGACCACAAACACTGCTAAAGGGCCCTTGAGTAGGGCAGTAAACCCTCACTCCCAGTTACTGCAAGGGCAATGTACTGCTTAAGAGACTTTCTGGCCTCTTTAAACTGCCTTTGCTTAAAAACTCATTGTAAAAACTGTGATTTTCAGATTTGTGTCAGAGTACAGCTCACGCTGCTGGTTGCTATTCAACAAGTAATGACTCACTTGTGTGAAGCTGGCTTTTTTTGTTTCAACATTTGCCACTGTTGAAATCTCTGATGCATCAGTCATGCTGTGAAATTATATAATGCAGTAAAAGGAACCTTCTCAATAAACATATTCCACACACTAACACAGAAATGCTGCTTTAGTGAAGCACACCAGTGGTCACAAGTATACCCTCACCAACAAGACACTTGACAGAACATTTGCTTAATGACACTACAAACAATGGCCATCATGCTGAAACAATACCTCTGACAGTCTCTGGTGTCAGAGATATAATGTGAATGTGTATTTACTTTGTTAAGTTGTGTGTAAATGAAAAGGAAATTTCACTTAGAGTGCCTATTAATGAATGGTGTTCTAAATATAATTCAATATGTATAATTATTACACTGAATTAATGACTTTGATGCAAGCCAAGCAGCAACCTCCGAGGCAAAGAAACAAAGCCAATGCACAAGTGCCAAAACTGTACTTCTGTGTGGCCTCCTAAGGCTGGCTCCCAACAAGTCAATCACCATCACCTTGCCCATACTTGGATTAACCAAAAGTTAGGCAGGATTAGGTGGAGCCAAATGGCAACTGGCCTCCACACTAAGCTTCAAAACTGCTCTAAAGAATTTCTTTCGGAGGACATAGACGATGGTCCTTAGGCACTGTACATCCAGATATAAACAGAGACTGACAGACATACGGCATTTACTCCTCTTACCTGAGGCTGGACCTCACACGTTGGTTTAATTCCAGGCCTCTCTGTTGCCAAGAGAATTTCTTATTGACCTAAAAGGTGGATTTATCTCCAAAGTGAATCTTCCCCTTCAGTAGCCACCAGCTATTGGCCTCCTAATCAGCAGCAGAAGAGAGTAAATTCAAGATCCTCCACAGCCATGGAACTGGGGTTTGTAGTAAAAAGTATGCTGGCCCATTAGTCTTCTTTGCAAGGCTGTTCAAAGAAGCCTAGTTAATGAACTAAAGCTACCAGAAAGGTTCAGCACAAAACAAAAGGAAATTCACCGAGTTGCATATAAGAGAAGGAATAAAGAGAGAACCACCAAGCGTGAGTATAAGAGTGCAAAAAAAGGTGTTTTTAGATTGACAACTACATGAATGTGTTTTTATGTTCAAAAGTGTTTTACCCAGAACAAAAGGGTGTGAAAAAAAGGAAGAGGATTTATGGTTTTGGGAAAAATGATTAGAAGAAATGTGAAGTTGAGGTAGGTTTACATATTTGCAGCAATAGCTTTTAAATTTTTCATGAAATAATAAAGTAGGCTATATAGTGTTTCCTCCAGTCCTGACACAGTGACAAATTGTCAAATTACTTTCCATTTACAAGAGATAAATTGCCTTCCATTTCCACCTGTGTGTGTGTTTGTGGGTGTGTGTGTGTGTGTGTCCTTTCATACAAGAGCTTTTCCATGCACTTTTTCCCCCTCACTCAACCTGAAGATTTTTTATCAGGTGTGCAGTCAGGATTTGAACAATGTTCTGTGATCAAGAAACATCATAATTAACATCTTAAATCCCATTTGATGCATGTGCATTGGAGATTTCCTCCTCTACTTTGTGGGGGGAAATTGCTGTGTTTCGCTGTCTGTTAACCAACCTGCAGAGCGAGCAAATTAAGCAGTGATGTTTTCCTCTGCAAAACTGGGTTAAACATGGGGGTTGCTGCATTGTGTGATAAGCTCACATCTTGCAACCGTTTGCTCTTTTCTTTATGGTCTCCCAAAAATTAGGCAAGACAGAAGCAATGCAGGAGAATTTACAGAGTTCTCTGAATGGTTGAAAAGTAAGACCCTAATGACTTTCTGCAGCATAGCACGTGCATTAAGGACACAATGCTCATTTCCATTATGCACACACAGACACACACATACACTGAAGGAAGTAATACCTTTAGGGGTTTGCTATTAAGATTGCTAATCCGTGAGCCCTGAGAGGAGCAGGATAAAATATTCCTTCAGGAAGCTTTCCACAACAAGCGCCTAGGATCAAGTGCATGAATAAATTACAGGCATAATTAAAGGAAATGTCAAATGGCTCCTGCATGGAGCGTTATTAATGATGTTCATGGCCAAGTTAAGGAAACCTGGCCTAGAATGTGGATGATCAATGCCTGTTTAATGGGGTTCCTATTAGACTGAGGGACTAGTATGGCCTAACATAATACAGTTAAGTGTCGCAGAGGCCCAGCACAGATATTGAACCGTTAGGAGGGGGGGCGGGGGGTCCAAAGGGGAAAACATGATTGTGTACCTGAGCGACAGAGACCAACAGAAAGACAATTAAATGGCGAGAGAGAGACAGGGTAATGAAGGGCAGACTTTTAGTGTGACTTAGAAAGAAGTGGAAGAGAACTGGTAGAGAGAGCAGTTTCTTTTCAGTCTCGTCATGGGAAATACATCTTTTCACAATGAACCAAAGCTGTCAGCGGATGCTTATCAAAAACAGGAAACGTCAGCCTTCTGCAACTCACTACCTACAGCAACCCAATTTCTTTCAGATGGCAAGTGCAGTCTTGAATTATAGACAAGAAAGTTTTTCTTACACAGTCCAAAATCACAATTGTGTCTCAGAGGGTTTTATAATCTTTAGGATCACAATGACCTCCTTTTATCCTTCATTTTTTTGGTATTAGAAAAAATGTTTTGTTTTCTTTTTATGTACACACAGCATCAATGATCTACAAACATGTATCCCAGAGAGGATACTATGTAACACACTGTGAGGCTTCAGTTATAACAGTGTGGAGTGGAGTGTACGTTTAGGAAAAGATAATGCTTTGCATTGAATATTACCTTTCTACTGCACTATCTTCTTCACTTCTTCAAAAAGTAAAATAAATGCTGCGGATCAATGATTTCGGCTCCTGGGAAGTTTAGCCTCCAGTTTTGTCTTTTTCTCTCCCTTGCGATGTCCTTGATGCTCTCTATTGTGTGTTTGTCCAGTATGTGTGTACTGCTTTGCCTCCAGTGTGTTTGTGGAGTCTGTTTTCCCTCCAGGCCTTTAAAAAAGAGGAGGTTGTCTGTCTCAGGTCGTATTAGTCTGGCAGTACCTGTAAGCAATCTAGTGTTCTCAGCCATCATTGTTGATGTTGTGATGTTGACATAAGTTTACATTAGTGTTAGTAGCTTCTAACTGTAGGTTACCTGCTCCGTTAGATTTCCATGACAACCAGGTGCTTTTTCTGTGCTGAGAGTGGTAAAGTGTACCCACACCACTTCATCCAATCAGAGAAGTTTGAGAGATGTCACTCATGCATGCCCCAACTGCACACAAAGAAGAAGCCACATTCACATAGTTTGAGCAATTTTAACACCCCACTCTGCAGCTCCATGTTTTCACCCACTTGCAGCTCATTATATTGGTTTTCTGGTACATGTATACTTGAGTCCTAATGGCTCTCACCAACCCCACATATTACACCTGGCAGCCACTCCTACCTCTTAGGCCTGTGCATTTTTATGCTGCCTGTACTGTGTGAAATGAAGTAAACAAGTGAAGAAAGTTGAACCAAATGACTCCTGATTTGGTCTTATCTAATTTTCCCAGCTTTGTTTTACTAACTTTATGCCCCTTGTGGAAAGAAATCTCCTAATGCTGCTTTAAAATTGGCACAAAATAAATAAGTAGTTTACACAACTGATGACGAAATAGCCTAGGTATTATTTAGGTTTATGAATATTGCCTATCCTTAGACTCTCAAATTGGATCTGAACTCGAGTAAACAAAAAAATAACAAAACAAAACAAAAGAAAGATCTAGGCAGTGTTTATACACCAAAAAGGAAAATGACAGTTCAGCCAGAGTGTTTGTCACATATTCTCTGAGGTGTGATACTGTATGTTTATGAGATGGATTAATCAGTACTTTTTATATTAACACTTTAAATCAAATGGCAGGACAGGCACAGGTGGAACTAATAACATTAAGGGGTGTTAATGCAATAAATCACTCCAGTGAGCCATCATGCAAGGAACTCCCCCTGCACTTATTCTAACATAACATGGAAAAGGTTTTCATATACTCCTAGTGAGGACAAACACTTTGGTCCTTGTTAAAGAAATATTTCTCTCTTTTTTAGACCTCTTATCAGCCTCCTTGCTGAGAGTCAGATGAGGAGACCGATAGCTCTCTCATGTTCATTATATGAATATGAAGCTGGCGGCCTTTCAGCTTAGTTTAGCACAAAAACTCAACCGGCTTCTTTAAAACCTACTAATTAACACTTTGTTATCTCCTTGGCTAATCGCACACAAATGTGTAAAAATGACAGTTTCTGCCTGGCTTACAATAACAACACACCAATGATTTTAATAGGCTTCGGAAAAACTGGTGGAATTAGTTAGTTGTGAACAGAGACAGTGTCTTGTGGTTATAGCTTAATATTAATTGGGCAGATGCAGGATGTGATAGGTTATTGACCTACTAATCCCTATAGCTGGAAACCACATACTAAAAATGTCATTCTTTTCTTTTAACTGTTCTTTTCAGCTCACATACAATCATGGCCAATCAATTCCAGGAAAAAAATCAGGACTTACACCAAACCACAGACAGATTAATAAGACCATACTGTTTATTTTTACCCCTAGAGGTATATGTTTAGTATGCTGAGTGCCTCTGTATTGCCGCTGCAATAGCGAAATTTCCCAGCTTGGGATAAAGTAGTTCTATTCTATTCTAAGACATATTTATTGACTGAAATACAATCTATACATTTTATTATAGTGCACTTTCTTTTTCTGGCTTTAAATAAGGGAGAATAGCACAGATTAAAGAGCACAGAAAGAAGGAGTCACGGTTAGATTAAGACTGATAACTAAAAGTTAGCATTACACTTTTTCAACTTTGTAATGTGTTTTTTCTACCACTTCTAAAATATACAATACACAAGGGACTCAAAGGCACTGACAATTAAACGGATTTACCGTTTGTAAATTCTATTACCTTCTGCACTTTTTAAACACTTTGCAATTACACCTGGGAGTGAATTTGGTCTGTACAATTTATTTATTTTTTAATAAAAAGATGTATTTTTTTCTGACAATGCTGGCCAATTATTTTGTGCAGAAAAGTCAAGAGACATGAGGGTTTAGATGAAAATGCATTTTTAAATTCACTAATTTGATTTTCAGAGCAGAATGGAAACTAAAGTGGACAAAAAAGCAAAAAGTGTGTGAAGACACGCAACTTCAAATGTTGCTTTCTGTGGGATCTATAATGTCTTCACACTAATTATATAATAAATACATCAATATAAGTGATCAATGTAGTATCAAAGATTTACAGACTTCACCTGTATTTCGCTGCAGGAACTGATGGTTCTATTTTGACATTAAATATTAATACGAAATGCTGAAATGCTGCAAGGAAAAAAAATACACAATAGAGAAAATATGTCACATAACCATGGCAGTGGACCCTACAACATTCACAGCAAAGACCAGAAAAATCACTAAAGTACGGCTGTACGTCTCTTTAATAAAAGAGAGTAAATAAATAGTACGAAATTCAGAATGATTATTCCAGCTTGCCCTGCACACCAAGTGACTTCTCGCGAGATTTGAGAGATCACGAAAGACCAGGTGAAAAAAAAACAAGTTCGCCTTTTAGGCAAATATTATCTTTACACAGATAGTTCAATGGTGTTAACAGTTATAAAACTTTAACGACTTCTTACAACTTGTTTCACCTTTGGAAACTTACCGGTCTGACTCACCCTGTCGCTGGCACCGATTAGCTGGTAGGCTAATCTTCTGACACTGCTTCCGTCCGTTTACCCCGCATATTGTATTTATCAGTAATAATATTGGTAAAGACTCACTGTCAGTTAGAGCAGTGTTATTGCAGTAACAGCACATTATGTCGCACTGCCTTTGTTTTCGACCCGGCGGCCCGGCCTCTGAACTTTTAGCTCAAAATGCTAAGTAAAGTTAGCACCCTCTACCTGCACTGCTGCTGTTGTAGACATGCAGAGCAGCAGCGTACTCGTTTTAGAGTTTATTATTTTATATGTGAAGACATGTTTCTAGGGTTTTGACAATGAAATTGGTGTTATTATTATTATGTTCTCTAAATATTCATACCCCCCCCCCCCATTGATTGTAAGATAATGGCCTATTATTTAAATGCACAAAAGGACCCATGCTCCACTTCTTACAGTTCCGTGACCATGTTTTCGTCTGACGCAAGGGGGCGCAGTTCTCCGCCAGGTGCGTCCTCCTCCCTCCCCGCACGTTCCCATCCCAGCGCTGCTGGTTCTGGCTGCTCCGTCGCCTCCTCGCCGCCGTACAGCCCACTCCTTCCTCGCAGGGAGAGCTGACTTGATGCGCATAATAAATCACCGCTGCAAGATTCCCCCTGTTTTTTTTTCTTCTTCTTCTTTTTCCACCAAACCCCATTTCAGATCAACGCGTGTTGGATTTGGAAGCATAAAAACAGGGGCGAGAGTCTGGCTTCCTAAACTGAGGATGTTGCAAATGTGATTCAGCACAGCAAACAACGTGGGTGTTGTGTGTGTGTGTTTGTGTGTGTGTGTGTGTTGGGAGTGGAGGAGAAGAGGGAGAGCAGCGATATGAAACGCGCGTGTTTATACCTCCTATCTGTGACTGACCACAGGCTCAATTTCACCTGTATGAACGACCTTGCAATTGTGACCGAAATTTTTCCTAACGAGGTTTCCATGGAGGATCAGTCTGTCGTTTTTTCCGTGAGGTCTGAATTCTGTTGCTGCTGCTGCTCTCAAGATATTACAGGATAAGAGGTAAGACAACACATATGATCATAAATACCTTTGCATTTGTAAAAAAGATGCATTTACTGTGACAGGTATCACCTGAAATATTTGTTCACTCTAACAGGCTCACATGTCGGCCTGTCTGTTTCGAATTAGCCCATCACTTCCCAATGGCACATCTTTGATCATAATTGTTTGTTGTAAAAAAGGAGCACCGTGATCTGCCCTCCCAACTGCAGCCGGTTCCTCCACACTGAGCAGTCTGAGTATTGTGGGGAGGCTTGCATTGAGACATAGACACTACTTTTTTGTGTTTTTTTTTAAATAAGGAGTTGCCATTCTTTTCTTTGTTAAAGTGATGCAGTTAGTCACATACTGGTATTTTAGCCTCTGACTGCTTCCTGTATGTTTTTTTTTTTACCTGGTGTGATAGCACACTGCAGCCTGGCTTCACATCACACATCAGCGCTGACATTTGTAGCTTTGCCTACAGGCCAAGAAGACCAATTCATTTTATGGCTAAATCAGCTTTGAGTGTTTTTTTCATGCGTATTACTTGTATACACTCTCTGATGAAATGTAAATCGAACATGTATTCATGTGTCATCAAGGACTTTCCTCCAAAGATATTTGAATGCAAAAAAAAAAACTTAAGCAAACCTTGAAATGTAAGAGGGGGGCTTTATGTTTCCTGAGATAGATGCAGACGCACACACACACATGCACCACTTTATTCACCTGGTAATTGCATACTTGTATGCTACAATGTTATTTGTGATGAATGCAGCTCAGGCCTTCAAACTCAGTACACTCCCACTTTTCCAGCTGGGCTGTTTGTTCAACCAGCGTGTAATCTTCATTCAGGCAGAGTGGGAAGGAGATGGTAGATATTGTGTTTATGCTTTTTCTATTAACCCAGTAGTGTGTCAGTTCAGGTTGGCCCCCTCCTTGAGAGTGACAGTGATTCCCTGTCAACCTTCCTTCATCAGTCGTTATCCATGAGTGCAAGATGAGAATGTGTTTGAACACCTTTCTGTGTGTGTGTGGGCACTTGTGTGTCTGTGTAGAAAAAAATCCCTCACACATGTAACTCTTCAGTAATGATTTATTATAAATAACAGGAACACACAGTGTAAGCTGTTACAGTGTGCAACCCCGGACAAAACCCTATTAAAATGAAAACCATAACATGCAAAGTCGACAGTAGTGTAATACCCACTGTACCTTTCACACACCAATCCTCAGTGCTGAGGTGCCAGCAGTTTATAGCTATGCTGTGGGCCTATCACTGAGGTATGGCATGCAGGACTCTTCTTGAAAGGAAGCGTACCAATCCAATTTTGCCGACTTTGGGGGAAGAAAAAGGACCCAAGCAAACATGAAAGGTAGAGAAGAAAATCCTGGCTGAGACCCCACGTGTTTGATTTGACATCCAGGCAGCTGACAAACAATTAGACCCTCCATAAGTAGTGCTCTGAACCTGGCTCGCCTCGGGATTAGGCCACAAATGAGACGCACGTCACGGCTTATGTCTACTAAATGGAAAGTGAGTGTATACGTATGAGTTTGTGGAGGCTGGCTGGCTGTTATATGTGTTGTACATGGTGAGAAAGCAAGTGTGTTGTTGTGTAGGTGTGTGACATTCAGCGGATTCGTGTTATTATCTGTCCCTGCCCTTAAAATATCTTGAGCACCTCTTAGTGAAATTTGTGTTTTGTGTTTTATGTGCGTGAAGACCAGCTTATTCATATGTAGCTTACATGCTGCAGGTGCAAAATAAAGTACACAAATCTGCATATGCTCTGCACATGTGTGCGTGTGTGTGTGTATGAAAGTCTTCTTGCTTAACTGCCATGTCCGCCATTGTGTGTATGTTTGACATTTCATAATTGCATCATTACTCGCTCAGTCTCCTCCTGCAAGAAGCGGGTGCATCGCAATTTGCAACACATGCTACAAGCAGACAGACTCTTGCCCTTGATTATGGACCTGGGTGGAATGGCTTCCTCATCAGGCTGTCTTGATTCACCCCAGCATGTGGGAAGACACATACTGCTGTGGGTGAATCTAATTGATTGGATGGCACCCAATTCCCAGGTCCAAGTCTCCTCAGGCAGCCAGAGAGTGAATCCGTCCAAGTGAAGGATGAACTTAGGCGTTGGTCGCTCCCCTAATAGATTGGCATGGACTTCCTCCCATATGCCTCTGGTATCACCCTCAGACATCTCTGGGTACAAGTTGGCCACACCACAGGGCACACAGTGACATTGCCTGGATCTTCATGGATTAGAAATGTGAGAATGGTCAGAAGAAATAAGACACAATAATCTGCACTTTCACATTTATTTTTAATTATATTCCCACTACTTGTTCTGTCTTCTCCTGATACATTATTAAAAAGCACGAGGTTGAAAGTGGGATAAAAATGTCAAGATTTGCAGAGTTTGGTATTTTACAACAAATTTCTCATTTCAACAGGTCAAGCTCCCCTCTCTCTCTCTCCCTTTTCGGTGAACACAAGTGCCATTTCAAAGCTTATTGGATGAAAGTCTCATTTACCCTTGGCTGCCAAAGATGACGTTGCCATGGAAACAGCTTCTACTGTTATCAATCATAGACTGTCTGACAGGTAAACCACCTTTTTATGTGAGTAATGATTTTTTTTCACATTTGGACATTTACAGTTGCCAGATGATAGGTGACATGCCAAAAAAATCATGTCAGAGATGATAGGTTGGCCCAGGTTTAAAGGAACACTCCTCAGTATTGACTACCATTCACGAAACGGACACAATGCTCTCAATCTTCTTCTTCTTTCCACTGTGATTGTAACCTGATGGAGAGACATTTTCTTTTATACTCTTTTCTCTGCCGCTTTTAAGTAATTTCAGCTGCTTTCCATTCTGTTAAAATTGACCAAGAAGAAACATAAAAAAGCTCTCTTCTACAGTCACAGCAAATAGAAAAATACAAATTAAATTCGTGAGTAATTTGTAAGTGATGAAAAAAATTGTTGGGATCATGTTTACGTATAGTTGCGTTTTTTTTAATCCCTGGAACAATTTCAGCTTACAATGCCGTTGAAATGGCTGTTTATTTCCACTTTCCACCATCACCATGTGATTTGCCAAAGTACAACAGAGGATAATGGAAGTTTGACTCTTTGAAAATGGTCCTTTTTTCCTTTTCTACATGCTGTTATCTTTTTTGCAAACAGATTGTCTTGACAGTGGCTCATACCATGGTCCTCGATGGAGAATGGAGCCAGGTGACTTGTTTATTCCTGTTGACTCTATAGAAGAAGAAGCTACTTTGACCTGTGATGCTAAAGGAACACCTCCTCCTCAGTACAGGTAAGAACACTTTTACTTTAAGGAGTATGAAGAAAAATACAGTTCATTAATCCTGGTTTTCATAATGTTAAAGTTTGACTATGCAGCATCATAATTAGCAGTTAACTTGCACTTTCTCCCAGCTCCTCTCGCTGTCATCCCTGAAATTATTTTCAGAACTGTCATTGTCAAAGGAAGACCTTGTGTAATGTAAAATACTCTGATCAGTGGGTGAAACATAATAGCTGGGTGCATGGAGACATAATCAGCTACAGTTTATGAAAATAAGTTTGAAACGATGAGCAGTACTTTTATAAAAAACAGCATATTTTCATTGCAGTTTAAAAAAAAATAAAATGGACAAAACCAGGTATAGTATAAAAGCCAGTATAGTCTTCATGTGGGAAAGGAAGGGGGTTTTTCTTCTGTTCATTTTCGCCACATTAGACCAAAATGCATACAGACACTCTGAGCAGTGGTGTCATTATTCGCTAATTCCTATTGACTACTGCCAATCTGCCTCTTGTCTCACCAGATAGTATCCTAGTGACACACGTGTAGCATCTTAATGATCGTCTCTTTAAAAAAAATAACACCAGGAGACCAATGCAGGTTGCTAGACACCAGTTGGCGTCAACAGGCATTGATTACAAGTGTCTTTGCTGTTCAGCGTCGGAATTACTGCAGCACAGCGAGCACAGATGAGCCCAATGATAGTGGTGTGGAGTACGTTCGCTCATTATTTCAGGCGTTTCACAGTCCCCACCTCAGACCAGGTATTTCCATGTACTGATTAAAGGTGAGATGAGCATGTTTAACACTGTGTCTTGTCAGGCTAGCTGTGCGAGGCTCTGCATGCCCTCAGCACCTCTCTGGATCCTCTCTTGAAGTGTAAATGGGCTCACACGGCTCCCTCCCCCCTTCTTCTTTTTCCCTTTCCTCTGCCACTCCTGTCACTCACAGGGATATGAGACTTCCATAGTAAGCACACAGCAACCCACAGAAGAGACCCTGATCTTATATAGAAATGCATCTGCTTAATGGCAGGTGATAAAAGCGATGCTATATTAAACAGAAGGTGACTTGTCTAACCTTTACATGACCTGAGGTTTTAAATCCTGTGGTTCTGGAGTGCAGGACCTTACGGAAAACCAGAGTTTCTCTGTGGTCATATGTCCATACAGCATGTGTTCATAAAATGAGTTTCAAGCTGAGTAATTCAGTTTTTTTCAGTCGCTATTCAATCACCTGCGCTATGTTCATGGCACCCCTGAACAGCAGAGGCACTTCAGAACAGGTCAGAAAGAGGTGAAAACAGTGAACCAGGATAAAGAGCACGTGTCACTACTCTATCCAATTGTTGTATGTATTCATTGTGGAGCCGTAAGACATAGCAGGGTTAATCTCAATATACACTGTCACAAAGCTGTCAAGTGTAAGTATCTAGAATGTGGCAACAAACACTCATCAACATTCAGCGATGTGAATACATTCTTTAAGAAATTATTTTGAAGGTTAGACTTGAAAGCTTTTGGAAAGGTGGCTATTATTGCCCCTGCGTCTTTCATTTCCACTTAAGGAAAGCAAAACAGAAGAATAGGGCTGACTGAAAGAAATAGTTATTTTCTGTGCTCAGAGAAAAATGATGGAACATTCTTGAAAAGTGCTCTGTCCTTGAACCCATCCGTGCTCAGTTTTGAATAGCATGTAAAAAGAGATGGAGTGTTTCAGTGGCAGAGAATGAAACAGAAATATTTTCTTATATTAACAATTAATAGGACTTGTATGAATCAATAAATTAACCTTGTGTTGTTAAGAGTTCTTTGAGGTGCCTCATTTATTTGATGGTACAATCTGAACCTGCTGCGTAAAGTATTATTTTTTTTGAATTCCCATGCCTGTTAACTGTGGGAAGATGTAAGTGAGAACGAGTTTAAAAGGCATCCATTGTTACATCAGCTCAGTGTTACCTCTTGCCAAACGCTAATGTTTTGTGAAGTCTAATGAGAAGTCAAAGGTGGAGTAATGTCACATTATGTAAATATAATGTGACAGAGAAGAGGTGATTATGGTTAGACTGATGATAATATCTAGGATGGCTTCTAAAACCTTTATCTTCCGCTCGCCTTAAATAGCAGAGGACAGCTTTGTGTATGATACTCTAAGATTAAAATTTAATGATCCCTGTGGGGAAAAATGGGATAGCTGCAGCAGCAAGAAGTGCTGGAGCTAAATAAAGAAGAGAAGAATAAAAACAGAAAGAAAACATAAGTAAGAAATTTGCATACACATAACCAACATCTGTTAGCTAAACAATGGACTGCTGTATGGACATTGCAGTATTATGAATGTAAAAAAAAATGTAAGAAAAAAAAAAAATTTAAAGTGACAGTTCACCAGAAAATTGAATATATATTGAATATATTGAATATATTGAATATATATATATATATATATATATATATATATATATATATATATATATATATATATATATATATATATATATATATATATTCAATATATTCAATATATATTCAATTTTCTGGTGAACTGTCACTTTAAATTTGGCATGCACATGACTATATTCTGGTATTTACATGGCAGGACCAGAAAGCTGCTTATTTAGCCTGGAAAAAAAAATCACACTTTACACATTATATTTTTTACTCCGAGTGAGTTACCACAGTGAGCTGTGTTCTCCGCTCACCTCCTGTCAGACCACCTTGGTTTGTTAGAAAGAAATGGACAGCGCATTTTTGCCAGCGTCTGATGGTGTCTTTGCCCTCACAGATGGTCATTGAATGGGAGTCTCATAAATCTGGGCCTGGATCGTCGGCGGCGTCTGTCTGGGGGCAACCTCATTATAAGCAGTCTGGACCGCTACCAGGATGTAGGGATGTACCAGTGTATGGCCTACAACACTGTAGGAGCCATCCTCAGCAGGAGAGCGAGTCTGCTGTTTGCCTGTAAGTTGTACTTTTTACTAAGAAAAAGGCGTGGAATCGTAACCGCACTTTACTGCAAATATTGCTGATGCACACCAAGTGTGAGCATGGGGGTATTTGCAGTATTTATTAATGTGCTACAACTTTTTTTGTGAGGCTTCATTAAATGTTAATGGAACATAGGAATGGTGTGAGTGTGATGAGCGCGCATTTACATGCAAACACAGGTCTACTTCACTTCTGTGTGTTGTTTTCCTCTGTTGAAAAATGATTATATGTACTGTGGTAGTCAACCAAAGTGGTGTTTGAGGAATGTCTTAATAAGCACTGAAGCCTGAAGATAACACTATGTGTACAGCGTTAGTACTGTTACAACAAGAAAGCAGGAGTAATGCGAGCAAATAAAAGCTACAGTGCAGGCATAGCCCTGTATTTCACAGGCACTACCATAAGAACAAGCTTGCACATATGCACATACATATGAATTTCTTTCACATCACATATTTGTTTGTGGAAAAATTTCAAATAAATGTATTTATATACCGTTCATTAAGGTTTGCTATCGTGCAGCTCTCGAAAGAATATCTTTTCACACCTTCACTTGTGATTTCTGGCCATGGTTTTTTTAGACAAGCTTTATAGAAGTTCACTGCTGAAAGTTGTGGTGCCGAAAAAAACTCAGTAATGACATTAAAAAAAAGAATATTTTCACAACGAGTCAGAAATATTGCCTTGCTTACACCAGATAAGATAGAAGCCTGTTTGCACCTTCAAATGAAAATAGTCCCCCAGTGAAAACATGTTCAAGATAACTGCATGGCAAATAAGTGGGAAAGCATTATTATTATGTCTCAGAAATATTTGGATGGGGTGCTGCAGAATAATAATAAGTAGTGTCTACTTGTGTACCCACTTTTTCAACTATTTCCTGTGTTTTAAGTCCTTGCAGCTGCTCCCATCATGTCATTACAGTTTTCTTAAACAGCCTCATTCCCACATTAGAAAATTAATATCTAACATCTTATTTCTGTGTGAACTCTCTTTTCTCTCACCCAGTCCTCTTTCTTTCCCTCTCTTGGGCATTTGCCGTGCAATTCCCATTACAGTTTTCTTCAGGGGTTGTGTCAGTGTCTTGCTGAAAGCTTTTACTCAGCTCAGCTCCCTTGACATGTGAGTTCCTGTGGTGATCTTTTTTGTTTTATTTTTCCCCCTCAGACTTAGATCATTTCAAAGTTCACACCAGAAGCGCAGTGTCAGTCCGAGAGGGACAAGGAGTGGTGTTGCTTTGTGGAACGCCCACTTCCTCAGGAGGTAAACCCTCAGTCTTCTTCATCTTAACCCCAGACACTGTAGTGTAGAGTTTTGTTTTGACAAAGTATAAAACATTATCTCAGTGCTTAGCCGTCATATAATCACATCTAATTCTCTTAATCACGTTAATTATCATGCTGTGTCAGTGATCGGCTTACCTGCATCTTTGTTTGTCTTATAGACCTCACTTATGCATGGGTCTTCAATGAGTACCCGTACTTTGTTCAGCAAGACAATCGGCGTTTCGTCTCCCAGCAGACAGGAAACCTTTATATTGCCAAGGTGGAGCCCTCTGATGTCGGTAACTACACTTGTGTGGTGATGAACAGCATCACAAAGGGCAAGGTCCATAGCTCACCAACGTCTCTGATCCTCAGGACAGACGGTAAGACCCAGCTTATGGCTGACAAGTACGTCTGTCAGCCTTGTATTCGAGACCTCTCATTTTAAGGTAGCTTTAATCATCGTGCCAGCATGAGTGCTCTTTGTCCTGTTGTGCCTCACTGTGGTTGAGTCACCGAGTGCTAATGCTTGTAAGTAAATAGTTGTTCCTCAATGTAGGCCAGCAAACAAAGCACCCAAATCTCCTCTTTGCTGACTTTGCTGTCTTATAATTCGCATTCCCTTTAAAAGCTTTCCCTATGCTTTTACATGAATTCTTAGGCCTGTTCTCAGTGGCCCGTTGTTCTATTCTCTTTTATACTTTCATAGAAAGAGTGAATAAAGATTGCCTTCAGAATGAATTAAACATAAGTCATACGTCACTGGACCATTACATTGAGTGTTCTGGTGGCTCAACCAGTTAGTTTCCACTCAGTGTACTGTACATGTAGCTGCATAAATTTAAATCCCATTGCATCATGTTCTGAGCCTGATCTTGACTGTCTTCCCTGAATACTGATATAAACAATGAAACACCCTAGGTTGGGAAACTACCCACTCAAGCTTTGAAATAATAGATAAAAAAATCACTGGCTGAAAAAAGATTTCACATATTCTCCACCAAGAAGACTTTTAAATTATTCTTAGCTGCTATTTCACTACACTCCAGTGGCCGTACACTTAAGTGATGTACTACTTTGAGTTTACCCATGAGAGAATGTTTGCTCATGTGTCTTGTATTTCTCCTCTGTTGGTTTTACGGTGCTATTGTTTGGTCCATAATGCCAGCCATATTGCTTGTAAGTCATGAATAATGGAAGAACTGAGCAAGTTCTTTTGCTTGCTCTTCATAGGAGTGATGGGTGAATACGAGCCGAAAATAGAAGTTAATTTCCCAGACAATGTACCCGCCGCAAAAGGATCAACAGTTACGCTGGAGTGTTTCGCCCTTGGGAAGTAAGCTAGATTTCTTGAAGCCTGTTTTCAATCTTCTGCAGTCTTTCATTCCAAACAAGAAACCTCCGGGTTTCAGTATAGTAAAGTTAGTGTGGCAATTATATTTCTTAGAGTGTGGCATCACGCTGTGATTGGTCTGAAAGCCATGTGAGACTGTTTTTTGTGTTGTTGGATTAGGTTAGGGTTAGGGTTAAGTCTAAAATTGTTCATCTGCCACACACACACACAAAGTATGCTTTAACACCCCATCAAGCACCTTATTGCCTGATTGTTGTCTGCAACCTGGGTGACAACAAATATTTAAGTTTAAAGGAATCGCAATGAAGAGGTTGACTTCTTATATCTCTTCCAGTCCTGTCCCAGAAATCACCTGGAGGAGGGCTAATGGTGTCCCATTCCCTAGCAAAGTCAAAATGAAGTACTCCAATGCTGTGCTGGAGATCCCGAGTTTTCAACAGGATGACACAGGAGGATACGAGTGTGTGGCTGAGAACAAGATGGGAAAGAACACAGCTACTGGTCGGCTGGCTTTTTATGGTACTGTGGGCTCTTTTACTTCTTTAGACTTGTCATAATAGTTAATATTCAAGTCACAGAAAAGGTCAAGAGTCAAAAGAAGTATTTAAATTATTTACTATTGAATGCTCTTAATCAGATCAGAATCAGAATTCCCCATGTTTATCCCTGAGGGGAGGAATTCTTTTTTGTTACAGACATTTTTCCAACCAAGGGGTGAAAGATGGCATAGAAAAGCTAATAGCCATTGAAAGGTGTCTGTAAATTTGTCTGTGTGTTCATTTACGATACACAACTTGGGGTTGTTTTCATATAATTACAATTAAGGTAGATGTAAACATAAGGTCATTTAAGAAGTATTATATTTATCTACCCTGGGACAACTGATTAAAGAACAATGTCAATTTTTTTGTGTTTTTTTTTAAATGCTCTGATTTTAACAGGTCTTATAAACACAGTCTCTGCCTTCTTCCTGTTAATAAACACTGTTGGTTTTAATTTTGCTGTAGTTATTACATCTCGGATTCTCAGCTTGCTTCAGTTGCTGTGTTTCACTGTGAATTTGTGAAAGATGACACTTGTGAAATTGGAATTGACAGTATGTACAGTGCCTGCGAAGTGAGCTGTGCTTATTATGAGCATAGCACTCTAGCCATGAAATTTCCTGAAAAGCTGTAAATAAGGATGAGGTGCAGGGAGAGGTGTGCTGGAGAGGACACAGGCAGAGGTTAAATTTATTATATACAGAATTAAGGTGACAGGTTTGGTGGTGGGTGTTGAGGTCCACCACTCTTCACCAGTCATGACAGCTTCCAGCTTTGTTGTCTTGTTTGTTAATGTTAATCTTAGGTTGCCACAGGCTGCTGACATGTTTTTGTAATGAAACGATGTTTATTTGCTTAATTTCCACTGATTTGACCTGCCAACCAATGCATGCATTCCTTTGAACTATTTTGGGATGAGACACCACTTCTTTCTCAGAAACTGTCCTTTTCACTGAAGGATGTTTCTGTGTCCTAGCCAAGCCCCAGTGGATCCAGACCATGAAGGACACAGCCCTGGCCATAGAGGAGAGACTTTACTGGGAGTGTAGAGCAAATGGCAAGCCCAAACCCACTTACACGTGGCTGAAGAACGGCCAACAGCTCCTCTCAGAGGTAAATGACTGCCTGTCTTCTGCCACCTACAAAGGTTTTATTTTAAAGACTTAATCTTCAGCTTCAGTTCATCTGTTCATTCTAGAAAGCCCCAGCGTAAAAACACATTTTTTTTTCAAAATGCAATTTAGAGTGAGATGAGAAGAGAATGCAAACAAGGTGTGTCTGTGATGAGACATAGATGTAACTGTCTCTCATTCTACTTTACCTTAGCAGATTACACAGTCTTAGTGAGTGGATCAGTGTAGTGCCCATGAGACTGGTGGTTTTTCATTATTTATGTTGCACATTTAAGCCCCTTGAGATTTAGGGACTTGAAATGTATTGAATATATATATAGCAGCATACCTTAACCCAGATGATCCGAGAAGTACATACACATGGCCTGTGATTTAAAGCTAGCTGACTTCAACAATTTTTACTGCTTAGGGTGAGGCGTACTTCTTCTGAATTAAACTGCCTGTATTAAAATACATTTTTATTTTTAATAAGGAAACTGTTGCGATTTTATACTTGGTTTAGTTCTTTAACTTTTTACCATGAAAGATGAAATAATACGTTTTTAGCTTCATATGTACAATAAATGGCTATTGATGAAAAGTACTTCCCTGAACCCAAAGCATTTTCAGGGCATTTGTTTTGCTCCTGTCACATTTATAGTCACTGTGGGCTCATTTTTCACTGCAATATGAAGTCCTGCACAATCATGGCTAGAAGAAGAGAGAACTCAGGCTTGACACATTTTAACTTGTCACAGTTAAAATGCTGAATTTCTTTAATTATTAATCTTTAGAAGACTGTATGTAAGTGGAGATGCAGACACCAATAGTGTTAATTATGTACAGATATTTAGTTGTCATTTTGTCCTGCAGAGGCAACAGTCCTGAATGTAAAGTTTATCATGACAGCTGGTTACAAGTGCTGAGAAGTGCAGTGTTGTGTGTATTTTATGGAATGTTGTAGTTTACTGTTGGGAAATTTGTAATTGCAACATGTAAAGATGATGTTTCATGTTTCATCTAAAATGTTTGAGCCACATGATGCATTCAGGGACCACTGGAAAGAGGTAAGTCTGGTGGCTGTGACATATTTACTGGTATTTGGACACAGCTGACAGTGGGGAAAAAACAACTGCTAGCAGCGACAAGATAGTAAGAAAATAAACAGGGTCAGATTGGGAAAACAAAAACCTGATTTGATCACATCGACAGTGGCTCACAGTTTACTGGACACAACTTACCTCCCTCAATGATGGCTTTGTTTTATCCTGTTCCTCACAGGACAGAATCCATGTGGAGGATGGAGTCCTGTCAGTGTCAGTGTTGACATTATCTGATGCTGGCATGTACCAGTGTGTGGCTGAGAATAAACATGGCGTCATATATTTTGCTGCTGAACTAATGGTTTTAGGTAAGATGGCATTTATCATGTTCTTAAATCCTCAAATCATTGTTGCCAAAGAATCTTAAAGGTCATCTTACTGTCATTTTTAAAGGTTGTCTGGATTAGTGGATAATGGGGTCACAAAAGATGGTTTTGTGTGGTCAAACACATTTAAATATTTTTCTCCTTCATGATACCTTTAACTTTGTTGTTGTTGTGTGGGGGACACTATGATAGATAAGGAATGTTTTACTGCAAAACAAGCTTAAAACTATTATTTAATCCTCAGAAAACCTTTTTACACTAACATAATGGATTGAAGATCGCCATCTATTTGATTCTTTTACAAACATTTAAAACGTCTCTCTTCATCAAATGATTCTGTCAAACTGAAGCTGTGAGATTTGCTGCAGTCCTGCACTAAAGTTTATTGTTTCCCCACCAGCCTCTCCTCCAGACTTCACAGGGAACGTCCTCAGAGCTTTGCTCAAAGCCAAGGCAGGAACTACAGTGACTCTGGAATGTAAACCCCAGGCCTATCCCATCGCCAGCATTTTATGGAAGAAAGGAAACCTGCCCATCCACACCAATGACAGGTTGGAACTGCCAGTCACTGTGCAAATTTTCAAAGGATTGGCTCTGTCTAAACCTAATTTAGTCTAATCAACGTTGTGCTCACTCATGTCCATGGTTATGGTTCAAATCAAGAAACAGGTGATTACATGCTACCCTTTGTGTTTGTACACCCCTATAGGATCACACTTTCCCCAGATGGAACACTGAGGCTTGCCAACGTGAGCAAGTCTGATGCAGGCAGCTATACATGCTTCGCTAGGAATAGATTTGGCATGTCAAGTACAACTGGAAGGCTCCTTGTTACTGGTAAGCTGTGCTGTTAAATTGCAGACTGTTGTGCACTCCACTTAGTAAGCAGAATTTATTGCTCAGTATGGATTAACACAAGAGAGAGAGAGCTACTGTACCGCAAGCACTCGGGTCAATAACTGGTGGGTAGAAAACATAAACACACTTTAAGTTTTGCTCTGCGGTTTGTCAGAACTTCGTGAAGTTTCTATTCAGGAGGGACTGAGCACAGAATTGTTTGTAGGGTGGTAACGTTTACTCAGTTCAGTGGAACTTCAGCTTTCAGTTTAGTTTGATTGAGCTGTTTTATCTGGCTGCTTTCTGCAACAACTGCAATAATGCACTGAGAAGGTGTTTGACAAAATGCTTAATCATTTCCCTCAAAGCAGTTGAAACAACAAATTTACTGCAGCAAATGAAAGTACTCTGCATGTTGGCTATGACACCCTTAGTGAGGTGGTATTATAGATGAGTTGTGTTTACGATGGAGTGATAGTTGAGTGTTCTCTGAGTTTCTTATTGGTTTTATTAATGTGCTGAATGATATTGTCTGCCACTGTAACTGCCCAAGGCCAGTGATTTTTTTTTTATATTACTAGATTATTTTTCACAGCCATAATGCAGTCAGCGACAAAGCCCTGACCCAGACATTGATTAGCACTAGCTTAGGAAGTGTGGCCACACTTTTTTTTACGTGTGATGTTTTATCCCTCTATGTAAGGTAAGATGTAAGAGTGAAAATCCTCTTCCTTTGTGTTCTTTATTGTATTCCTGAAGATTCATTATCTTGACTTTTGAAGCACAGAAGGCTTAGCCGAATGATTGCTATAGTAGACTTTAAAGCAGCGCCCCTTGTTTTTTTCTACTTGATGCAAAGACCGGCCCATTACATAAAGTTACCCTGATCCCCAGCGTATTGTAATTGCTATCAGGATTTCAGAAGATTATGCAAGCAGTGTCACGCTGAAGTATTACGCCACTTTAGTGATGGCAGGCTTCATGTTATCGCAGATTATTTGACTTTCATGACTTCCTATAATATCAGAAACACTGCTGTCTAGGTGTGACTCAGTGTATTACGGTGCGTGTTGTTGTGCACAAGTATTGCATCCAGTGTGTGCTTCTGTTTCAGAACAGCAACAAAGGACGGCTCATCTCCTTGCAATAAAATACCTCATGCTCCATGTCAGATTGACAACCTCTCCTTTGCACAATGCTTTTTTCTTGGGCAGATCCAACCAGAATCATCCAGGGGCCAGTGGACATGGAGATCATTGTGGGCGAGAGCATTGTGTTACCCTGCCAGGTCACCAGTGACCCCGTCCTTGATGTTTCCTTCTCCTGGGCCTTCAATGGACAGCTCATCGCCAAGGGAGACGGTCACTTTGAGCTAGTGGGCGGGGTGAGTGACCCTCAGTCGTACGTTTTTAGAATGTGCGAATGGGCAGTTGGCACCTCTTCCTATCTTGCTTCCCTCCATCCCTGCCATTAGTTAAAAGGGACAGCTTGTGGTCAGACTCCATGTTTTTTCTTGGAGAGATTTACTGTGGCTAGTTTTGCTGCAGTTGGTGTGAGACCATCCCTTTTTGCAAGTCTCCTTGGAGCCAGAATAAGCTGTGGGAATGTAAAAAAAAAGTCCTATTAGATCATCCAGAACCCCGAAGATTGCAATTGTGTTTTTTGTGAATGGAAACATGACAGTCACTGTGTCAAAATAGACATCCTACATTAAAATCCTCTTGTAGGTAATGCACAGGTTTCTCAGATGTTTTGACAGGTTGTCATCGTTTTGAGTACACTGCCTTTACTGTAGCTCAGCCTTCTGATGTAATCTATTTTTTAATACTCTGGTTGGCCTAGAATTCTCCTCAAATTCTTGCTTTGACATGGCCTGCCGCTCAGCCTCTTGTAACAGGAAGGGAATACACATTATTAGAGGCGTCTTTTTGAGTAATCAAAGCATGGCACAGACCCAAATAACAAAACACTTCCTTCACACCCTTCAAGATTAACCATTCTTCTTGTGTGTGTGTGTGTGTGTGTGTGTGTGTGTGTGTGTGTGTGTGTTTGACTGACAATATTCTTATCTGCAAAGAGACTCCTCTCCCAGAAATGCTAGGATGTCCCCAGTCCAAAGAGATTATCAACTTAACTTTGCTGCTTCAGGGAATTTAATTTCCATAATTAAACCACATTGGCTCTGCTGCCACGTTTTCCTGCCAATGCCAAGAGAATGATTTCAACACTAATTTACTATTTGCTGCTTACGGGTGTCCTCTCAGATGAGGGCCTTTTTCTTTCTCTCCAATCAAACAAAAAAAAATTCCTGCCGAACTCAGTAGTAATAGCCTAGTCTTTGAAGGTCAGAGTGATGACCTCTGAAAAAAAACATGTGTAAGAGCCAAGACCTTGTCGGACACAAAAAACTGCTTACAATTTCATACACATTTTATGAATCCACACATTCTTCTCAGCTGATTTTCCCCCTGTAAAGTCCCAGCTAAATAAATACAGGATCTGCTATTTACTGCACCTTATATATGCTTCGCTTCATTCTTTAATAAGCCATCACAAGGTCTGTTATCTTTCATGCTACATAAAGCTTTCTTTCCTCTTTGGTAGAGAACAGCAGGCGATCTGATGATCAGGAACATTCAGCTTTACCACGCGGGCAAATATATCTGTGTGGTGGACACGGATGTGGAGAGCCTGTCAGCCGTGGCTGTATTGATTGTGAAAGGTAAGAAAACCTCCTCTCTGCTCTGCAGTCACTAATTAAACCAAAGCTTACAGCCATGGTTGTTTAATGAGTTGGTTTTGTAAAAAAAACACCAGGATAAATTAGAAATTAACTGTAAAGGGGGAGTAAAATACAAATCAAGCTGTGCTGAAGTCATTACATAGAAAATGCAGACCTTTAGGTTGTGTAATATTTACTTACATTTTCTTTAATTCTTTTTTTGCTATTTTTTTCTATCAAATGTATACTATATGTTGACTTTCTGGATGTTTGTGGAAGCAAAAAATGTCACAAAAATGAATACATTTTAATGACTGACCAATTTTCAATATTGTAGCTTGACAGTGCAGTGTTTAGATGTCTGTCTGTGCTCAGTTGTCGAGATCTACATTTGGGGAGAACAGAGCAACTTGCGTTGCATTGCATGTGGTGTGAGGAGGGCTGTTTCTGGTTCAGATCGATACGCCAAATAACCCAGCAAATTGACGCTACACGAATATGTTAAATGTCAGATGTGGTGAGGGATGATTTTGGTGTCAAGATTTGAAAAGGTTGGATCCATATCTTTATCTTGTAAGGGATACCCACCAATGATTCAGCTTGGCACGTTGAAAATCTGGAGCACTCCTTTCCAAATGGCTGAGGACTAAGTGGAAACAAGCCGAAGCAGCATGAAGGCCAGGGAAATGGATGAGGCCGATACTGACTGCAGTCAAACTTACAGACTGTGCATTATTTACACTTCCTGCTCATGGCAGCTGTCATGGATGTCTCATTGTTTGGATCAAATGGCTTCGATGTTGTGCTGTAAAGAATGAGGCTGGATGAAAAAAAACAGTAAGGGAGGATAACAATTCTTTATCACTATAAACATGTCAATTGGAGTATTATGATCTAAGTAGGGCAGGCATTGTGCTGTATGGATACCCCTTTGCTCTCTTTATACCTGCAGCACCAAAAACAGAATATGAATCACCAAAAAATGATTGTGCTTCAAAATTAATGTTTACGTAGTGAGATGGAGTGGGGTTTTTTTTTCCTCCGGTTGTTCATGGGCCTCCTCAAATATTGTCAGTAAAATGTAGACTTGCAGAAAATTGGCATTGTAGCTGATATTGAAGACATTACTACAAAGCCAGTTCAGCTGCATCAGTGTGGCAGCTTTGCTGTAGCTGGTGAAGATGCAACTGTTTTACCAGCTTTACCCCATAGTTTGCACCTCAAAGTTATCAGTTGTAACATATTCAGTTGATTTCAATTTGTTATGATTAATCAACGAAACAACAACAATACTACTAACATTTAAAAGAAGTGTAATCATTTTACATTTTCGTGTAGGTGGCTCATACATGCTGCTCTGCTGTTTGTGGCTTATGCAGAAATTGTGAAGTCAATACATTTTGTACTGTATCTGTTGTGGGTAATTAAAAATTTCAAAGTCAGCACTGTCTGTGGAAAAAGGACAGAATGTTTAGCAGTCTTTTCTTTGCCTCCTTGGGGCCCAGGTTATGGATGATCACACTAAAGGCATTTTGTCAGACCTTGCTGACTTGCAATATTTAATTACCCGAAACGCAGATACCAGAAAAATTATTGAACGTTTAAAGAGTTGAACTGCATGTAATAAGAGCTGTATAACTTGTATACTCCTCGCTTTGGACACAAACTTATCAATCATCAATTTCATCTGCTATTATGTTAGCAGTTAGCTATTCATTTTTTTCCTTCTCCATTAAAGGTTTCAGTATTTGCCCATTTACAGGAAGCATACATTTTTACATTTTTTAATCTACAAGAAATAGAAATTTTCAGTTTTTCTTGAATTATATTATTTCCTGGACATGTAGGTTAAGATATTTACCAGTTTTTCTAAAGGCTTTTATTTTTGTAGTTGCATGTAACCTGTAAGAGACTCAGAATCTAGTTTCCCTCAGTGACTACATATACATGTTAAAAAGTATTATTTTATTGTCAAGACAATGGGATTAATGCCGTCAACACCATGAGATTATGTCATTGCGAGTGCAGGAGCACAATTATGATCATACTCTGCTGCTCTGATTGTTGTTTTTATGTGCAATAGACATGCTATTGCAATCATGTATATTAGCCTGCTCAATAGTTTTGCAGGCAATCCTGTTGTGCTCTTTTCCTCTCGCAGCCCTGAAGGTCAATGATAATCACTCCTGACACAAAGACTCTTGAGTGATGATCCTGGTTCTTGTTTCTTTTTACAATGGCAGTGAAAAAAATGTTGCAGATGCCACTTCATGATGCCTCACAAACACTCCACTGGGTGGTGATGGTGGTTATGGAGAAGGTCATTGTATAGGGATAACATCATGGTCATTAACATTCAAACCACTTGGTGCGCACTCATGGTTGTTTGACAGTTGTGCCATCATCATTATCCTGGGAGGTGTAGAGATCCACCTTGCCACAGACAGTACAACACGGCACAGGTATAATCACTATGGTTTCATCACGGTTGGTTAGTTTCACTTCTAACATGTGTCACGGCACATTTTACAAATGTGGCTAGTATTTCATTCAGATCAAAATAACATTAATGTGCCTGTAAATACAGACAGATATTAATTTTCTCTGTGCCAAGTTCATAATAAAAGCTCAGATAGACTGTCCATATTAATAACAGATTCTTTGAACACCCTGGAGATGCTGACAGCACCCTCCTTCCTCAAGCCAGTGAAATATAATTAAGAGGATAAGGAATTGATCCTTGATCGTGTGTCCCATTAATATGTATTAATGAGACCAGTGTATTAAATTTTTTTTTTAATCAAGACTTGCTAATGGGTTTTACACAGATCAATATCTCTTAAGCCAGGGTTTTAATGCCATGGCCAAATGTATGAGTTCAGAGCTTTTGTAAACAAATAGTCCAGTGGTTCATTAGTGTATATTCCTATACATATACCACAGACATACTACACAAACAATACTCACAAAACCATTTGTTTTTGTTTCCAGAACATTGATTGATCACTGAAATAATAATTTAATGTTTAAATAATTAGAATATTTTACCTCAGATTAGAAAACACTTCAGAACTGTGAGTAGTGTGAGCAGAGCTAGAGGCGTTATTATTCTGTTCTCTGTCTCACAGCTCTCTAGTGGTCTATTATTTCTGATGAGCCGACACGTTCATTAGAACAGGAAACAGTAGATGAGGCCAAACTAAAACATCACACCGCTTAATTGGTGGGATAATGAAAATAAATGATAAAACTTTAGTTCTTGGGGGCAGCAAGTCCTTTTTCATCTTTTACCTTTTAATTTGACTCTTTGCATCTACTTATGTCTGCTGTTTCATCGATCAATTACCAGGAGGACTATGAAAGGGAAGGATTACAAGTTGGGTGAACATTGGAGGATAAATCTTGAATTAACTTTTAATTCCTTTTGAAGGGCATTACTCCCTCCCAACTGAAAGCTTTTCTCTGGAATTTAAGATCGAATAAAGGCAATATAGCGATATCCTTTCAGTGGATGTGTGTCTTTTATGCAAATATATGTGCCGCTCATGATTTCCTTGCAGAATGTGTGAGCATACACATTCCCATCCGTGTTCTGTTGCATCGTCTGTGCCTCTGCATGTGTGAATGCCTCACAGTGTCCTATGTTCCTGTGATTGAGCCAGGCCCCCCCAGCCCTCCAGACTCTGTGACGGTGGAGGAGGTGACAGACAGTACAGCGCAACTGGCATGGAGCCCCGGCAGGGACAACGGCAGCCCCATCACCAATTACCTCATTCAGACCAGAACTCCCTTCACTGTGGGCTGGCAGAGGGTTAACACAGGTACACAGCACTTGAAGAAGTTTTCCCCTTATTGCACATGTGATGATATTTTAAATAAGTCACTGATCCCCACAAGGAAGTTCTGATATTTCTCCTCCCCGCTGGGCAGAGAGGTCAGAGTGTAGGGTCAGCTGCAGAATGAGGACTCTGAAGATAGAAGAGACTCAGGGGGTAACTCAAGAGGCCTAGAGGTCATTGCTGCTGCCTTTATGTTGTTTCATTTAAACCACTTTCTGACCTTCTAAAAAAACAGTGTCTTTTTCATCTGCTTCTGGTTCTAAAGGTTGAATATATACATACATACAGTATATTTCTTTGGCAAAATCACTCTGCAAAGAGGAAGTCAATTTTCTTTGACACTTAACCATAGTTAGCTCATTAAGGCTCATTTTTTTAGTTCACTCTGCTGTAGTGCACATTTTACACAATGATCCAAAATACATTTAGCTTCCAAAGACAGATGTGGATATTTTACTTAGAAATTAGCAGAGAATAAAACCAAAGTCTCATCTGAGAGAAAACAATGAACACCACCAGAGGGTAACACAATTTTAAATGATTTCCAAGGCAATACAAGACTGTATATAAATATAAATTAATTCTTCTGGTATCACCTATATGTGCTGTATTGAAGCTCAGAGTGTTGGTCATGGCCATTAGCATCTAGGTAGTTCCTGACTGTAACTAATAATAATCTCTCTATTAATTTTGCTTTCAGTTACACCCTTAATACGCATAATTTAAGACCTGTAACTGAGTTTTTGTAGCATGCTTTAAGCATGTTTATTTCTGCTGTAAAGTTGAGGTCTAGGAAGATTGACTCATCCCTCACTCTCAGTCTCAAGTGGCCTAACAAGGATCTTTTGGCCATATTTCTCAGCCCTGGAGATTATGGCTTGCTTCAAACATGTGCTGCTGCTGCCCCAAAGTCTCAATAAAATGTTGATCATATTTTAAGCTAACGTTGTACACAGCAGTGCAATAACAGTCATGCCTTACCTCACAATCAAAGCTCACCTAATATTAGTATCATTTATTTAACTTTATAACCTTTGTGTGTATAATGTTTTCTGTTTCCAGTCCCTGAAGTCATCGATGGGAGCACACTGACAGCCACTGTTGTAGACCTCAATGCCTGGGTCGAGTATGAGTTTCGCGTACTGGCTAAAAACAGTGTTGGGGTGGGAGAACCCAGCCCTGTGTCTGTCAAGACCAGGACAGAGGATGCAGGTACAGTGGATTTATTACAGTTTTTTCTGCAGTTTCTTTTTGCTCCGTTTAATAAGTGGTTTTATGTGGAGGTGTAAACTGGGTCTGTGTTTTGTAGTCCCGGATGCAGCACCAGGTGATGTGGGTGGAGGCGGTGGAAGCAGATCTGAACTGGTCATCACGTGGGAGGTAAGTCATCGGTCTTATGTTCCCGTCTGCTTTTCACAGTATAGTCTAGGCTGTTTTTTTCCTTGATTTGAGGTGCTTAATATTACTTACCGAATCAAAGCACCTGTGCTGTTGGGCTTGTGGGTGCCATAAATTTGGGGTCAATTGAAGTCTGGCACCCCTGTCACTCTTAATTCATCGTAAAGAGCCTGCTTGTAAGTAGCAGTATCGATGTAAACAACACAACACAGATTTTGTTATTATTTCTTTTGAGGCTTGGATCTGTGATAAATTGTTGTTAAGCCAGAAAAGTGAAGAATAATGTCATTAGGTGCTGAGCTATTGACTTTTTCATTTCATTAAATGCAGAAAAACTTTTCGTTTCAAAAGCTGCACAGATGTCCTATAATGAGTGTAGATATTTTAATGGCATTTTACTGCTCGTTTCTTTCTGCCAGGTGGGTAAAAGCAATGTGCTTCTTTTGGCACTGTGATGAGCCCGGCGGTGGCGTGAACGAGAGTGGTTTGTATATGTTTTAATATCACTATAGTTTTGTGTTTCACTCTCAGCCTGTTCCTGAAGAACTACAGAATGGTGAGAGCTTTGGTTACATCATTGCTTTCCGCGCCTTTGGAGAAGTTAGCTGGACTCATGTGGCCACCTCTGCCCCTGGTGCATCGCGCTATGTATACCGCAACGACAGCATCGCGCCCTTTTCTCCATTTCATGTTAAGGTTGGCACTTACAACAGCAAAGGACAGGGTCCCTTCAGCCCCGTGGTCACCATCTACTCTGCAGAGATAGGTAAGGGATTGAATGCGAGTGGGGTCTTTGCAAAGCTGCAAAGCTTTTTCTGCTTTTGAAAAGGACAGAGATCAGGAAAGTGGTTTCTTTGCATCCTGTAAGTGCCTGATATATTGAGGAAATTTAAGGAAACACACAAGAAATTTTCCCCCCAAAAAAAGTACAGAAAAGGTAGGAAAAGGGTCACTATGCAACACATTTATGTAAGAATTGTCAGTTTGCCTAATGTCACTACTCTTTTCAATAGCTGTGCCAAAGAAAAAACCTGTTGGCATTTAGATCCATGCTGCCTCTTAGCATGCTGAGAGGGGGTCACTGTGGTGTAGTGTTAGTCTATTTACCAGCAGCACCTGTGTGTGATGATTAATCTGAGTCGAGATCACCGAGAATGCTGTGCAGTTATAAATGTAAAAATTGAAGAGATTTGCCGTGCTCCTCTCTGTGCTGTTGGAAGATGGCAGCAGTGCTCAGTCTCCTATTGTCTGTTTTCAGAGCCAAGTGGGATGCCAGTGGGAGTTTGGGCCAGAAGTGTCTCAGCCTCTGAGATTGAGGTGAATTGGCAGGCTCTTTCCTTCACCCCTGAAAGGGTTCTGGGCTATGAGGTACATTTTACTCTTGTAAATGGAAATAGAAATCACACACAACACAATTCAAATGCTTGTCATCACCCGTGTTGTTCCTCAGAGCCATCACTTCCAAACTCTGCGTCACCATGGAAATGGCTGTTTCAGTTGGGCGACTGGTATCGCCAAAATTATACAGTTCTTTGTACCAACACGACAGGAAAACATGTCATAGCTTTCTCAAGTGAACAAAAGAAAATTGCCTGTCCACATGCCTTTTCATGTAGCTGTTATTTACGGGATATCATAATACAGACTTCCATGATAGCAATACTAAATCAGACCTCATGTCAAAACCCCAAGAAAAGCCTCACTAGAAATGAAAAGCTTGTAGCAGTATCATTAGGGTTCAAGTAGTTGTAGTTTCTTTTTATTCTCTAAATAAAAAAGAAAATATTGCATTAAATTTATAAAAACCCCAAAACAGTTAATTATGTTCCATCTTACCTTCAAAAACTAGGACAGCATGATTGCTTTGTCTGTTTGTGCCTGGCTGAATGATCAGGGTGATCAAAGCACTTTAATCTGAGATGTTGTTGTTATTCTTTTATGCAATAAAACCAAACTTGTTTCAGTATTTCCCTCTGGGAAAGTATCTTTTGTGCCACTTCATATCTGAATTATCTCAGTAATGTCAACATCAGACACAGGAAGGAAGAATGACACAGAAGTGAAGAAGTGCAAGATGGATTCTATTTGGCTGATGGTTAGGAAGATTAGCGACATGTTTATCACCTTCATAACATTGACTTATTTCCACCCTAATTTTTTTGCCATTCTTTCACAGTCCGAGGATTTGTTTTGCCAGATCAGCTATCTAGGAAGAAAACTATGCTCTCTCTTCAGAGTATGCATCCCGAGGCCATTATTTAAAAAACACTTTTCTCACGAGACATGAGAAACAACACATGCTTATACTGTGCCATGTGTGTTAAAAAATATATCAACCACAGCCATATTTCACAAAGAACTTAATAATGCTGCCTGTCCCATATAGGTGGTGTACTGGGAAGACGACACTAAACCAGAGACCATGGGGAAGGTGCGAGTGCCTTGGAACCAAACCTCAGTCACAGTGAGTGGTTTGGCAGGAAATACACAGTATTTCCTAACAGTCAGCGCCTTCAACACAGCAGGCACCGGCCCATTCCTCCCTGCAATCAATGTCACCACAAAAAAGCCTCGTAAGTGTCAGCACACAATACTGCAGCACAGGCGTTTGATTCTGTAACCTCACTGATTATAAAAGGTGTAAACTGAAGGGTTTCAATTAAGGTTATTCTTAGCTGCAATGTCGAAGAATGTTAATATGTGTCAGGAACACACTCAAGAATTGAAAGTGTGATAATTCTATTGATGTAATAGTATTAATAAATGTACGGTATATAAAAATAAATTGTCTTTATATCATGCAGCGCCAGCCCAACCACCGCTGAATGTTGAATGGACCCTAATTGGTTCTCACCTGTCTCTTTACTGGGAACCTGTGGTGGCGATGGAGTCAGAGTCAGAAGTTACAGGCTATCAAGTGAGTTCTACTTTCTCAGTGTGCCTCGCAGTAACGTGTTTGTTCCTGAGTGAAAATGTGGACCTTTCTTTTCAGCTGTCAGGCTGTATGAATGCATATTTACAACATGTCACCCAACTTGTGTCTGTCCTCTGCCCAGCTGTCATACAGACGACAAAGACACAAAGAGGTAAACACAATCACAACTACAAACTCCACAGCGGAGCTGATCCTCCCCGAGGACGACGATGACTACATTATCCGCGTTCAGACGCTAAGTGAAGGAGGACTGGGCCCGGCATCAGACCCCATACGAATCCACCAACTAAGTAAGCTCGGCATTTTAAAGTGATAGTGGTTAAAAATAGAAAGCACCAGAAATAAATCTGGCTTGCTGCTCTGCTGTTGAAATATGCTGATGCTCCTGTTTTCTGGAGACACTCGGGAAAATGTCAAAATTTGACAACTGAATTCAGAGAGACCCCAACCTCTCAGATCTTCTATTTTTTTATTATTTACCTCTTTCTGCAAATAAAGTCACTTAACACTTTTTAAATTTGACAGGGACATTTTGTCCTCTGTTGACTCACCATTACTCATGTCCCCAGCCACCCCCATCGAGCTCTTCTGGGCTTATAGTTTGCTGAAATATGCAGCGCCATCCATCTCTGTCGCAGACTCGCTCTTTTACTAGATGCTATTACTTGTCCTGTGGGACTCCAGGGGGGCTCCTTTACTGCTATAAATGCTGCTTTGCATTGTTAAAGTTCTTTGTTGAATCCCTGAAAACAGCAGTTAAGAGAGATAGAATTCAACGCTGGCTTTTTCTTTTACATTTCAAAAATTGAAAATAGGCTACCCCCCCCCCAGAGAGCTTATGGATAACTGAAATTAAAGACATTAGCAGGGAAAACAGAACACTTTGTTTATACCACCTGTTATATTTGATATTTTCCTCCTGGAGATTATGAGAAGAGCTAATCTACTCACTTATCAGAATCTGGTGAGAACATTATTATGTTTTAAGTATCCCTCATATTTCATTTTATTATTAACCCCTTTTATTCTGAACAGGAATCCCATCTAGACACACTCAGATCTGACAGTTGTCTTCAGTGGATAGGGATATAATCTGTATTCACTCCTGGGTCAAATGACTCCACTGGTTGCAGCTCCAGTCAGCTGCAGTGCCAACATGACACATGTGTAAACGTCATTATCTTAGCCACAAATATCTCAGCACACACATGTCATTCACAAGTAAAAGAGATCACTAGTTAACATTGTCACTGGTCTCCATGTTACCTTGTTTACTTTCTGGCACCACAATCTTAACCCCCCAATAACAGGAAGACAGTTGTCTCCTACCATTGTAGAAGGAGTCACTTTTTTTACCCACTTCTGAAAAAACACATCTTCAATCTAATTGTAATATAAAAATGGGTTTCCAGCTAGAATGTCTAGAACTCGCCTTATTTTGACTGCCTATGTTACAAAGAATATGTGAGAGCTAAAACTTCAGCTGAAGTGTTGGTGCTGCAGCAAATTTTTTTATAATTATTTTTTTTAAATTTTGTGTTCCAGGTATGAGTGCCCGCGGCTCCAGAGCCTGGAGTGTGGACATCTCCCCCCTCTCCCTGCTCCTCACCATCGCAATATCTACATTCAGGTCAACATTGTGACACAATGACAGACTCGGATCTGTTTTTTAACATTAAGTATTGGTATCTCTTTTTTTTTCTTTAATTTGTGAAGTGGCCAAGTTTTTTGTCTATTTTCTGGAACATGTTATTTTGCAAGTATAAAGCAGCGCGAGAGCGGAGCGTGCTGTCAGACACTCAACAGTAAAAGCTTGCTTATTTTCTACATAGGTCTGTTTTGACATTTTTGCCGGTTGGTAACAATGCTTCATATCAGCTTTTTTTTTAACTCAGTGATACTCAATGATACAGATGCCTTACTTCCATTCATGTGCCAAAGTAGTTTACGCCTTCTTGTTTTCTTGCTAAAATAACTACATGCTTTCCTCAACATTTTACTCCTCTTATTATTAAGGTCTTGATGCAGATGGTCCTGATGAAACATTTTTTTTTTGTATTTCTGAATTTTCCTCTTCACAAGTAAATCAGAGTAGGATCACGTTCATTCACCTGTGCCCGTGCCTTTGGAGATTCTAGTAACAGCGTCACTCACAGACACTGCTCCGTAGTGCTTCTGAACATACACAGCCATTTTGATCTTTACTTGCGCTGGTTGTCTCCCACGTGAAACTCATAAAGCAACTCATAGTGTTAGTGTTCTAAACTGAATGTACCAGAAGAGCTCCTTACAGTTTTAATGCCTCACGCCTTGTTATAGGCTACTGAATGATGGATTGGATTTTACTCTGCATTTGCTTGTATACAGCGGAGGAGCACAACTTTCAGAGTATTTCCTTTTCCCAATGCAGCCAACATGTCTCATTCAACAAGGCTGGTCACACCTGCACATGATGCAGACCCTGAACTGAGACAAGGCTGAAATAAATATATGCTACATGAGACAAAATTGTATACAGTAAGTTCACATCCCTACTAATTGGAAATTTATGACAATTCTATTGACAATTTTTGTAATGTTAATTAATTGATTAATTGCATTACTTTCATGTCAGCATGTTAGGCGTTAATTTGAGTTCCAAAATTTATAAATGCGTGAGGCTCACTCTGTATATCCTTTCTTTACTTGCGGAGTTCTTGTCAGATACTTATGCAGTGTTTGGAAAACCCTTTAGGAAAAAGGGAGATGCTCACATCAGTTTCTCCAACTACCCAAAACTGAGCCCAACATTGACTTCACACCTACTTCACACACTTGTTTTGCGGGCATGTGGAGGTGAGACCCAGCTTGGGTTTTGTTACACATTACCACTGAAGGAAACAAATGAAAGACTTATCCCAGTGTTCAAACAGTTTTTGCGTCTCCCTCACACTTCGTTGACTAGCTGACGAGAGCACTTCAAACATTTTTGCCTTCCAGCATGTTGTACAAAATTGTTCTTTTCTCACATAAGCTGGAATGTGATCTGTCGTTAATGCCCCAACAAGGGTGGTATTCATTCACTGATTAGTAGCCTAAGAAAGCTAGTAAGTAGATTTCTCAATCCCAAAAGTCCCTTAAAGCAATTATTTCACAGACTCTGAAAATGTAAAATACCATAGTTGAAAGGAAATAACTGAAGATCAGTTTAAGAACTTTCAGTCTTCACTCTTTTGTATCAATGAGGACAGTGATTTGCATTTGAAAGCTAGAGTAGGTCGACCTTGAGTCTTTATTTATTTCATTATTTTGTCAAACCAGTTTCATACTTGTGTGCTAATTTATAAAAGGAAATGGGAATGCATCTGGTTATGCTGCCTGTGCGGTTACCAGACACAAAGGGACACCTGCTAGCCTATCAGAAACTCTTGTCTCTGTGGTATACGGTTAAATGGCAAATTCAATATGTTCGGGGTGTAGGTTGTCAATCAGACAAAGAAAGCAATCTGAAAACATCACCTTTAGCTTTATGCATTTTTCATTGTGCATTGACATTTTAGAGATTAAAAGGAAATACGACCGATTCATCAATAGTGAAAATAATCATTAGTTGCTGCCCTAGTCTACATCCATCTGGGCAGCATGCAGCCAGTGCCAGTCAATGCGCATCATCAGCCATTGCAGTCAGGACAAGAGGTTTAAAGTGCTGCCAATTGTGCCAGTCTGATAATTGAAACCTAGCCACACCAGCTTAGACATTGTTTGGCTAAATGTATGATCAGCTGTGTTTTAATACTATGTGAATCTGTCCTTTGTTGTCAGTTGTATTGGCTTTTTTAAATGTGGTACGTGTTGTCACTGTTTATTTGTGTATTTCAGCAAACCCCCCTGCTGCTCAGGTATTCAGACCTGCTTCCCTCTATCTTTCAACAGTTCTCAAATGACAGGAGATCAGAAATCAGTGTCGGCACTGAACACAAGGTTCTGTTTAACAGTGCGACGTGATGAATGGAAAGCTTGATATGTGCCATGATTTAGCAGACATTAAAACATCTTAATAAATTAGAGCGGGCCTGAGGGGTCTCATAGGGAAAGGGCATAGGAGTAATGGTACTAATGACACCCACACAAGGCTAATAAATCAGGATTTAGGGAAGACTAAATCAGGACAATCCCATCAAGATGACACCAGGAGCGGTGTGTGTGTGTATGAGAAGGATTCTGTATTGTTATTATTACAGCCTGTGGTGTCATGTCTGCTATTTGGAGAAAACATTGTTTAGATCTACTTCTTGTGGGCTTCAAATACAAGGTCAATATAGAAAGTAGGTAAAAAAATTTTGATCCAAAGCAGTGAAAATGTCTGTTTTTCTATCAAATTATCATCGGCTGCCAGAACAAGTGAGAATAAGCTCTAAAATCCAAGGTTACGTCAGGTGCATCCTGCTGGATAAAGTTTGTATCTGATGTGAAGATGAAAGGTTTTCTTTTTTCCTATGAGTGTGGATAAGTGAAGGCTGTCTTTGAGTCCTATTCTGTTGTTTCCGTGGCTTTACATGTGGTTACTGTATACATACTTTCTACACAGAATGTCATTGTTAAGCTAACAGATGTTTACACAGGAAATGCATCTCTCTGGCTGATTTATTGATTTACATGAACTGAAAATAGACAGCATCACACAGTTCATGGACTCGTGTCTTGGGTACATAGAAGCATTGCCAACCTCTTTAGTTTTTGTAACGTATCAGTACTGTGGAGATGAATTTTGATTTTCTCTTTTTTAATGTTTGATATGGTTCCTGATCGTTTCTGTTTTCTCTTCCAAACATTCTGCACAAAGGTCAAGTGTTGTTTTCAACTAGCAACTAGAGCCGATGTTTGCTATTCAAACCTCCGTACAGTATACTGTACATACTGTATGTATTTTGTTGTGATTTGAAGCAACCCTCCCACCCCCAACCCCCCACCCCCCTGCTGGGAGACTAAACTATGGTGTCCTACTTCCAATTGTAATTCTCAGTCAAGCCCAGCATACCTGAAAAATACATGAGCAGAGAGTAACATTTCATAGCAGCTGCTATCACACTCAGCCTTTTGGTGCAGTGACATAAACACTACCTGTTACAAGGTAGTCAGTAGGCCAATGCACATCAAGTAATACAAGCACTACTAGTACTTTTGCCTTTTTATACCAATACAGCTTTTCAATTGTAAGAAAAATTGATCAGAAAAAAAAATCCTTAAATTTTTAATTCCATAACGATTTGACAATTGGAGCTCTGGGTGACAACGCTTGGCCTTTCTGTTGTGACTCCTCAGTATTTGAATGTCCAGGTGATCTCTGTGAGATCGTGGCAGTAATGTTTTCACATTGAAAAGTCATCAGCTGATCTTGATATGCGGAAGCTGTGCATGTATGATATTGTTTGGTGCATTTGTGTTTTCTAAATGAGGGAATTAATAAAAACAATTCACTGATGATGAGGATTTTTTTGTCTTTTTTTTTGAATTACATGTGGGGTGGTGTCATTTTCAGCATCAGCAGTTTTAGTGCCTTTTACTGCAGGAGGAATTTGAGTGGTGCCTTGGGGCTCCATCAAAGCTATAAAATGCATAATATTATGAGAAAGCAGATAAATGGGAGTAAATGGCAGCAGTATTAGTCTATTCAGTGGCTACAGAGCAGACTCACAAAGGTTTTTGGTGCATAGTGTAATTGTATTTCTTATGCAATAACAAGGACAATCATAACAGATAATAAAATGCTTTTGAACGTCTAACACGTCAAGCAGCTGGTTTTCTGATGTAGTTTCTGCAAAGAATAGAATGTCATTTCTTTGGATTACTGGAGCATGCATCTGCTGAAGTTCAGATACCTTCCACTGGAAACAACAGAGTGACATGGAGAGATACTGTGAAATATTGATTGAGCCAGTGTTGCAGGGATGCTTTTAAGATAATAAGGAGGAGAGGACCCTGTGAAGAGATCAATATGAAGGGGAAGTGAAGAAAAGAGAGGTTTCTCCCTGCACACCACAGATCATCCATAATGAGGTGGTGTGTCAATACTCTGGCCATGGCTCTTCACATGTTATTGACCACTGAATCACCACGCTGGGATATAGGATATAGGAACTTATCTTTGCAATGGATGCCAAGGAGGAAATATATATTTATTTTGATCAGCACACCCACAGATATCACATCTTCAGCTCTTGTGCTTTGGATTCAGATACGGTTCAGATGGCTATAAAAGATATTGGCCAAGACATGATTGGTGTGTATTACTTTTCTCAATGCAGCAGAAGCTGTAGCGTAGTTGCTGCAGATTGAAAATGTCAATACTGCCCCCTCATGGTATCAGCACCCTGGTGCATCACCCTGGTCTGACTGCATGGGTGAGGCGTTTTATGGGAAATAAGGCTGTTTGTCTGCAGTGTCTCTGCATTGAATGGGCATGTGACGACCAGAGCCTCATTATGCAGTGTAAAATGACAGGGGTTTACGGACAGTGTTAACTGGGATCTTCATCTGAGTGTAGAGCAATAGCCAAAACATTAAGACATAGACAAACAACAACAAAAATATTACAGGTATTTTAAATAAAATATATAAATTTCAGGAACAAACTATGTAAAATTTGATCTAATTCGTCGCATGAGCATTTAGTAAAATGGCCAATAAATGAACCGTAACTCAATAAAAAAACAGCTTGTCCATTTGTGGCTTCGCTACTCCGCAGAGTTAGGGGGCGCTGTTTCCCCTTCAGTTTTCCTGTCAGCAGCGGAGAAGAAGAAGTGTCGCAGGCTGTTTCCTGTGGCACACATGTACACAGCACCGAAATAACATCATGAAATCTTTCAAGAGTAACGACACAAAGAGCAGTGGCCTTCAAGACAGCAATACAGACACTAACGACGAAGAAAAACATGAGCTGTGTCCCGGTTTTAAAGACGCGGACGCCTTCGTTAAGGTAAGTAAACAAACCAAACTAGACACAACAGTTTAGGAATTCAAGCTAGCATTCAGGTAGACAACGTGGATGGGCTTGCTGGCTACAGTTGCCACATTTAACATTAGGTGTTACTAAAACATATACTCAGCAAACTTACAAACTCTGGCTCACAGTGTGTTTGTCTAGTTAGAAAAGAAATGGTGTGTAAGCTTCTTTGCTAATTAGGCTAATTGCTATTTGACTTATTCAAAACAATGCGTCAGTAGAAGCAAATTAAGTACATTTCTCATGAAGTAGAGGTTAATAAAAGGGAAAAAAATCAAGCTAATATTTAAACTTCATGGGCAAATAACTGCGTATTCATATTATAGTTTTTAAAAGACACACAACCACTAAATATTAGCTGACCATTAAAATAGTACATTCACACTCAACAAACACAGCAATAATTAACTCTTTCCTTTGCAGTATGGATTGGGAGCTGTATTATCTGCCACCAAAGCATCTGCTGGCTTACCTCAATCTGGAGATGATTATGACTTCTATCGCAGTTTCCCAGGTTTCCAGGAGTTCTGTGAAAGTCAGGGAGATAAGCTCCTGCACTGGTGAGTAAACATAGTAAACATAATCAGTTAAAGCATTCCTCATTACTCCAATATTTACAGCAGCATGCTACAGACTGCACACTGATGTTTCTTTTCACTCTGATTGTAAAGCCAAGGCAAACAGAGTTAATTTGCTCACTTACTTTGTCTCAATTAGACACTGTGTCACTGTGTTTTAGCATGAGTCAGATAATGCAGCACCATGGCTGTCGATCCCACATGAGGGACCGGAACAAACTGACAGGGCTGGAAGAGAGGTTCGACTTGGTTGTTGACTCAAATGATGTCATCCTGGAAAGAGCGGTATGATCTGTAGCTTTAATGTTAAACTAGTCCCTTCATTAAAATCTGTTTTTCAAATTGAAATCTTGTAACTAAATTCCAGGGGATTCTTCTTGATGAAGCTGATGGAGTGAACAGGAGCCAGCAGCCCATCATGCCTGCAGGGTTTCAAACTCCAAAAATTGTCATTTCAAGCTGGAATCGCAAGGTTAGCTTTCTTTCTCTGCGCATGCCAGTTTCTGTATGGAGTGCATTTAACACTGTAAATTTAATTTAAATTAATTCTGATATTGAGTTATACAAAACACTACAAAAAAAAACAATAAAAACATGCTTTTGTTCATTAGGGTCCCAGTTCTGGTGGTCGTTCTCAGACATTTCACCTGCTCCAAGCCAAGAATGTTGCAAGGCCTCAGCTGAAATTCAAGGAGAAAGTTGACAACAGCAACACACCTTTTATTCCCAAAATATTTATCAAGCCCAATGCAATAAAGCCGCTTTCATCTTGTAAGACTGAATGTATATTCATTTATTAATTTGCTAACTTGCAGTCTAGGTGCTTTCAGCATGCCCAATGTATCTTCTCTCTTCTTGTTCACTTGTAGATTTTACAGACAAACAAGTACGTAAAGAGAGGCCTGAGGATCTTGATGTCCCTGCTGCTCTGGCAGACTTCATTCATCAACAAAGAACTCAAGAACATGTTGAAGACATGTAAGGCTTGTGGCTTCAATAATGCTGAATCTTTTTGTGTATATGTTGTTCATCTAAACTTTTGATCCATTTAGGTTTGCACACCCATACCAATATGAACTGGATCATCTTTCAGTATCAGAAAGCCTTCTGTCTAAGCCAGAGCCTCAGGTATTATATATAATCATATGTATTGATTCTGTGATATGACTTCTGTCACTGTTCTTTATGTGAGCTGTCCTCTCTGGATTCTCTGTAGATGTACAAACCAATGGCTGAGACAACTTTATCCTACATTGACACACTGGAGGATTTGGTGGCTCTGAATGAGAAGCTGTGCAAACTGAGTGAATTCGCAGTGGACCTTGAGGTACGATCATATATTATGTAAATTGATTCAATTTGAAACGGGTGTTGTTTTGGTAACACTTTTTTCCTTCGTTGCAGCATCATTCCTATCGGAGTTTCCTCGGCCTCACCTGTCTGATGCAGATCTCCACCAGAGAGGAGGATTTCATCATCGACACCTTGGAGCTACGCAGCGAGATGTACATCCTGAATGAGGCATTCACTGACCCCTCTATTGTAAAGGCATGTAACACATTGTAACAGCAACCAAGCCACGTAAAGACTGTATTTAAGATTCAAGTGCGTGATTTTACACATGGAGAGTGTTTGATCAGGTCCATTCATTTTGTATGTTGCTTTGATGTAAGTGGCGTAGTACTGTATAAACTGAATGTGTCTGGTTATCCGACCACCTGTGTAGGAAAGCCAGGTCCAGCTGTACTACCCCATTTCAAAGTCTCAGTAATGAAAAGGGAGTTGGAATAGCCTGAAGCATCTCTGTGTGTGTTTAATTATTCATCTAAATGTCTCATAGTGAAGGAAAATCTCACCTAATGTAGAAAATTGCAAGTTTACAAAGATTCCAACCTCTGTGCCTGACTTTGTCTCAGAGTATTTCGCTCAAGTTGGCAGGTGGTGTGTGGGAGCCACAGTGACTCACACCTGTGAAAAAATGTGTTGTGTGGGCTTGAACAATCAAAAGATTTTTTAATATTATCCAAATGTGAAGATGTCACATATAGTGTGTCCCCAACTTTTAATATTGAGGTCAAAAGAAGCAAACGTGACTCTTTTTTTGACTTTGTCTCTTTATTGTCTCTGAACAGAGCGTACAGCTGAATGTGCTGTGTTTCTTTATCTCAGGTGTTTCATGGGGCTGATTCTGACATCGAGTGGCTCCAGAGGGACCTCGGCTTGTACGTTGTCAACCTTTTTGACACGCATCAGGCAAGCCGAGCTCTCAACCTGGCCAGACATTCCCTCGACCACCTACTCAAACACTTCTGCAATGTAGACTCAGATAAACGTTACCAGCTGGCTGACTGGAGGATTCGGTATGTTAATTACTTTTTTGAGGTTGTTTGGATTGTTATTGACTGTGAGGAACTGAAACATGTGGAGTGATTGATAAGTCGCACCTCATATTTCAGCCCCCCCGAGTCTGTTTACACCGCTATGTTTACACCCTCTCTACAGAGTTTGTTGAGAAATACCACATTACTTTCTACACATAGCCGTTTTCTCAATCTGGACTTGCAACTTAAAATTACCCAAGTATCAAAAAAGTTAGTCATTTTGAGTGAGTGGAACTCCCTGTCAACAAGAGATAAAATGAAAATTGTCCCATTGTGTGACTTTGCAGTCCGTTGCCTGATGTGATGGTGCAGTACGCTCGCACAGACACCCACTACCTCCTGTATATCTATGACTGTGTGAGGGCGCAGCTGTTGGACTTTAACCATGGGCAGCCTGGCCTACTGCAGAGTGTCTGGAACAAGAGTAAAGAGGTTTCCCTGAAGGTGAAGATTATAATGACATTCATCCAATGCTATGGCTTCCACTGATTCTTTATAGCGTTCCTATTTTTGAGTTTTACTCCATTACGCCCTAACATTTGTCACGATTCACTGTGTGCCTCCCTCCCAAACAGAAATATGTGAAGCCTATACACACAGAGGAGTCGTATTTGGAGCTGCTGAGGAAGCAGAAAAAGTCTTTTAACACCCAGCAGCTTACTGCCTTCAGAATGCTGTTTGCCTGGAGGGACAAGCTGGCCAGGCAGGAAGATGAAAGCACTGGGTAGGCTGCTTAAAACTGAACTGAATTGCTGTTCTGGAAAACAGCTATAGACATTTTCACATTTTGTGCCTCATGATTTAGTGACAGTCTTCAATGTACATGTTTTAAGTGAATGTTTTTTTTTTTTTAGATATGTCATGCCCACTCACATGATGAACAAAATATCAGAGGAGCTGCCCAAGTAAGTTAATTTGATTCTCCACTTATCTTTTCATTCATTTTCTTAGTAGCTGTACTCATGGGTGCGAATACATTTATTGTTTTATTCATTAACCTCAATCAAACTTCTTTCTCTTCAACCCTGTCAGAGAGACTCAGGGCATCATCGCCTGCTGTAACCCTGTGCCCCCGCTGGTGAGACAGCAGGTCAATGAGCTTCATTTGTTAGTGCAAGAAGCCAGAGAAATGCCCCTCCTTAAGGTGAGTTTTTTCCTTTAGTCATCTTTTATATTATTATTAATATATTCTTCTTCTTCTTCTTCTTTTGTTATTCTTCCGTATGTTTTTTTGGCACAGCGTATCTTCAGCATACATTGACCGATTTCAGCCATTCAACTATCAAAATGTTCATCTCACAGAGGACAAGTTTTTTTTCCAAAAATTATAATTTTTCAAATATTAAGCAATTTCTGTGTCATTTTTAACATGGGTGTCTATGAGCTAGCTAGTCTATGAACTAGAATTTTCTAATTCCGAATCGTTTCCATGCGCCAGGCTCCCAAAGTTGGAGTGGTTTTTGAGATCTCCTCTGGTGACAGGCTGACACACAGAGGCAGACACAGAGGCATACAAAGCTCTGAATTGCTCTGATTCTCCAGCAATTCAGAGCAATACTTCACATCAGCATTCAAAGCAATGCTTCAGCTGCAGCAATCAAACTTGCATTTTCTTCAGGAAATGCCCTTTTCTAGTTGTTTGTGTTGTCATGTGTCAAATTCTGTTTTTTACACTTTGACACAGGCTGAGATTGCAGCACAACAGAAAAAAGGACTCACACCTATAAAAAAGGTTTGTCAAAATGTGATTTAAAAAATGCATTTTCAGTTGTATATTTTGGTAAAATAATGAATGTGATTGTGTATATTTTTCCAGCCAGGGGTCATGATTTTCGGACCTCACGATACCTCCCGGAGCTCTGAGAGTGATCTCCCTCTGTTTTCTCCTAATGGTGAGTTTGATACTATGTGTGTATTCTATGTTGTGCACATAAGACTTTAGGCGCCATGTAATGATGTATTTGTCTTCAGAACTGCCAGTTAAACAAGGAGTGCTCTTCTCAGAAGATGAACACAAAATGGACGTTGATGTGCAGAGAACAAGTGGCCTTGTGGCATCAGCAAAAATCACACTGTTTCAGGTAAAAATCCACTTTAAGTGGCATAAAGCCACATGTGACCTTATGCGTCTGTGAGCAGTTGTGCTCCTGTTTTGGGTCCATATTCTGTAATTACACCCACAAAATGGAGTTGCTGTTTATATATGTCAAACTGAGCAGATGGTTGTTACAATTGTTTTACTTTGCATAGTGACAACATGTACAGCAGACATTCTAGACAGGTACAGGTCAGGCTACACTTTGGGGAACCCAGATTTGACTTGGAAGCATGAATAAAGATCAACAGCATATAAATACAGTGAGAACTCTGCTTCCTTTTAAAGGAAGTAGAAACAAAGGAGGACCCAACAGCATCCTCTGTGGCTCAGATGAAGGCCAGGCGTATCATGGAGTCCTTTGAAAACCCTTTCAGAATGGTAAGAGATGTCCTGTGAATAAGCCTGCATGTTGTTGTGTTTATCAATGGACAGTATTCATTTATCTTTCTTTGGGATTACAGTATTTACCCTCTACTGATGTGCACATCAACGAGAACGCCAAGTTTGACCCGTCTTCAAAAATATATGAGGTGATTGTGATTGGGCACCGTTTAATTGATCAATATATCTCTTTGTGTTAGCCTCCTTTTCAGTTTCAACATCTATGCCTATGCCATTTTACCTTGACAGATTAGTAAAAGATGGAAACTGCAGAGTATTGAACAGCAACAGAAGGAGCTGGAGGCCAAGAAGAAAGAAAAGCAGGAAGCAAAGGAACAGGCCAAAAAAGTGTCAGGTAATGGAGTTCACATTCATCTGCTCTAAATGGATGCTTTTAAGGTTATGTCCCTCATTGCATTTTAATGTTTTTTTGCACAGAGGAAAGAATCAAGGCTAAACAGACATATCAGGAGTCTCTTCAGAACGTTGCCACTGTGCGCCAGCAAGCAGCGGTGAGTCATTTGATACCATGTCCTTCCATCTCCTTTTCATCCCCCCCCACTTCACATGCGCTTTTTTTCACTGTCAGCGTTGCTACAGATGTCCCTTGTTGGATTTTTGTGGAAAAACATGAGTAATATTCACCCAAGAGCCTGGCAGAGCCTATTAAAGATGGTACATTAATAGCTAGTTTAACCCTCTACAGTGCCCCCCATTTTCTTAAGTTGCAGCTAGTTTTTCTGAGCATAAATAGGGTGACTCACAAGTGTGTGAACCCCTGCTGCCAGTCTGGAGCACCCGCATTGTAGAAGCCTTTTAATATTTATATCTGTCACATGATGTGCCTGGGGAAGAAGAATGCACAGTGTGGGTCTGGAGCATAAGAGACACGTCCTCCACTCATCTAACGCTTCTCTTTCCTCCTGGGGAGCAGCAATTGCTCCAGTTGCCCAAAAGCCCTCTTCCTGTTGGATCAATTCTCTCAGGAGATGGCACCCGCTTACTTATCTAAGCCCTTGTATGATGGTACCTCGCTGCTTTAGTACCCATACAAAACTCACAGTATGGTGCAGGAGAACAGAAAGAGTGGTCACCACACTTTCTCGCTTTTGATCCTCTAAGTGGCACCACTTCCTCTTCAATGCCTCAGGCTCAAGCCATCATAATGGCGTGCACCACAGTAATCCATTGTGTGATGATTTTTGGGAAAACCTGATTTAAAACAATCCAAACTGAAAAGACGCATTTAAATACGCATGTTGGCATCATCTAGTGGCATGCATCACAGTTACAATTGTTGGCAGTAGCGCTTGCCAGCTTGCCAATTGCAGACAGTATTGCCTGTGCTGTCAGTTTCAGCCGACTCTTTGGCAGCGAAGTTTTCTTCTAATTACAGTTTGAAAGAAAGCTTTGTGGGTTTCCAGGCTCCTGCTGCACAGATTGTATGATTGGGTGTGTCATTGGTTTTATCTGAACTTGATTTGTTTATTTAGTTGAATAAAAAAAAAATTCCCATCAGGTTAAAATATCCTAGACACTGTGGGGTGTTAGCATAAAGCTGTCATAGCCACTAACCTGTTGACTAATTAATGAACACTAACTACAAAGCAAAGATGTAGCAGACTCTGATGTGGCAGGCTGCAGTGCTATTCGCTGTATCCATGGCAACATTATGTATCCTGTTTCTTGTCATTTACATTGGTTCACACATGTTAAGACTTTTTACACACAAGCTCTATTCATTACATCAAATCCAATAATGCCATTGTCCCTCTCCTCTCAATTACAGCATCACAATACAGGGATGTTTAAATGAGATGCATATCTTCTAATCATGAAAAATATTTCCTCCCAATCAGTTAGATAGTAAGTCGTAATTATTATTTTCGTAATTATTAGTCTCCTTATTGTCCATTAAATACAGGTCTCTGTATGTTTCATTACACCAAACCGTAAGGAGTGTTGAATTCAGGCAAAGTTCCGGTTCTGCAGTGATAAAATTCCAATCTTGTTTTTTGTTATTTCAAATTAATGGGATAAAAAATAATTTGACTTCTAGATCTTTAAAGATATATACTGCAGTTTGTTCATTAAACTGGTAGTGCTTTCTGCCATACTGAATATAATGTCACTGATCAATGTTATTAGGAATCTGCAAAGGGTGGGGGCAAGAAAAGAGAGAGAGAACCCAGTGAGGCTGGAGAGTCAACTCCCAAACCAAGTAAGAAGACGATGAAATCTGCAGAGAAGCCCCAAACGGCCCCCAAAGAGACCTTCACACCCTTCGACTACAGCCAGTCAGACCTCAAAGTGTTTGCTGGTATGCATATATTTTATTACATTGGACAAGTCATCTTTTATTTTACCTCAGCAATAGAGAGTAAATTAATCAATTATCCTAAATCTCTGCACTTTTTTCTGTTACAGGTAACAAAGCGCAGGACAACACACAGTTTGATCCTAACCGGCAAACCCATGATTTTAAGAAAAGGGTACGGGTTAAACTGATTAATGTTTCCTAAATAGTTTGTGTGTAATATTTTTTGAAAGACTTCTAATATTTTGCTCAACAGAAAAATCCCAAGGGACAAAAGAATGACTGTGGAGCAGGGAATCGGAGTATGTCGTACCTGGCTAATCAGATAGGTGAATATTTTCGGTACAAGTGTCTTTGCTGGTGAGAATTAAAATCTCACAGTATGGTAACCATTGTGTCTTTTATTTCTTACAGAGGATTCCGGCATAACTGGCCCAAAAGATAGACTCTTCATTGATGCTTTGTATTAAAGCTTGTCTTTGTATTAAAGCGTTGTCATCCTGCAAAAAACAATATTCCTTTATTTTTTTTTGCAACTTGCAGGAAAGATCTATTTTTCTTCAGAACTGTTTTTTTTTTTAAATCTGTGTAACAGTTTACCCTGTTATTATATGAGAGCACAGACCTCTTTATTAAAGATGTTTTAACAACACCAAAAGGTTTCATGCAGTACATTGGCACTATCTTCACAGAGATGGATGAATATATGTTCCTGTATTTCAGATTGATCTTCCTGCACTGTCTTTATAAGATTGTCCCACATTGAATAATTAATTGTATATTTGTTTTTTTCTCAAATGATCAAAACATGTTTTAGTTTTGTTTTAGTAAGTAAGCTGTGTCCTCTGCTAAAGACTGACCACAGTCAAATTTAAGTTTTATTATATTCATTCCCTACTGAGTCGTTCTAAATTAATGCAGTGGTGCAATCTTGTAAATATGCTTTATACTTATTTATGTTTATGTGTAATTCAAGTGAACGAATACATAAAAATATTTATCGCCTCCAAAAAGAAACATAAATAGGCACTTTGGACCGCGCATGCGCAGTGTTGACCAGCGTGGTCTTCACGTGGGCTTCTCTGCTGTATCAGGGCGGTGCCAGTGTGGCTGTACTGCTGTCGGGTCAAACAAACTATACAGGAGCTTGCCTCTCCTGCCACGCCATTGGCTCGCTTGCAGCAAAATCGCCTACGTCACTAGCATCCCGTTCGCTCTAATAGGAGGTAGCAAGTTTAGCTGTCGGCGCACCGCTTTGTCGTAACTTACTCACATTGCCACACTTACAAACACGTTAGTGTTGCTTGTGGCTGTAGGCAGCTGTCATGGACCACATAAAGGATGGATGGTTTACGGAATCATGCGCGCTATGGCCGGGTCAAGCAATGAGCCTCCAGGTGGAAGAGGTCCTCTACCATCAGAAATCCAAATTTCAAGATGTTATGGTATTCAAGAGGTGAGTGCTCTCACCTCATTCAGTTGGCTGCTGTGCTAGCTACAGTCTACTAGCACTGAATGAGCGACCACTGCTCGTTTCCTCAGCTGGTAAGGTACATGTGAGTCTTCACATGACGCATGTAGGTTCTAATGTTAATGTTAGTAAGGATAATTCAGACTAACGTGCCCTAAATTATAACAAGAGGTAGTCCTTTATTAATAATATTTCAATAAAAGTAGAAAACATCTGCTAAATTTCTGCATCCTAATCGTGTTATGTAAACATAATTCAGCTTTAGGGTTTAAGATTTTAAATGTACGTCATAGTTTGCTGTAACATTACTTTTCAGTAAAACCTACGGGAATGTTTTGATCCTGGATGGAGTGATCCAGTGCACAGAGAGGGATGAGTTTGCCTATCAAGAAATGATTGCCAACCTTCCTCTGTGCAGCCATCCCTCTCCAAAAAAGGTAACACTCACACGTTTTTGGAAATTCAGGAATGCTGTATGCTTGTGTGACAACATTCCAGGTGTTTCTGTGTCATTGCAGTCAACATGTTTCCTGTTTTGTAGGTTCTGATTATTGGAGGTGGAGATGGTGGTGTGTTAAGGGAAGTGGTGAAGCATCCTCTGGTGGAATCTGTGATTCTTTGTGAGATAGATGAGGTGTGAACAACAACAAAATCATTGAGAATGTCCTCTGTCTAAGATGCTTAAGATGTCTATGCTTAAATATTGTTTGCTGCTCATATTAATGTTGTTGTCTTCCCATTAGGATGTCATTAATGTATCAAAGAAGTTCCTCCCGGGGATGGCCAAAGGGTTCTTTAGTCCTAAGCTCACCCTCCATATTGGAGATGGCTTTGAGTTTATGAAGCAGAATCAAGATGCCTTTGACATCATTATCACCGATTCCTCAGACCCAGTTGGTAGGTAGCATGTTCAAGATGTTGTGGCATCTTTTTGTACCAACAAGTAACAAGTGTCCCCACTATGAGTTCTGTTGTTGTTTTGTTTCAGGACCTGCTGAGAGTTTGTTTAAGGAGTCCTACTATCAGCTGATGAAGGCAGCATTGACAAGTGGCGGAATTCTTTGTTCCCAGGGTAAGATAAGATTTCGCTAGTTTTCTGAAAGTTGACGAGTTCTTTTCTTATAGTACAGACCAATGCACAATTTTATAAGAGAGTAGTGTGTGTAGCCTTTCATGTTAAATGTCCCACAACAGTATTAAAGGTAGGGTAGGGGATTTTGAAAACTCAGTGAGAGTCAGCCAGATTTTGAAAGTAAACACACGCCCCTTTCTCTCGGAGCTCACCCCGAAGCCACGCCTCCCAACCAGTCTGTGACTTCGGCCATCATGCAGGTACCTCTTTTTGTGCGTGCAGAGCAGGAAGAGAGTGACAACCAGCCAACTATATGCGCAGGTGTGCCTCATAGGATTGGCTGATGTTTTTAGCGTTTTATAGCTTCCACAGATGATTAATATTCTTCATATTAATGCGAAACTGCCAAACTAATCGGTTGCTATCGAATTGTAAAGAGAAGTTACACTTATTTAACAAAAAGTGCATCAGAATAAAATCTCCTACCCTACCTTTAAATAAAAAACAATAACATATTGTCTCTTTCATAATGTGCCACTAGTAGCTCCTGCCTCCTTAAACCCCTTTTGCTTTGTGGATGTTTTACTGTAGTTACATACAATATAAACATAAGCTGTATTCCTATTCATATGGTCAATTTTCCAGCAGCTTCGAGAAAGAACAATGCTGAAAAAAGTAAAGGTAAAAATCAATCTGTCTTTTCTTGTGACAGGAGAGTGCCAGTGGCTCCATTTAGAGCTGATAAAGGAGATGCAAACCTTCTGTAAGACCCTATTCCCTGTGGTGGACTATGCCTACAGCACCATCCCAACTTATCCAAGTGGCCAAATTGGATTCATGCTGTGCAGTAAAAATCCTGTAAGTGTTCTCACATTCTCAGTTTGTCCTCCACCACAGTACCACTACAGTATCTGTATTACTTATTGAAGACGCTAGGTTATCGTTAAAAACAATTACAATACGTTTTCTGTTTAAGGAAACAAATTTCAAGGAACCGGTGAAAGCACTGTCAAAAGAAGAAATGGAAAACTTGAACCTTAAATATTACAACCCTGAAATTCACAAAGCGTCATTCGTCCTGCCTGAGTTTGCAAGAAAGGTAAGTTGTTCAAATTGCAGTGTGTAGGTTTAAACTGCTGACACATAGTTGCTTCATTTTTTTTTTTTTTTGCTCTTCTTTACAATACAGGTACTCAGCGAAGCATGACCAACAACAACACACCTTCCTCCTTAAACCAGAGACAACCTGTCTTGTTCTTCAGCTTCTCCACCTGGTCAGCATAGTTCAATATTACCTGAAGGAATCATCAGTAGATGCTAAGTTATTCAGAGAAAATGTTTCCTTCTGTCAGTCCTGCACACTCTTGATGTTGATTTTTCCATCACTACTGTAGTTGTCTTATCAGCATTACGTCACATTATGGGCTGAGTGAGAATAGCATTGTCAGCACTGTCATCCAACCATGACTTTCTCTGATATAGTGTCCACACATCATACAATATGTTGCATAATGTTTTGGGTATATTATTGCTGTGTAAATGTGATGTATTGTAGTGCATTTATTCATAATGTCTCATAGGAGTTCATAATCATCAACTTATGCAGTTGCCATTTGTCATGATTGCACATTGTCACTGCTACACATGAACCCTATAGTGCCTGAACTTGTTCTGTGTCACAGTGTACCAGGCTGGTAGAGACCTCAGTGGAGCTGAGAGCACAGTACTTTTAAAATATTAACAACGAATAATGATGAAATTGATTTAATTTGCTTTGATAAATATTATGTGGTTAAATGCAAATTCAGTAAAGATGTGTGGTAGGTGAAGTGTGGTATTGAAGTTTTTTGTAATGCAGTAATTGACTTAATGTAAGTTCATTATGCAATCATAACTGTCAGCGTTGTGTATTGGTAGTAATGTGGTACTGTAGTCACACTTACTTTCTGAGTCTTACTGCAGGATGCTGTAAATGTTTCTCCCAATGGAATTCTAATGTCTCAGTGATTTTTACTTTATCGACCTAATATCAAACGTTTGAAGTTTCTGTTTGTTAGCTGCATTGGATTTTTGTTGAGACAGAGCGTCACACCCAAGCAATGGATTTGTGTTTTTATAAATAAAATAAAAATAAAAAATGAACTGTAATAAATTGGTACTGCAAAATGGAACTGTGGGTAGTCTGTGCAGCAGAAAAGCTCAAAATGATAACACAAATAGGTATTTAACACAATTTGGAGGCCAGAAAATCATCTCCTGCTTGTTTTTCTTTTCTAGTTAGGTCTCACCTCACTGTAAGTTCAAACCAGTCTTGTGCAAATCTTTAACTTTTGTTGCATCACTTTCTAATCGAATCCAGATTAATATAGGATATGTTTTAGTTTCTGTCCACTGCGAATGAATTAGCACAAACATGCAAGTTGTGTGATGCTTTACAAAAGTGTTTGAAAAATAAAAACAAAGACAAGGCAAACATTATTATAAATACGCCTGCACAACTGAAAATGAAACAGAAGTCTCCTCTGTGTCCAGCGTATAGCCACAAGGTGGCATCCTTGAATCTGTAATGTTTTAGTCTCTCAGCAGCTGTGTTTTATTTTTAACGGACCGTGTTGAAATAATGCAGTCCAGACTCTTCAGATTTCAGTGAAAAGCCCCTTGGCAACATTAAATTGTTTTGCAGCGTGAGACTGTAATGATGTTGCTGTTCAGTTGCATCAACCCTGGTTATTATTGTGTAAGAACTCGGCTCTCACTGTTTACTTATTATTATTATTATTAATAATAATATATATATATAATATAATATGACCAACCTGCACCTTTTTGTTGTCATATTTATCTTCATGCTGTGGTACAGTGGCTGCACTTTTTTTATATTCACATGTTGTAATGTAACAATGAAACTTATTTTTTACCAGCTTTCTTTAGGAACTTTTAACCCATGAATATTTTATATGATTTAATGATATCTTTATACAGTAACAAGACGGAACATGACAGAAAATATATTTATAATCTCATGTGAGTCATAAGTAAATATTTGCAGTTTCATAAAACAGACCGATCCACCTGTAAAAATCCTTAATGATCTGTGAGCCGGTGATCTCTTGTTGAAGTGGTGCTGAACCATGCTGAAGTAAATGGAGGCTTCCACGCACTTTAATACAATTCCCAGTCATCATGCTGACGTTTTTTTTTCACTGTTTGAAGTCTCTTGCGGGCTTGACTGCAGATGCCTTTAAGGCCGTCAGTTGTTGTACATTCTTCAGTGAATTGCCAATATAGCCTTTTCAGCAGTCAGCTAATCTGCGGATTTGCTTCAGGTCTTTTTTCAGATCAGAAGAAAACACACCAGAACGTATGACAAATCCATTTGAACATATCAAACAAGGCAAGTTGGAATAAAAGTACTCTCCTGCTGCAACAACCCCAGTAAACTCTGGTAATTGTGCAGTTTGGGGCAGATGTCTTAAAGGGTGCCAGCAGCTTCACAAAACACTTTCAAAAATCTAAGTCTCAGACCTCAGAATGTAGTTTATTTGTAAAGCCCTAAGGCTGTTATTCAGCTACACATATCTCTATATAAGAAATCTCTGTAGTTTTTTTTATTAATAGTGCCAGTTGCTGTAATAAGTTTAGTGTGTTATATAACTCTCTATAAATGTGTTATATAAATCATATAACACTGTTCACAGCAAGCCTCCATAGGGAAAGAAAGTAATTTAATCATTTCAAATGTGCACTGGTACAGTAGCTGGAAATGGTTTCTCACTCTCTGAGTCCAAACAGCTTACTTTATATGTTGAGGCATCTACAGCCTGCAGTGTGTGTAAGAGGACTGTTATTATTATACAGGCTGGTCAGAAAACAGTCCTATTTTGAAATGGATGAATGGATGAAATGAAATTTAATCTGTCAAATAGCAAATCTGTCAAAATGTTAATGTAAGACAAAGTTATCTCTCCTTTTCATCTCGCAACAAGTGTTGAACTGGTGAAGAATAACTGCTTCTTATTTTTTTTACTTCACAAGATTGGTGATGTGCATTTCCTGGAAGACACTTCCTCCAGTCAACAGGAGTGTCAGACTGTTCAATTGTAATCTGCAGGTGTCAAAGAACCACATAGGAGCTCTGTGACAGGAATCAGATATTACAGCGCCAAACTCTGACCTGTGCAGAGGCAGCAAAAAAAAGATAAGCCTGTTCCGTTTTTTCTTTTTGATGCTGCAGGTAAATGTGCTCATTTTACTTTAAGTGTAAGGGATGGGTAGGGTACATCTGGCTATATCACACACTTGATGAGTTGTGGAATTGTCAATACACCTGGCTGGAAGGTGGTGTTTGAGGTAGCCCATCACGCAACCATCACAACCTGGTTATATACCCCGATGACGTGGTTGTTCTCTCCTGGTGAATCACATGAAAGCAACCATCTCACAATCTGCCAAAAAGGTTAACTTTTAAATGGTTTCATTTGTTGTACCCTGGCCCATTCATCTCCCCTCCCATTCTGTGCTCACGTACACACACGTACACACATGCACACACCTCTGACAACATGCACACATACACCCTCCACCCTCCGTCATACACCCACCACCCCCTACGTCAGTGGCAGGCAGGGGGAGAGGGCTATAAATGAGTGAGGGGCTTTAGAGGTAGAGCAGAAGAAACATCTGCCACCAACAGCTGCCACCATCTGCACTGCACTTTCTTCAGCACTCTCCTCTGGATCTCTGAGCTGCTCAGACTCTCCTCCTCTCGCTCAGACCCACACACACACACACCATCAGACTGAGTGTGACTGTAGCTCTGGTCGGTCACCTGCACTCTTATCACAGCATGCAGCTTCTGTTGGTGTTAGCAGCTATCATGGGGGTTCTGTTCAGCGTTAGAGCAGCTGCCGTGCTTCCTGTGGAGGACAGAAGCCCCATCCATGTGAACAGGGTGAGGAAATTATTATTGTTCATCTGTAGATCTTTTTTTTCATGTATAAAAAGATTGTTAAAAATGTAAAAGGAGTGACCAGAAATAGTTTGTGTGATTGATAAGTGCAATAATATTGATAGTTTATTTAATCAAAAAAAGTGTTTTTTTTTGTTGTTGTTTTTTTAGTTTTGTCATGATGCAGCCTCTTTAATAACATGTTTCTACTTCATTTTTGGTCAGGAGCTGAGTAAAGAGCGTAAGGAGCTGATTCTGAAGCTGGTGTCAGGCTTGCTGGATGGAGCTCTGGACACCAACATGTTGCCGGCGGAAGCGGCGCCTGTGGATCTGGAGGAGCCGTTAGAATCCCGTCTGGAGGAGAGGGCTGTGTATAACAGGCTATCACTGCCTCAGCGCGACCGCAAAGCCCCCTGTAAAAACTTCTTTTGGAAAACTTTCACCTCCTGCTAACAGTGCCCGAAAAAAGCGTGAGCCCTAGTTCTGCCTGCCCTCCTTTCTCTCCCTGCTCTACATGAACTGTGGTAGACCTCAGCTGTACATATCATCCACACCTGTCAGACATGCAGCATCGATGGACTTCACTGAGACAGTGTGTCTGTTTGAATATTAATTGTATTTATTTATTTATGTATACTAATGTATGTATTTATGTATGTAACCGTTTCTTTCAGGGTCAACAATAAAGCATGGATATAATGTTTCATGATGGTAATAACAGTTAATTGTTTTTTGCACATTGTTAAATTATTTTCCACCTGCTTCTATAATATAAAGGCAAAGTAAGATTTCTTGTATATTTTTTTTGTGACTGAGTACATTTACTTCACAGAAATTGTGAAAATATATTTCTGTCCAGCCAAAAACAGAGTTAGAGTGAATGAATGGCACACAGCAGACATGCAGATTTTCCCTCAAATGTTATATTTAATAACTTATGTTCACAAATGGAGACAAAATATTTTAAAACCGACAGTTTTATTCCCACATTAAGAGCTTATTACTGAATATATAGTATTTTAACTCAGTCAATTTATCACAATAATAGCCTTATGCCTACTTTACAAGCATTTACTTCAACCAGATTGATGGTGAAATGGTCCAATGTGATGTTACTACTGGCCAGACTCTCTTCCTGATTAATTCCTAGTCACAAGTTAAGGAAGATGCTTTAGTGACTTATCACAGGTCGTTAAACCTGTCAGTGAGACGGGGAAGTAAATACATCAGAAGCTCAGTTCACTCAGATGGACGGCAACACACGAGTAGCCTGGGTTAATGAACAAAACACACACACACATATATATATATATATATATATATATATATATATATATATGTTAATATTAATCTGATGTCACTGTTTGAAAGCAGAGACCAGGCATCTATTGAGATGAAGAAATGTTTTTTTGTGTGTGACCCCATCAAACGACTTCATGATTCTTGCATCAAACCAGACTCCTCAGTTCTCAATCAGTCACACTACAATTACCACACACTCTCACAGCCCTTGTGGCATGTTTAACCATTGTTGATATGTATATTTTTTTTAACCACTTTCTGAGGGGGAGAACGCTGAGTGGGTGCTGGTCACAATCAAATATTGACTTCCAACCTGAGCCCAGACTCCTTAGAGGGCTGATAGATTTCCTGTGTTAAATTACATGCAGGTGAAATGTCCTGCTGTTTGTACCAGTTCAGATAAATGGTGTTTTTATAGCGGGGAATAAATGACCAATCATAGAAATAAGGAAAAGAAAGAAAGAAGAAGAAAAAAAGAACACAATTTGCATCTGACATAAAGTGGCTGAACAATAGCAGTGAATGTCTATATGTGAGAGCACATTTTTAAAGTCTGTGCGTCAAAAAGAATTAAACTGCACACTGTATTAAAATACAAAGGTTTTTTTTTTTGCTGTTTATCCAGATATATTTTGAACAATTTAACGCATGTTAGTGCTCTTGTCAGCACTGGGTTACGGTCTCATCCTCTTCCTGCACAGGAAGAATAGAGGCTAATGATTCATAGTGGAACTCGTTTCACGAGACACAAGTTAACATTGACGGCTCAGATTCAGTCACAGGTGTAACATTAAAGGCCACGCTGATGACATTTTTTTACCTCTTATTATCATTGTGGGGGAAAAAAAGCAATTTAATTCTCATATCCTGATTGTTATTGAACAAGACAATATAAAATCCCCTGAAAACAGCATGGTGAGTTATAGTACCGTGAATTTCAAAGCCATGTAATTACATGGTTCTGACAACCTCTGGGAACTCTGCTCTGTCGCTCCCTTTCACGATACTGAGCAGACAAAGGCTCCTGTGGGCTCACTTGATTACAGTACAGATTCATCACGCAGCATCTCTCGTTCTTACGCACACTCAAAACAGAAAAGAAAATGATGCATTTAGAGGTTTATATGGAATGAGAAAACAACTACACCGTGATATCCTGAAAAAAAAGTAATTCCAAAAAGCATCTGACACTAATCAGTATCTCTGGAGTTATAAACACAATACAATTCGATGTCAGTCGAGGCGCTGTCCACTCCTGACTTTATGCCCCTGGGCTTAAATGAGCATGCAGAGGAGCAACATCAAAGCTGATGCCTGCAAGCAAAGCATTTTATTGGCTTTCCTTTTGATCTGAAGGAGGAGGGAAAAGAGTGCTCAGGCCTAACTGTGTAATTCAAATTTAAATGTGACTTTATATGTTTAAAAATAACAAAGACTTAGGTATTGTTGGTGCACCTCATAAGAAGAAAAACAACTTCAAAGCAGTAGCAGTCAATAGTTAGAAACTTTACAGGACGTGACTATAGAAAGATTTAGGCCGGTGGTGCATCATGATATATAGTTATGGCTATTTCATGATAGATAATGTTTTTTTTTTCATTTCTCATTGCAGAAATAGTGACCATTGGTTATGTTTGATGAATAAAATGTGTGAATACATATGCTTACATTTCATTATAGCATCATCTATCATCACAGAATGCAACATTTATGCATATAATGTATCATTCAGCCTTTTTTATCAGCTTAAAGAGCAATATTTTATTTTACACTTTGTTTTATTTTAAAAAGAATCTTCAATTTAAGTGAACTAAATGATGTCATCTTTGTAATGTCACTTTTTTTTCAGCCTCACTGATAGCTGATCAGTATTTGCGTCTGTATTTCATAGATGTGTCAGAGCTAGTTTTGATCTTGCACTTGTGAAAATCTAGAAACGGTTAACATCAAACGGTTCTCTAACCTGGCCTCCATCAGTCAAGACAGGCCAAATTAACACCCACTGCTCGGCCGAATGCTGCTGAGAAAAGGTGTGAACAGGCAGGTTGTGGCAATTCCCCATTAACAGGAAGGCTGTGACCTCTCCTGTGTACAATACAATACAGCCACAGACAATATCATGCTGAAAAAAATGATTAACATAAAAAGAGAGTGGAATAACAAGAGATTCATATTACTACAATAATAATAAATAGAGTGTTGTTTATTCAAAGCCTTTATGGATTCAGCGTGTACCAGAGGAAATTGGAAATTAAAAGAAAAAACAGGAAACCATATTAATGTTACATCAAACAGTGGGCGTGCATGTTTTGTTAAATAGTAAAAAAAAAAAGTCATACATGTGTGACTTGTACTTTATTAACCCCGCAACTCTGAGCTCTGTCCCTGCAGCAGCCTTATTCATCTCCGTCAGGCAGGCTCCATTTGTTTAGTTGTGACATTTTAGATATAGGTTGTATCCAGAGCACTGAACATATGCAGTATGGTTGACTAGCTGAGACATTCTGAAGTAAATATATAAAAACCCATTTAAAAAAACCTTGTCTGGGGAACAGGATATACCCAATAATGGAGCTGTCTCTCTGTGCATGTGGCAGGTTTGCATCAGTCTGTTGAGAGATCATTAGTGCCTTTTTGTGAGGGACTGCTCTCCTTTCAGCTCGTCTTACTACCGTTATTCAGTCACAGCTTCATTTTTTTTGTTGTCAAGAATTTATCATAGTAAAGATCTGTAGGCGTTAAAAGTAGATCCATGGATTTTTTGTTGATTTTGCTTTTCAAAAGCATCATAGCTACATCTTTAGAAATATATATAAAGTCTCTGACTTCAGAGCGATATTATTACGAGTGAGGAAACCATTCTGGCACACACGACACACGCACTAAAGTGTCTCTGATGTATTTCTCCCAAAGAGTTCCCCTGTTTGGGAGCACCAATGGGAATGAAGAGATTGTTTTCCCCAGCAGGGCCTAATGATGCCTGATGGCTTATTCAGCCGCCCAGTGCCAGCACTAAAAGCTGATCATTACAGGGCCCTCTGCTCTTTCAGTGCTAAAGCCATGGCTCAGAAAATGAGCTGTCACCAGCTAGAGGAAGGAATGCAACACGCATTTTCACTATAGTGACCTTGTTAATTCTGGATGTCAGTGCTTTGGAAAGCTGGGCATGCCTTTGGTTGGAAAGTTTAACACAGGGTTTCATCTGACGAGATGTTTAAATGTTGTGTTTAAAGAAGTCATAAATAAAAAATAAAAGATGAAAACGTTTTGACTGGATTTTTTCAAATGACTATGCTGAAACAGAACAAGGCGCTGATGGCCCAAGGTAATTTTTTTTCATCTTCATCACATATGGATTAGGAGCCCTATAGCATCATATAATCACTACTGACAGTAGCAGTCATCAGTCTTTACCACAAGTGGTAGCCCCAAAATGAATGAAAGGGCTTTGGCATCAGGAAATAATAATAATAATAATAATGCCACTGAAAAATTATACAACCAAACTCAGTGGCAATTCTTAGAGTCTGCACTGGCCTCTGGCAACGATTCAGACGGGGGCCCCTCCAACCACTGTCCATCTATAATAAAAACATATAACACAAAATATATAACAAACCTAACTTAGAATACGGAGATTCCTGTCATTGCAATCTTTTTCACTGCTAAAGTTTAAAGTTGGTCAGTCCTCAGGGGCCTCCAACTGATTTTGGGGCCCCAAGCAGGTGCCTGCATTTTCTGCAAATGGTGAAACAAAGCCCTGGACAAAGTCAACAGTGAGTGAAGACACAACACGGCCCTGCTGGGGTTGAGTCCATATGTGGTAAACTGAAGGTGGACACCAATCAGCCACAATCAGACATTAAAGTGGATAATATTGATTATCTATATCTTTTACTGGCTTTTACCTGTCAATAGTTTGGATACATTCCATAGCATGTGTACAGTCTCTTCCTGGAAGGTTTGTGTTGGAAGCAGAAGAAAAGGGCCAGCCATGGTTCTCGGTTACATAATTACTTCTCTCCATCTTCAGAATCAGAATTACTTTATTTATCCCCGAGGGGAAATTCTTGAAATCCAAGCACGATGTTCAAACTGTCACACGGCACTGCTGATTATCTGCCTCTTCCCATCCCTACAGTGACGCATGGCGGTAGTATCATCATGGCACGGGGCCATCAACGACAGGGGCAGGAAGATTGGTCAGAAATGAAGGAAGGACGAGCACTGCCAATTACAATGAGGTATAAGCACAATGACCTAAAACCAAGACAAGTCTGTCTGTGTAGTCAAAGCTAAGTTTGAAACCCACTGAACATCTGTGAAGAGAGCCGAAGATCGCAGATGCTTCCTTTTAATGTCCTCATAAGAGTGTCTAAGTAGGACCAAAGCTTCTATGTTTACCGAGAAGACTCTAACAGTCTAATGTATGTGTTCACTTGTTATCCACATCATAAATATCATTTTTCTGACTCTTTCTTCAAAAAATGTTATACTAAAACTAACTCTCATTTCAGCAGCAAAGCAGAGGGACTTCTGTAGAAGCAGCGTAGCTGAGGCGTTGAGGTGCGGAGGTGGGGTTGTGATTGGGTGACAGTGCAAAACATGTAAAGATTAATTGTTTTGTGCTTCATTGACCAACTCAACCATCCCCACACTGACAAGTAATCTCATCATTTTAGCTGATCAGACTCCTTCCGTAGGAAAAGCAAATCATTGTTGTCCATGCTTTTCTAGCACTCTAGAATAAATGTGATCCAACATGATTGCATCACAGTCAATTAGTTTGGCTTCAATACAGTTGAATGACCACCAGCCAATCACGATGATGGTGTCATTAGAGGAATCAGAGGAAAGAACATATCACAAGATGATACAGAAATGTTTAAGCACTGAAATTTCTACAAAATAGCTCTGTAATCACAGGGGTGACACTCCTGTGATTAGCTGCTAGAACCGTCCTGGTTCGGCTTAGCTTTTGCACCTGTAATACATTTGTTGCCACAGCAGCGGCTGAGTGTCTCAAGTAATGTTATTTTCTCCCAGTGTGTAGTGCTGCTTTTGACTATTTTCAGGACAATTGGGCCCTTACAGGATGGCAATACACCTGATTGCAGTCGCTCTAAGAACATGAAATCCCCTTATGTCAAATGGTCAGGCCACGATACAGAGGGGTGTGGGGTGACGTGACATGAGCCATTGAGAACCTAAATGTCACCACAGCATTATGGTTGACAGTGATGGTTTTTGGTTATTAATGTATGCGAAGTCCTCACTGCTGCTTATGGGAGAGTCATGCCCATTACTCTTATTGGAAATCCATGTTTAATGTTCAGGCTGACCGTCATTTTTCTCAAGCCTAACAGAGCTGAAAATGTTTAATCAATTATACAAGAAATAACCCCTCATTAATATCACTACTCGAGTTTTTGAATCATGGCCTGTCAGCACTGTTTTATAATTTCATACCACCGGTATACTTCATCATGACTCTATTATGTCATTTAGATGCCTATTTTTTGACGTTTCAGAACTGTGAAAGTGAGATTTAACATCTTCTCTTCATCTTCAGGTGCAGTTTTGTAAAAAATAAATAAATAAATGCAAATAAAAGCCTGTTTGAAACATAATGAAAGAAAGAGCATGCTGGCGGTGAGACTTCATAATGAAGGAAAAGATTCAGGGCTGAGAGCAGCACCTGTGTGCCATTTCTCATCATTGCTTTCTCAAACCAACGTCACTGACTGCTTTAGCGCCTTATGGCAGTCGGCTGCATCGCTGAAGCTGGAGCCTGTTTGAATTAGCAAGGAAATGACCATATTTGTTATCTGTGAAAAAGAGCCACGCCAGGCCAAATTGAAAGGATAATGAGCCTGATGTCAGGAATGAAATCCAGCACAAAAGGATCAGCATCAATTCATCAAGAGACATTCTTGGTGATTCACATCTGGGGATGCTGGGAATTAAGTTGAACGATAAATTGCACACTGAACACATGGGTTTAGCATTTGTGGCACTTAGCAGTAAACACGCCAAGGCACAGACACACACATACGCCTTTGAAGAAGTTTGAAGAAGCAGCCTCATAGGAGCTTTTACCACAGTTATACTGCATTGCTCTGATACTGCTTTTAACTCTATTTTGTCAAGTGAATTCACGATATTCTAATTAAAGAAAATGTATTGAAATTTACAAGTCACACTATCCATCTTGTCACACACACACCAAGACAAACTTAAGCATATTAGGCCAAGGACACTATAGTACAATAAACCCATTCTTTCCCTTAAACTCCTGTAACTGTAAACTTGAAAACGAGAATAAATATTATTTTTCTTCGCTTCACAGGAAACGGGCAGAGTTAGATCTGTACAAGATTTATATTTGTAGAATTTTTATACTTTTCAAAGAGTTATCATTTTTGTCAGATGACTGAGCCCTTTATTTCCTTCATGTCCTGATTTGACTTAGTAACAGTGTCAGGAAAGTGTAAGGACTTGTACCACTTCCCATCAATTTACCCCAAAAGAAAAAGACATACAGAAAAAAAAATCAAGTGAGTCCTTAACAGCTGTGACAGGTCTATTTTAGTTGTATACCTTTTACTGTATTCTCTGCACCCACACACAATGAACCAGAACAATAGCATCACTAATGGAAACATTAAAGTGAACCTGCAGCTCTCCTCAGAACAAAGAAAAATGTTAATAAGTAATGACAACATTAATTCAGTTCTGTCTTTTTACTTTGTGAACATCTGGCCTGGAGGTTGAAGTCAAGGTGGTTGTTTGGGATATGAACACAGAGAGAGTCAGATGTCTGGATGTGCCTGCAGACATTTGGAACCCCCCCCCTCTTTTCTCTGAATTGAATGAGCAACATTTTACATCTCTGCACTGAAAGTGATTAACTTTTCTCAAAATGCAGCTCTGACGCATGGATGAATGAGTATTTGACACTCAGAGGCATCTTAGACACGTGTTATTTGCATCAGGTAGTGTGCTGGCAGCCTAAGCTCTATCGTTTCTGCATAACTACAGTGGACGAGCAAATTACAGTGGATTAACTCTACATTGTTCCTCAGTGTTCAGCTCAACTGACACATCCCCACTTATTCAAGTCTCTAATTACGGTTTGCAGCCTGTGGGTGGCTGGGGCTGCTGTGATTGCAGCTGCTGAAGAAGAGGAAAAAAAAAGATGAGGCTGAAGATGGCATAAAAAGGGTAAATACGTTCACATCTAGCATGTCTGCTTTAGTGGAGGGATACTGTAGCAGGAATAATGTGCTGGCAGGGTCACGGAAGGACCAAAGAGAGAGAGAGCGATAGTGAGACTGTAGTATACAAAATCTCTCTCTCTATCTCCAACATCTAATGCACCGACTGAAGCCCTTACCCCACATCTCCATCCCTACCTTTTGTTGACTCTCAAACAGTCACTATCCCTTTGTCGTTTCAGTTGATCTCAAGTAGCCTATTCTTTATTTTATTACTGACTGACTTCCTATGAGGAAGCACTTCATTACAGCATGGCACAGCAGGCAGGTACAGCAGCACAGTGAGGTCTGTCTTGCGCACATGGACATTGAAGATTTGATCATGCTGAAATCATCCTGGACCTCATGTCCCTGCACGTTTTGAGTGCATGCTCAGCTTTCTGTGTGTGTGTGAGCTAATTAGCTATGGTACATGCACAAACAAGAGCACCGAATTCAGTCAGTGTTGGGCAAATGTTGTGACGCACATGCACAATACTTACCCCAGTATTGACATGATGTTTTTATAATGAATGCTTTTAGAATGGGAGTGTTCATCAGACAAGCTACATGTAAGACTTTTAACAGAAAAATGCTCATTTTGAAAACAAAAGACCACAAACAGAACATTTACATTCCCTTGAATTTGGAAGTTTTAATTTTAAAACTGAGAGCGTCATCATTTGATGATGAGGTTAAGTCTATTACATCTGGCCCCGTGAGTTTCCTTTGAATGACAGGCTTCCAGCTGCGAATCACAAAATGACATAGATGGCTGCTGTCACTGTGTGAGCTGCTCTATTATTCACAGCAATGCTCCGGTTTTTGTCCTATGGTGACATCATCACTTCAGTCAGACTGTCTCATTGTTCCTTGACCTAAGTTTGGTACAATTGTTCAGCCACTACCGAGAATTACTTGAATTTTTTTATTCTTGATTAAATGTCTGTTTGTCACTTTTTTTTCATTATAGCAAAAAAATAAAATGTATAGAGCTTTAATCACCTCCAACATTTTACTGTCAAGTATTCACAATTCAGTTTGAAGTTTAAATGTGTTCTCTTCTTTTATTTCATGTGTATTAAATGTATTGTGCTGTCCCCCAGTTCAAAGTCGGACACAACAATTTTTTTTTCACACTTTAAGGTGTGGCCTGATAATGTGAAAGGCACGACCTCAGGGTGTGAGAAAGTTATAAATCTGAGAAGCTACAAATAGCATGCAATGGGTGTCAGTTGCTGCAGGCATATTGTACAGTTTATGTTACATTTTATATTTTAACATATTGCACATAAGCACTGTGTACCTGCTAAGTACACACACACACACACACACACACACACACACACACACACACACACACACATATATATATATATATATATATATATATATATATATATATATATATATATATATATATATATATATATATATATATATAAAATTAAACAACAACAACAACAAAAAAAGACAAACATCATGAACAATTGTGTGTTTTGTAACTTCTAATTATCACAGCTCTGGCCTTTCAATGTCAATCACTACAGTGACATTTAAAACCAGACTTCAGCCATGGACCTCAGGAAGGACAAAAAAAAAGAATGCTTCAAGCAATAAATAAATGAATAAACCCAACAACATTTAATAGAGTAGATACATATTTATAACCATTTTTCACATTGTCTCCACACAAAAATCAATGTCTTAACAAACAGTATTTTAGTAGTGTTTGTAACTAAAGGTTTAAAAGTAGAACGATTAAATAGTTACAAATAAAAAAGTGTGTATGTGTTATTAGAGTTTTGTGATATGTACATTTTAATAACAACTGGATAGAAGTGGTACCGATATTTATTATGTGGTCCAATTGTGATTATTCTTAAGTAAATTAATAATTTTGTGCTTTTGTAAGTGTGAATCGTGTGTAGTGTTTAATTAGAATGATTTAAAAATAATAATAAAAAAAGAAATTGTCTATGCAAATAAGTACAGAGCAAGTGTTTCAAATGGAAAGCTATAGTTCTCATTAAAACCAAAAGAAAAGATCTGAGAGTCTAAAGATCCACCAGCAGCCCCTAGAGGCTGCAGTGTTAACCCCACAGTACTGTCCTTCTCCTCATGTGTGTTTGAAATTTCAAAGGGTCATCTGAGCAAAAAGTTTAGTTCTGTTTTAAAACGGCACATATTCTTTCATGAGGGCGTCTGAAGAAGCTCCCTCTGTACCAAAAAATAAAATATCTTTAAACCTACAGTGTAAGATGCACCTGGGACCAAGAATAAGAATGTTGCCAGGATGTTTACAGACAGGTGATGTAGCTCCTCGAAAGCTAAGTGTAAAAAAAAGGCACAGGATCTTTTTTCACCTCTACAGAAGAAAAGCAGGAAATAATTAAAAAAAAAACACCCACTAAGATCAAGACTGAGGGTCTGGAGGACACAGTGGGCATAAACGCCACAATAATTTCCTTATATTTAAGGTACATTCTGATGGATGTTGGGGATTCATTCTCAATCACGAAAACCTATGTGGCAGCTGGATAATATCCAAAAGGAGAACATCTGCTATCAGAACAGACTCCCCCATGGTTTAACATCCCACCAGCTCGCAGTCGAGAAAACAAAAAGGTCACGATTGAAAAAGAGCACCATCACACAAAGGTCATTTGTAAAACCACATTGCTGATAATTATTGTAATTCACTTCAAATATGTGGCATTAGCACTGGGAAAACAGGGGTTTGCTTATTATAAGCTACTTAAGTTGCCACTCTGCTGTTTAAAAGGCTCCAGTCAGCTCTGAATAACATCAAAATGTGTATTCTATCAAAACAGACAGCATGAATAGTCTAAAAGTATAATAGGTTTACAATGAAGTCTAAAGCATTTGGCACAGTGCAGATGCAGGCATGTGAAAAAAAAGACTCAATCTGGTTTCATTCACTGGGTAACTGTTGATGATACCACTGATTGTTTTCATCCCTCCCAATACAGTAATTAGGTGCAGACAAAAGAGATGGGCCGGTCAATGTTGTGGGTATAGTGTATGTATTGTTTTCAGAGGCTCTTATTTAACAGCCTCGCCGCTCGGCCATCGCCGGATCAGGGTCTGAAATAATTAACGGCCTGAGTCTGGTTTGATCAGCATCACTGTCTAAACAAGATTCACAGGGCAGTGATGTGTGATGCAGGTGAGGGGTGCTTTCCCCTTTTAGAAATATATTTGCATTTTATATGTGGAAGAATGTTCCATTTCAAACAAGAAATCAATCATTTCCTCAAGGGACTGTAAATGATGAGTGAGTGAGATAATACTGTAATAGTCATCAAAGCTAGGATTCTTCTGAAGAAAGAAGGTGGAGATTAATGACAAACTGATCATGTGATTGTCTCTTTTTGTTTACCTAAGTGTCAGCCAGTGAGGGCAGCTGAGTTCATTCACCTTCGGACCAAACACAGAAAATATCCAGGCACTGCACAGCCAGCATGACCGGGTGAGTGTCAGTTATTCACATGTGCTAAATAATCCTTGAAACTGCTGCCATCACACCTAATCTTTCCCAGTGGCTTTTGTGTATTTGTCCTATTTTCTCTCCTCCACGTCTCACTGAGTGTGGAACTGACAGGGTTATATGGCAGCTTCACCTCCCCCGACTTCCCCCAGCCATACCCCGACAACCAGCGCATAGTGTGGAACATCACCGTCCCAGACGGCCACAGGGTCAAACTCTACTTCACCCACTTCAGCATGGAACCCTCCGACCAGTGTGAATATGATTACATCCAGGTACACAAAACAAAACAAACAAAAAAAACACTATTGTCTTGTCACAAGCCTGCTCACAAAAAAGTCGTCTGACCTTGTCATAACCAGGTTTTGGCAGAGGGGAATGAAACATTGCGGTTCTGTGGTGAGGAAGAGAAAAACTCTGAAAGCACCCCCAGGAACACCATCATCCTGTCAGCCGGCAACATCATGTCAGTGGTCTTTAGGAGTGACTACTCTAATGAGGGCAGATTCACCGGCTTTCAAGCGTTTTACACCTCAGAAGGTGATGCAAAATAGTGACATTCATTACCGGAGGGTGGATATACTTTTGTAATTAAACTGAACAAAGTGGAGTTTCTACTGAAATAGCTAGTATTATGTCACAGGTACATACAGTAAAGCTTTAAAATATGATTTAGAAGTAATATATAGAACTTGTGTGGTAGTTATTTTGTATGTTTTATATAATATACTAATATGCCTCCACTGTGTGTTGTTTCACTCTCCTGTGTCTGTCTGTCTGTCGCAGACATCAATGAGTGTCTGTCCAAGGTAGATGGGGAGAGAGTGTGTGATCATTTTTGCCACAATTACATCGGGGGCTATTATTGCACGTGCAGACAAGGATACTTTCTCCATGACAACAAAAGGTCCTGCACAGGTAAGAGTGATGCAGACTGAGGCTTGAGAGGCAGGATCATTTGAGCTCTATCAAAGTGAGTCAAAAGCTACATAGTGAGGGTCAGTGTTAAGAGCTTGGCATACAGCGTTTGACTGTGTATTGATCTCACTAAATAGGGTTATTTCTCAAGATAAATACACTGCTGCTCGCCGCCTCGCTCCCAGGCTTCCCGAGGTATTGATGGCAGTTTTCATTAGTGTGCATTAACCCGTTTGCAGAGAACACACTTAATTCTGCAGCTTTTGTTGACAACATATATCTAACCAGCTGGCACAATTTGTAGATGTGGCATTGATATGTTTGTAGACAAATAAATGTTCATTTCAACATATTTGAGAAACATAGAAGAAAATGACCTTACCCTGCTGTGATGTAAACTGGCCACCATACACAATAATTTTAAGAAAAGCCATTTGTCTTTTGTGTCACAGTGCCATGGAACAACTCTGCACACTGTTAATATTGTTATATATTGGATTTCAGTCTGGCCTGTGCTAACTAATTTCAGTCTTAAAAGGCATACTGATGCATAAAGTAGTTGATCTCTGCCAGTCAGTGCAAGGCGAGGTTAATTACTGTCGATTCCTAAGGGAAAAGCAACTTCAAAATGGCATTAAAAATTGATACCTGTGTGCAGCGCTAATAGTGTACCGACACTTGGTAATTAATCATAATTACCAGCTGATGTGCATTAAATTATTATTCTTTGCCACAGGAAAAAAAGGGTGACAAAACAAATCATGCAATGAATAGGCAAAAATGATTATCTGCCTACAGATTGTACTAATTATATGAATTACCACAACTCTGCCTCTTTGCCATGCTCATTTGTTTTTGTCTGTAACAACATCTGCACACTTACCGGGGCAATAATGCAAAACCTAAATGAATCCCATCATTTATGAAGCCAGCAAATGTTCCAATTCATATGAAACAATTATTTGCTTCCAATCCAAAAACTTTTTGAAGTCATTTTTTTCATCACTTTCAGTTACTCTCCAAAAGTGACCACAGTTTGAGTCAGACTTTGCGTCTCTGCAGTGCCATGTCTGAGCCAGGTGTTGACAAAACCATCAGGTGTTCTGACCAGTCCAGGCTACCCGAGCCCCTACCCACCCATGAGTCAGTGTGACCACACCATCAGTCTGCCTGAGGGGTCCAGAATAATCCTGGACTTCCTGGAACCCTTTGACATAGAGAAGCACCTAAACTCCCCGTGTCCGTACGACATGCTCAAGGTCAGTGATGTGACTTTATTCCAACACACAATAAGCAATTAATAAGCAATGTATTCGTCCTCATGCTTGTGGAGGTCGTTTTTCACTCACTTGTCTTTCTTTGGTGATATACTATAGCCATACGGTTTCCTGCATATTTATCTTTGACTCTGAATCAATCAATCAGCAAGTAATAGATAAACATTTCCCCCCTGCAAGATTTCAACAGCTGGACAAGAGTATGGGCCTTTTTGCGGTTCAACACCTCCAGGCCGCATTGACACAGGAAGTTACCAAGTGCATGTTGCATTCAGATCTGATGCTAGTGGGAAAAACCAGGGATGGAAGATCATGTACACTAGTAGCAAGGCTGAATCCACCACTTTAACTGAAGACTAATGTTAGCATGTTTTCAACTGTCTTATTTCTTTTTGTGACATGTTGCTGTAATCTCACCAACATAATCCCCCCTCTCATCACTTCTGCACTGTGCTTTATTCTTACTTGTGCAAATAAAGACATGTATTAATTTACATAGGAATTGCCTGTTGATTAAATTTACTATAATTAATATGTGGTGAGTAAAGTGTTTGGATATTTCTCAGATCAAACTATTGCTCTGATTTATTTTAGATGAAGGCTCCTTTTAATGTAGAAATAATGAATTATTTCAGTCTGTCTGAATGTCACCATTCAGTCTGGTTTAAAAAGCAATAAATGCCAACCATTTAACCTTCATACATTATGCAGCTTGTTTTCTGCAATCCCACCTATGTCCCTAATCATAACAGTTATTAGAGGGTTCTTCAGTCCAGTGAAATTGCCTCTCATTTTGACACTTTTGCCTTCATTCACTAACATTTTTCCATCTGACCACCCCACAAGTGGCGCCAGAGTGGATGGCAAGTGTAAATGTATGGAGGAAAAAAACAACATTAATCATACTGTTTGAGATTAGTGTTTGATTTGTTCTCTTGTCATGTGGATTGATGCCTGTGAACCTCTAAGTATAGACCATGGTATCTTAACTTCGACTGAACTGATGCATAGTCTGTAGTGTGGAGGCCACCACAGCTTAGCACTGACCCATATATCACCTTGGCATTTGCAACCCAGCAGAATCATAAGGTCTTAGGTGGATCCGGGCCCTCTAGTAGTCATCTGACCAGATGGAATAAGGTTTGTTTCCAGCATGAAATGCCCACACAGTCCTCGGGGCACCTGGGTGCTTACAGAGCAAACCTCCAATTCTTACCTGAGTGCTGTTAGGTCATGATATAATCCACATAGACAGTGTGACACATGATAGCACAACTGGCTGCTCCTGCGCTGCATCTCACTCACTCCAAACTGTTCAGCCTAGCTGGAGCCAATTCCACAGGAATTACGCACACCATGAAACTCATTAACCAGCTGTTGGAAAATATCTAGGAGCAGCACGCTGCCAATAGGCTAATAGCTAATATGCCCATCTCGATTTCATTAGGAAAAACAAACATAAAGAAAATTTACAATGATAAATTTGTTTGTTATGTTAATAAATGTTCTATTGGAGTTAGTATTCTATTGATTTAGATGTCGGGTTCAAGTGTTGGCATCCCATTATGGCCATTATGAGGCATTACTCTTATATAATGCCTTACTCTACCTAACATTCCATTAAATAGCCTTTATCACTTCCCTCTATCAGACTATTAAATGTCAGCACTTCTCTACCTAGCAGTGGTAGGCAGGTGCGTCATCACACATTCACACATACATAATGGAAGGAAGAGCTTTGTATGGCTGATAGCAGATATTTCTAGCTTGTTGGAGGTAGGGAGGATGAATAGTTTTAAAACTTCAACACAGGACACTGAGGATGGACTCCCAAAGTGGGACCACTGTCATTCTTTTGCTGGACAGCTAGGTTAGGTTAAAGCACCAAAAAATACTCAACTGGTCAAAAATGTTTATATTCATTATAAATATATGGGACAAGATACAATTAAGATTTATTTATTTATTTTAAAAACCCTCTTTCACCATTTAAAATGTAAAAAAAAGGTAGCTTGAGTCACTGTACGGTTACATACAACATCCCTTAGTAACATTTTCAATCTGTGTTTATATTAAATACAAACTGTGAAACGTTCACCCCTTATTTCCTGTGAGGTTCAGTAGAAAACCGACTGGCTTTGGTGAACATGATCGATGTGCTGATTCTCAACTATTTTGACTAAGACACAATACTAAGTAATTAAGACATCCTGATGAACATATCTAATATTAAAGTACAAGCTTTCAGTGACATCTTAATCTCAGCACAACACAAAAAGAAGATCTTCCTGCAAATCCAAACCCATCATTTGTGATCATTGTTCAAGAGACAGATAAGACGACAGGGACTAAAAAAGCTTGTATCTTGTACATGAGTCACACAGACCTCCACTCATTGTCCGCACCGTCTTACATCACACAGCCACCAGCATGACACATAACTGTCATAATACTCTCAAAATATATCTGGAATTATGAATGCATCTATATACAGCTTTATGCATTTACTTAGAAGAGCAATAAATTTGTTCCTTAATTCTTCCATGTTAGTATTGCCTAACTGGTTGTGACATTTTCACTTTTTATTTACAAAAACAAATCAAGAGGAAGAAGTAACACTTTTGAATATGTCCACAATAGGGTAAACTCTGTTTTTCCAAGAATTTTAACATTATAACTGGCTGTAAATCTGCTAAATAGCAGCATTTCAGGGTGTATTTCTGACTTATATTTAACTATAAAACAAAACAGCAACACTGGTAAGGCTGATTAAAAAGCAACTAGTTTATACACATCATAGGTTTTACATTTAAAAAAAAAATGCTGAGCGTAAGATAAGAGGATTGATGTCACTTATGTAGGTGTGATAAATATAAAGCTTGGGCACAGACTGCCATCTTGTCTTTTTAAAAGGGGTAAAGTAAACATTAGAGTCTGCAGTTATGAGGTATGTGCCTTTTTCTTTGGGGTGCAGACTATTTAAGAAAAAAAATCATTTATTAAATTATCAGCCTGTAAGTTATGGTAGGCAGCTTTCATTACTTGTAGACACAGCGGGTCAGCAGTTTTAGTTAACAAGCTAAGCTACTGCTGCTGCTTTCAGCTTTAGATTCCAGGATAAATTAAATAACGAGTGGTCTCCATCTTTGACTAAACTGTGGCTTTAAGTTTCACATGGATATGTTTATCTGCAGTTATTTTCACAGCGTGACACACATCAAAAGGAGGAGCCGTTAGAAAGTAGACGAGAGCGCCTAATGTCATCATGCCTTTGGTAAACATGACATGTTAATCAACCTGTTTCCTCTTGAGGCGAAAGCATTCAAGAGGTTTGCAAGTTTTACAAAAATAATGCAAATGTCAACATCCTTAAAATTCATGTATTCCAACAGTATATTGTCAGGGTAAATACACACAGGGTAAATCCCATTGCACAGACCCTGAGGCAGGTAGTGCAAACTCTTATCAGTCTCTGCTCAGGTAAAACCTCAGTCTAGTTGCTGCCTTGGGCTGGTGTTTCTACACCCTCCCCTGTGCTCTTTTTACTGGACTGCCGGTTGCTGTCCAGCTGTGAGTTGCTCTTGATGGACTGCATGGCCTGAATCTGTTGGAGACGTGTGTTTAACTCTGCCTCGCAGGCCTGCAGCAGCTCCGACGTCCTTGCTGTGTCCCAGCCCAGCACTTTTCCCATAGCTTCCACCCCTCTGGCCACTACCAGCTGAAGACACATAGAAGAGAGCTTCATTTCATATACTGGAAATCTTAACAGTGACTATTTTTGACACACTTGTACACAGTCTGTGTGAAACCTATGTTAGAGCAAGGTGGATGCGTAGTTAAATATCTTATGATTACTTTTATTTTGGTATATCACAGGTAGTGTTGCTGTTAGTTGCTGTTGTCAAGTTTTTGGTTCATCGTAATTATAGTTTCTGTGCTTTAATCATTTCAAGTATCACTCCCTCTAAATGGTTCTGCATCCAACCAGAAAAGATGACACTGACCATGAAGCCACTCTCTAGGCTGCAATTTAGCTCTAATGCAAACCAGTGTGTAACGTCATCGCTTGCTTTCTAATGTAACTGCAGCAACAGCCTTGCGTCAACAGGAATGATGTAAGGACATAAGTGTGGGGTAGTTGACAGGGCATTAGAGTCACCCCACATTGTTGTATAAACAAAAAAACAACCAGTCCTTTAAGACATTTTCAGTTAAATCCTGTGTATAAAAATCCACTTTCCATTTGATAGAAAAAATGATGTGAGCGGGCTACCTGTAGGTCCTCAGTGGAAAGCCGAGTTTCTGGGGACGTTTTGCCTTTCAGGACCATTAGTGTCCTGGACATGAATCCAGATGTGGAGTCCACTTCTCCTCCATCTACCATGTCTACATCTCTAGCACCTGACAAATTGAAACAGGTTTTCTATCAGTATCATACGGTTTGATGGTTGGTAGTCACTGCAAAGGTGTGCTCATTAGGCAACAACAATGGTTCCACCTAGTGACAAAAAGATGCAAGTGCAGCTATATCCCACAAAAAGAGAGATTAATAACATGTTAAGATATACATAGTTTCACTTTGAATGGATGTGTAAACACACTGAGCTTCAAATGTTGGTAAAAAATAAACACATCAACACCTGCATGGCATCATGTTCTAAAACACATGAATACTCAGTCAGTGCTTATACTGAACAACTTTTTAACTATGTTAAGTGTTGTAACTCTATCCTGCATGCTTGTGATGCCATTAAAAACCTGTCTGCAGACAAACAGAGAACTCAAAACAACCTCTGTGGCAGTTCCAAGTGTTTCCAGGAGCAGATTTTTACATGATGACGCACACATACACTACTGATCAAAGGTTTTAGAACACGCCAGTGTTTCGAGTTTTTTTTAATTGAAATTCAAGCAGGTCAAGTCCAATATATAGCTTGAACTGTTACAAAGGTGAATGGTTTCCCTCGTGAGAATTATTTGAACAGTATTGTACTGGAGAAAGTAGTGTGTTGCTATAAAAATGGTGGAAAAAAGGCAATTAACAATGGAGGAGAGACAGACCATCATAACATGTAGGTCTTTCCTAAAGAGAAATTGTGAAGAAAGTCAAGGTGTCAGTGAGTACGGTTTCCTTCACAATCAGAAGGCTCTCTGAAGCTGGGGGAAACTCTGACAGGAAGAGGTCTGGCAGGCCCAAAGCTGCAACAGAATCTGAAGACAAGTTTCTGAGACAACAGCTTGCGTGATAGGCAGCTCAGGACAACAGCTTCCAGCAAAGCTCAGTAGTGGTCGTAGTAAGTTAGTCTTAGTTTCAACTGTGGAGAGAAGACTTCGAGCTGCATGTTTGACTGATGGAGCTGAAGCTAGATAGTCATTGCTAAGATATCACATTAGGTAACCAGACGCTTGCCTGGACCATGAAACACCACCAGTGGACTACTGAACACTGGAAGAAGGTGTTATGGAGGATAAATCAAAATTGAAATTTAAGACATAATGAACTGCTCCATATCTTCTTTTTAGAGTAATTATCTTTAAATGGTAGAAAAAACACCACTTAATAACATGTGACATGTACCTTCCTGGCCAGGCTGGCTTGGTTGGTCCTGCTGTCTGTTCTCTTTCTCCACAGCTTTGAGATAGAGCTGCAGCAGTTCCTTGGACTGCCTCTCCTCCTCTCTTCGATCCAAAACCCTCTGTAGAGTCTCCTGGAGGTCCTCGGCTTTCTTTTCTCGGAAGCCGAGGGCAGAGGCTAGCTCGGCACATGGGGCATCCACTAATGTCTGGAAGAGAAGAAGGCATGACTTATGCTGAAATAATGACATACCATACACTTTTAAGTCAGAAACACCCTTTATCAAAGGATTTCAAAAGTCGGTGACACATGATACATCTGTGCTTTTCATCATATGTATTGTTTTGTATGTAAGTACAGTATATACACATTTTTATGTATATGTATGCTCTTGGTACCTGCAGATCTGCTTCAGACATGAGAACGATGCTGGTCAGGTCCTGCTTCAGTTGCTGAGCCAGGTCCCTCCAGGGTGCCACGGTACAGGAGCTGTCAACAGCATCTGTCTCCAACATCACAGAGTCCCTGGCCATCCAAGCGGTGCCACCATCCACTACACAGTAAGGTAAACAAGTATCAAAACATTGTTAAAATGACTGAAATCAGTGCAGGCTACAGACCAACCTCAAACTGAAAGAATAGGCTACATGCTTACTTCTGCGAACTGGAGACCATGTTTCCTTTTCATGCAGCAGCATGAACTTTGTGTTTACGGGTAAACACAAAAAGTAAGATTGATCCTCTACAATCGTCCCATCGTTCTCTAGGACCACCGTGACAGGGTCACTGGGGCTGAACCCAAAGAACTCAGACCCTAGAGGAAAGAAGAAATTATTTATACATTGCTATCATTTGTTTGTTTATTTCTCAAAAAGTGACATTGTCTTTGTAAAAAAAAGGCCATCTGAATCCGTGCACCAAGTTAACTTGTAAGTTAAGCCAATTAATATAAGTAAATGATATCAAAGAGAGATAACTGATGATTATTATTATTAGTTCATGCAAAGCAAGCCAAATATCCCTACATTATCAACCTAGATCCATCCATTCATACAGCCTGTTAACCCACTTTATTCTGTACAGGCTTGTCTGGAGCCATGTGTCAATGGGTGAGAGGCAGGATGCACCCTGGACAGATCGCCAGTCTAACGCTTATCATCAATCAATCATCAATCATCAGGCTCTGTCATTACAGCTGCTCCGTACTGTACACTGCTGCTGAATGGTCACACTGCAACAGCCTGTGTCATCCAACCTTTGAGTAGACATGACTTTTATATGTATGCCGTTAAATATCTGTGATAAATCATCATTTTAGCTTGCTGGTGATGAATTTATCTGTATTAGTGATTTGACTGAAATGTCTAAAACACTTGCTGTATGTACACTTTTGATTGTCTTAGATCAGTGACCTGGGCAACGCCTGGTGACTAGCATGCTAGGAATGAGCAGATAAGGACCGTGTTTAGCTCTTGCAAGTTTGAACACGATGAAAATGGAGATGTTGCCACACACAACTCAAAATTAGGCCTCGGAAACTATCGTCAAGGTTGTAATATTGCTCCAGTGCTGTTAGCTGACAACAAGATCATTGTTTACTAGTAAATGTTTGGATTTATTCAGACCCTTCAGTGTAGTACCAAATGTAACACGAGATGACAACTAGCCATCGTGAAGTGGGTTTTACGTTAATTATAAAAAAAATCCTAAATTCGACATATTTCAAATTGATCAAAACATCGTTACATTTCGCCTAAGATATGTTTAGAAGTTGAAGCTATGACAACTCACCTTTCTTCTTCAGCTCATCTAGAGAGGCGGGTACCACCCCGTATGATTTTTGTCGGGTGAAGTTGCACACTTTACACGGTTTCCTATCCGCCATTCTCTAGACTTTACCAAGAGAAGCTTATGTTTCTTTTTTATTTACTCCAAAAAATGACATACACTGACAACAGCACAACGCTACCTATGCGAACGCGGAACCGCCGATGTAGCGCTATGAACTCTGGGATATGTAGTTACATAATTGCAAAACTGAAACGAAAATAAGAAAGAAGTCTGAGTGCCACCTCACAACGTTATTGAAAGACAATAGTAAATATATATATATATTTTCTAATGAAAGTGTGGTTATAGAAAAAACAAATGAACAAAAAATTAACCTTTTAACTGTGTATTTAAAAGTGCTCAGGAAAAAGCAATCGAACGCCGTTCACTCGAGCAGCCTTTAGAAAATAGGGGATAGAAGGATGGCATCCGCCGACCAACCAGATCCACCAACACAGGTCTCTTCATGCAAAGAAATCATTTACACCTTGATTCCCTGATACAAGAACGAACTGTTCTATTGTACTACTATGTAGTCGCTTCTAAATGCCACTACTTTTGTTAGGTGCTTTAATGACCGCTCTGCTATCGAGGTTAGCACGCCAGTTAGCATGCTAGCTAGGTTACTGTAGATAGCAAAAGTTCTCTTTCAGACATGCTTGGGTTGAAAAGTGGAAACATTTGGTTCTTCGGCCGAACTATATGTTGACAAAAATATTGCGGCTTGCCTATGTATTCGACTAGCTGTTTACTATGGTCAGTGTAGCGGCGTATTTTCATGTGACCACGTAGCCTTGTGTCTGATTATATGCAGTTAATGATAATTGCAGTGGAAAGGTCACTGTTAGCCAAACATGTGTGTTGGTTGGGAACCTTTGCTAACACATCGCTGGTTTAATGTTCTAACAATTTCTGGTCACTGCAAGAAAACAGCTGTCACAGGAAATGGTAGCTCGTTAAAATTCACAACTGACTGATCCACGAGTTTATACTTTGCTCATACCATTACATTTGTCCAAATTTCAGTAGGAATAATCACATATGATCCCGAATAATTATGTGTAGTTGTGAAGTGAAACACCATAATATAGAGTGTATACGCTAATCCCACAGACTCATACAACTGTGATCGTCTTTTGTTGCATTAATAATATTTACGAACTATTACGTGTAAACTTGGAACTGTAACATCTATAAGTATCTGTGGACGAGCATCCAGGTTCTGTCCCCACAGCTCATTGTTATATATGGCTGAGGAAAGCTAGACAAATGTAACTCCAATAGTTAATCTTATTGTATTTATTAAATACTGCTTGATCAATGACTTGTTAATGGAACTCATGTGACAGGAATTATACTGTCTATTACTGTCCTGCTAGACATTTGGAAAGTTAGAGGGTGATTGAAGCTTTCAGATGTATTATAGTAAAAGTTTTTGTGCTTTTATGTTTAAGTAACCTTCAAGTCAACATCACTTTTCTCCAGTAGATGGCACTCTCATACCAGTGTTTGTTTATCTTTTCAGTCTGGCCTTCCACCTGGAGATGATGCAGCAGCTCGCCCCAGAGAAGCATTGGTAAGGATTCAGTATTTAAGATGGATTATTGATTCTTAATGCAGTAATGACTAGAATTACAAGCACATTTCAAATCCTGTGGGAAAAAATGGAACAATTTCACTTTATACAATTCGTTTTTATGTAGACAAAAGGAAAACTTTAAATACATTAATTTGAAAGGTTAAAATACATTGAACATGCTTTGGTTATACTAATGTTTTAGAGGGTGCAGGTTCATTAACACTGCTAATGTTCCTTCCCTGTGATCAATGTTAGGTCATTGGCTGTTATATTTCTAAAGAACAAATGCCTGCAAATTCTTGCAGGAACATTGAGATTGCTTTTACTGAAGATTTAAAGACTTTTATTTGGCTAATCAGGGAATATTACATGTTCCCCTGGGAAATCCAGTGTTAAAGGCTTCCAATTAGCAGACAGTCACTTTAGTTTCACACTGGTGTCCCCAAGCCATAATGAAAGTGTACTTTATGTTCCCTGCCTTTTGGAGAGGAAAAAGAATTGAAAAACATCCATAGTAACTGTGGCAGTTACTTTAATCTTGTATAGAATGAAACTTTGACAACATACCTTTTGTTGTCCTTTGTTTAGTGTACTGTTATTAATGTGTGTAAGGGCTCTCACTTGGGAACAGGGAGATTTTGAACTGGCCAATTAGTGTGAATAATGTTTTTGTCCTTAGAGAAGAGTGTTAAAAAATGGCTATGATGAAGTTGATTAAAAACTGTGGTATCTTACTAAAATAGCTTCCAATGCAATCAAAATAAGCACTTCAAGTTGATAATGCAAACAAAGGGTAACATTTAATTAGACTTCAGATCAGTTGTTTTTAAATAATGTGTAAAAGAGAGTGTTTATGAGACATAGCTGGCACAAGTGATGATTATAACCAGGAATGTTGTTATTGCTAAGTGAGATGGAATGCGTCCCAGGTACATTCACTGTCCTTGTATGGGCACAGCAGCCAGGTTAGAGAAGTGCTATATTGTTCAGCCTACATGTCTCAATGTCATTCACCACCATTCACTCTTCATCTTCCCCCCATCATCCCTTCATGCCAAGGCTAATTTAATCCTGGGGTTATTGATTGTGGGAGCATTCTCCCAGGCTTTCTTTCAATTTACTTCAATTTCATCATCCCAGTGCGCTTCAAGACTGCCTCCTCAAAAAGGGAAGAAATTCTTGTTATGAGGGTCCTGATTCGAGACTGGTTGACAAGTCCCACCACCACCACCACCCTTACTTCCAGCCCCTTTTCTCCTTTCTCTTTTTGATGAGCTGCTCTTTCCCAGTTAAGTGGATTATTACAGTAGGGATAATTCTTGTCACATGGCATTATTTGGATGAGGTGAATAATTGAAATTTGTGTCTGAAAGGATTTTATCTGGATGAGAGGAAAGGGAGTGCTGGCAGGGTTGGGAGGGCAGAGGGAGAGAGAGAGAGAAAGAAAGAGCACACACGTTTGTATAACATTTATGTGCACATGTGCATGTCAGACAAGCCAGTGTGTCAGACTGGGGACACCAGTCATGTTAACAGGTTCTGACTCACCTCGCCCAGATCAGCAGGCCCTGGCACACTGCACGGGTTGGGCTCTCCTTCGTGGCAGGAGGGCCCAGCTCAGGGGCCAGTGCCACAGCCTCTGCCACCATACAGGCCAGAGGGGCAGATGTAGACCTGCAGTTACAGAGAGAGAGAGAGAGAGAGAGAAGAAAGGGTGGGAGAGCCTATGTAAGCGTGCACTCCATGGTTGACTGGTATACCAGTCCCTGCCAGCCACTGCTGTTGCCTCTGGCGCTGCTGTTTGTTCGCTCTCATCCTGTCTCTTGCCGTCTATAATCTCCGCCCCCCCCTCCCACCTTCCACTCATCCCTGCAATGGCCATTACCCCTGCCAGTCTCTTGCTGGTATTTTCCTAGTCTTTGTGCTCTCTCACTATGGTGACACCCTGTGCTCACATCTCATCTCAATCAGTCATTTTGCGCAGACTGATATTAGATCCCCCCAAAAACATAGAACACAATATTTATGTGAAAATGTTTTCCCTTCAGAATGGCAGATATATTGACATATATTCACACATATAGTCCTGATATGAGGCTACATCAGAATAGATAGGTATATGTATTTTTTTAACCTTTATTTCATTTTTAATGTTTTTTATTAATTAGTTTAATATCATGAAAAACACATGAAAAATAATTGTTAATCAACTGATGCAGCTCAAAATATAAGTGAAAGTGTTTCTTATCAAGCACTCTAATGCAGGTGTACTGACATTCTATGTCCTGAACATCCAGGACAATGCAGAGTAAACGCTGTCACTGCAGAGAAAGTTATTGCTGTGACATGCACAAAGAAGCTATTTGTTACTGTGTGCATGTGTGTGAAGGATCATGTGTGTGGAGGTGATCCAGGGGACCCCTCACCAGAATGAATCCTTAATGCTAGTTGCATTAGGCCAGTTTCTTTCTTATACTACATTAATAATTGTGTGCAAACATGTGGTTTATATGTGCAGGAGATCCATCTGTATCATTTGCACAACTCAATGTGTGTTTGCGCATGTAGCCATCAACAGTGTGTGAACTGGGTGTGTGTTATGTGTTTAGGTTTGGGGATTTTAGTACAGCAAAGGGAGGGGAAAAAGAATTGTATAAAGAACATCCCCGGTCTCACAGCAACTTCAAAAGCTCTCCTTCCCCAGGATATTAAGCGACTGTGATGAAAAATTTAGCAAGCGTTAAATAAGCTTCTTTGAAGTGATCTGTTTTGGCTCAGCAGTCTCCAAATTTCCGTAGCCCCACTGCAATAGCCGTCTTCATATAGAGGAGGAATAAAGGAACAGCAGTTAAGTGCAGGAGTTGTGGGACACCTGGCTGCTTGGCAGAGGACTTGCCAGTTGGTATAGCCAAAGACACTGTATCTTCAGTGCCCTTTTGTTGTTCTCTGATTCTTTTTCTCCTCATTTCACCTCTCCCTCACTGACAGCTCTTTTGCTGAGCCTGGTGATTTGTAAGCAAGACAGATGTTGCTCATATGTTAGCACTGCAAAGACTTTTTTTTCTTTTCTTATGTGTGGGTGTAACACAAATCTAAAACAGTGGTGATACCAGGAAGTCAGAGGTTACTCTCGGGTCTTGACTCAGATATTTTTGTGTTCTTTAATGACATTCCCCATGGAACATGAATTTAAGGAGAGCTATATCCTTTTTCACACCAGTCTATTGTGTGCGAGTGTGTGTTTTCCGAGTCAAGATCCTACATTTGCCAAAACCCTAAACATTACATACATACATTTTTAGCGAGTGCACCATCACATTTTAGCCCCCATAAAGCAAAAATAACAAGAAGTTAAACTCTTATTTGATAATTCATATTTCAATTCATTTCACATTCATCACTTTTAAAACCATTACTTTAATTTTTCAGAACTCCAAGTTTCAACACACTCCAAATTAATTATTGGGGCAGAATAAGAAATGGGAGCCTGTAATGAGTCTGGTATGGTAACTCCATTCTGTCAAGAAACTAGGCTACCATTTAGTTAGTCAAGGGAACCTTCTCTGAGATTTTCCTTTTTTCCTCTTTGCTCATTACTTTAATTGTAATTGTAATCCTTTATTGGAGCTGTCTGCAGTAAAGGAGAATTATGGTCCGAGTGGGGGCGCGAGCCATAGAGATATTTCATGATTATTAGGGAAGACGGTCACTAGGTGGCAGCCACTAGTTCGGCCTCGCTGTAATTACTGAGTGGGAAGTGATGTCGAGTAACTCTCTCTGCGTGTGTAAGTGTACATGTAAGGGTGTAAGAACAGAGATCTCTGAAATTCTTAGTTGCTGAAGAAAAAGTGTTGAATAAAACTGACGACTGCTCATCGTCAAAAGATTCTGTATGATGCTGACTGTGAACATGCCGTGCAGAAACAGAACGCATATGTTGAAAGCAGCTGTCTTCACATTTTTTGTTATTTAATTCTAAGTAATTACATTTGGAATGTTACGTAATAACAGTGTGGTGTAATGCTGAGAATGGATCATACCGTTACCTATTGACTGACAAAAGGAGCTTCTATACACCACAGTTCGTTTCAGTGGTTGTGGTGACGTTTTTTTTTTTTCTTTGAAAAGCATAAATGCTCAATTCTCTGTTTCACAGCACTCATTGTGCATCATGCGCTGTTTGTTTCAGTGGTTAATGATACAGGAAGGGCCCTCCATTTTATTGTTGCTGTGTTGCACTTTTTTCCCCTCCTCGCTCAACACCAGCAGCCAGCCTCCTTAGAGGACTCAGTATGAATTCTCACTGTCATGTCCAAGGACGAGTGGCGCAGGGTCAGCTAATTGCTTTTATGATTATGATTTCACGTCAGATTTATCGTGCATGCTCGGAGCACATCTTCCAGGTCCTGCCGACGCTGCTGGCTTGGATGGGGAAAATGAGTTTACAGCTTCTGGCTGTGACTTCTTGTTTAAGTGCAGGTCACACTTTTTGACTCATTAGAGTTGAACACAGAGGGTGAATCATAAAGGCTTTTCCTGTAAAAGCCTCTGTTTTCTATGTCAGTAACTGTACTTGTTTTTCTCGTATTTGCCCACAAAAGAGCAATTTTTGACTTTGTCTACAACATGTGCTAAAGTTTGGAGGTCATGAGTGAGGAATGACACAGACAAGGATTTTGGTTTTTCTCTCGTTTGAACTTTTTTACGAGCAATAAATCTCTCATCTTCATTTCTGTTCACAGATGAAATCATTACGCTTATTCCCCTCATAGTATGCCAGAATTATCAGTTGACTTCTTTTTGATGTTGGTGACTTTTTTTTCTCCCCCTATGGTTCCACCCACGTCTTTGAAAATGATGAGCACAGATGAGTCCAACCCTTTTTATAAATTACTTTTATTTTGTGGTTTCTGCCTTGTGCGATGAGCCGGACTAGATCTGCATTTGCCAACCCAGACAATAGCATTTTTATTGTTTTTCTAGTGAAAGCCATGGAAGGCTTTTAATTCACCATAAAGTTCATAGTAAATAAAGAAGAAACCGTTGTCACTGTGCGTCAATAATACACATATTTTATGTAGATAGAGTTTCATGTCATAACCCGCAGCTCTAGATTTGTTGCAGTAATTTGACCTCGCTCTGACCTTCCTTGCTGAGCCGCAGTGTGACTGGTGACAGATGCAGCCTGGGAATATGGTTTGGATAGTTTTCCAGTGCTCAGAGGAATGCTGAAGCTAGTTCTACGCAAAGTTCATTTTGGAGACATATGTAAAGTCTATGATTAAGCTGAATTCAATAAACTTTAATGAATACTTAGGGCTTTATTTGTAGGGTTTTTGTCTCAGCAAGTATATTAATGTAAACGGCATGGTAACAGAGCTGTAATTTCCTATTCTCCCACAATTTAGTGAACTGTCACAATATGTTTACTTAAGAAATGATAGAAATACGACACCAGTTTAATTACAGCGTAGTCATTTTGCCTCAATATACTTGGGAAAGTGGCCTTATTGAGCTGAGCTTCCTTTATACTCTCTATTCTGCTTTGTAATTACTTCATCTTGATTTATCGTCTTTTCTTTGTGTTTATGGTTGTAAACTGCTTGAGTGAGTAACTTGGTCCGAGAGTGGCTTGTCTCCTTGCAGCGAGGCTGGAAATCTCCTGATGAATCTGAGATGTCTCTGCTGTCAAGACTGCTCACATCGCTCTCAGCCTCCAATGTCACTTTCAAGGCATAATTACACAAGTTGTGTTGATTAGTATGAGAAGCAATTACGGTGGCTTTCCGCCGCAAATGGAGAATGTGTTGGCTTTTGATTGACAGGAAGCATCCTGGCTTTAATAAGTAAATGACTATGGTAATTCAGGTACTGAGACCCTTTGATTTGTCAGCATCTTTCTAATTTTTGTGATTCCTCTGATTTTAATGAACATGAATTTGATTGAATCCCCTTCATTTCCCCTGTCTCCTGCACCTGTCTGTCTGTCTCCTCTCAGACCAGCTAGCACAAGGGAGCTGTATACTTAATTCTTTCAGAGCTATCCAAAACAGTCATGCAGCTCAGGCTGAATTATTTCTCTCTGAATGAATCCAGTGTGCAAAAAAAAAAAAAAAGAGAGACAGCGAGAAAGAAATGAACATCATGCAATTTTCGCACACTATTCAATGTGCCTTTTAGCATATCATGTTTTCACAAGTGTAGAAATCAGAGGAAAAATTGTTTGTAATTGACACTTTGGGGAACATTTTTTTCTCTTTTATCTGGCTTCCCAGTAAGTTATTAGCTGTTAATTTGTCGGCAAGCTCCCCTACAGCGCCAGATATTTGTTCAAATGCTGGGATCCCCTCAGCGCATTTGTAACTACACTTCTGAAAACGCTGCCCTGTCTAATTATGTAATATAATACTGCCTTTTAGGCAAGTTTCTTTTAATTGAATAATATTAGTGCTAGTTAGGGGTAAGCTATTTGAAGAGAAATGCATTGTTGAGATGTACTGCAGTAATACAGCAGTGTAAAGATCGGTGTATTTTAGATATTTGAATAGGGGCCAAACATTTTGATTGGCCTATCGCTGAGTCTCATATTTCTTTCTTTGTTAACCACAGTTGGCCTAATCAAATAATTCCCTGTTTGTCTTAGTAACCCCCTATAGAGTCATACATGCATACATATAATAAAATAATTTGCTCTTGCACTCCCTAGCCCAGCTGTAATTTATATGGATTGAATGAGTGCTGCATTGTGAAAAAAGCATGAGTGGACCAAACGCTCGTTTGTCACCTCTAATAAATGTTGGAATGTAAATTATGAACTTATGCTTCAGATGTAAATGCACTTTATTCCAGTCCTTTAATGTAAACAGCCCACTCCAATACATTAAGGGGTAGGGGGGAAGGGGGGGCAGAGGGGTACTAGACTTGGAATTTTGACTGTTTTCACAATCAATAATAAACACAAAAGAGCCTAGATGGGGAACGTTACATATCTGATGTCGCCTTCATAAATTATTGCATGAAAGCAGGCTTGTACACCAAAAATGTAAATACATTAATGTTATTAATAATGTAGTGACTAATAGTTCTATCAAGACTGTAATAGCAGTTTAATGGAATATGACAGCCAGAATGTATTACACTTCTTACATTTAGACGGGACCTCACATGACATTTATCAGGGATTTCTGTAACAATTTTTTTTGATTATTTTGTTAAGTTAATTGCTTCTTTTCCCCCCCGAACGTCTTCTCACAGAGAGGGGCTAAAAAAAAAGAAGAAAAACTGGTAATGGGTATTAATTAATATGTGTCGGTTTTCTGGGTTTGATTAAAAATAATGAAAGCAAAATGCTAATGGGATTTCAGAGTTTCTCAGTGTGTGGCGCCCTGAGATTGTGGCTTTATCTGGGGAATCTGAAAAAAAGAGATAGTGTGCCACACTCCAAGCTAGAATGAAAGTGACAGAATACACAAACTGTGATTAAAACCCACTAAAATAGAACACTTAAAATATTAGGATAACTTTATGTGTCTATAAATGGTACCGTTGTCCGTAGTGAATACTTCAGCCTGACAGTCATCAATGGTTTCAAATGGTCAAAATCATCACCTGCAAGTAAAGGTCAATGCCCAAGGCACCAGGAACGGCTTCTAAAAAGTTTCTGTTGTTTTTCCAGCTATGACAATGTTTCCAGTGTAGCTGGTTCAAACATCGTCATAGTGTTTCAGAATAGGGTTTTTCTGGGCTTTTGATTTAAATGACACCCACCTCATGCTTCTTTAAAGCTGACCTGCGCTTCACTTCTCAGCAAAGAGAACCTTCTCAAAACTACGAGTGAAGACAAACAGCACAGTAAAGACGCAACAGTAGTCACTAGCACAGCTAACAATTATCCAACACCTGAACTGGCTCCCTTCCCTGGTGTGTGTGTCAAGACTGTCGACTTCTTGTTAATGCAGTGATTAACAGGAAGATTGCATTTGTTTTCCTGTGCAGCTCTCCTGGCAGCCGTACTTTGCTTTCTCTTTGATTAAAATACTGGATAGATGGATGCATTGTAGGTCTGTCATGAACTTCGAAAGAAAGGGTGAGAATGAGATGACAGAATAAATAGATGAGAGGCTGAGGCCACTCTGTCTTCTCCACACTGTGTTTACTGGGGATTTTGGGATTTTAAGGGAGGTACTGGTGGCCTGCAATCCTGTGGAAAAACTCAGCCAGCACTTAAAGCAGCCAATTCTCTGGTCTTTGGTTGTCCCCCATCATGACTTTTCTTTATAGCTCCCCAAATCTTTATTTTTTATTTAATCCCACTATGACTTCTGTCTGTCCCTCTTTACATCTACAGGGCTATGTTCAAAAAGTATGTGGAAAGTGGTTTTAGGTATCATGGGGATGAGAAAAGGGGAACTGAAGGGGCTTGGTCAAACAGCCTGTACTTTTGAAATGCAGAGAGTGGCATTGTCATGTGTTTTCTGTGTCAAGGTCGACAGAAAATGTCAGAACAGGTGTGCGTCTGCTGCTGAGTTGCTTGCCAGCTCAGCCCCTTTACTGTAACACGCCACCCTGTGTGACATTATAGTGGTTCACTGTGGGTTGTTTCCTCTGCTCATTCTTTTGCAGAAGCCTGGTAAAGCATGCATTTTCCACTGTCATGTGTGGTTCTATGTGAAACTAGTTGTTCAATTTTGACCACTGCTACTGATTGACACGTATTCAAAAAACTTGCAGTAGTGATGTGCAACACTGTTTTCAGAGTAATCCTTTTTTTTGTTTCTAATCATTAATCCTTGCCATTTGTTTTCATGCATGGCTTTGTTTTCAATTTACTGTGCAATAAATGGAAATACTGTTTTTATGTCTAAAAACAGGAACATAAGGATATGAACCTTATGTTAAGCTGTGTCTATAGACTTTGTTAGACTGCTACCTTATGTTATTTACAGTTTGTAAGTAACAATATATAGTTGCAGGAAAGCCATGTTGAAAAACCTTGAAAATTCAACCTGAATTTAGAGGCCATTTATACAAAGAGTCATTTTTTACATTTTTTATAACCACCGTTGTGTTTAACCTACTGGTTTAAGAAAGTTGAAACTATTTATTCAATGTGACGTGCTGTCTTGTTTGGGTTAAAGAAAAAGAAAGACAAGTGCTGCTTCTCTGACCCTGATGATTGTTGTTTTTAATGCTGTCAGCAGCACGCTCTTTTTATGCTTATCACTCGAGGTTAGATTCTTGGTGGTAGTTGGACGCCTCCAGAAACGGAGAATTGGCCAACATTTTTCTTTGTCACTTAGTGTGATCAGGAACAGACTCAGCTTTCTCTCTTTCTCAGAAACCAAACAAAGGCTTACTGCCTCAAGTTTCCTCCCTCATTTGATGGTGATTTCAGACTGACTTGTCTGCCACTGTAGATGTGTGGCCCATTGTCTTGGCAAGTGTGTCTAAATGTTTCTGACAGGTCTCAGTGAACGACAGGCCGCAAGGGTAAACTGCCAGACTTTCCTCCCCCCCTTTGACTCCACCTATTTCACTCCTGACCAGTAGATGGCGATGTTCATCTTCTCTGGCTCTTCTCCCTGCTTGATGCATGTCCCTTTACTCCCCTTTCTCTGTGGCACTCGCTAAGGAAAGAGGGGTCTCACCCTTAGTGGAGGGTCATGCCACCAATTCCTGGCCCCCTTTGAAGACCATGAAATTGCTGATCCACGACACATGATTAGTGCATTCAGCCTATTGACTGGAGAAGGGTTGACACACGATTACAATGTCACTGGAATGTCACAATCTGCCTAGTTGTCTTTGTGAGCATACTCTCATCTGGTGGCAGAGTGTACCCAAGAAGGAATAATTTGATCAATAAAAGGACACCTCTCTCTATTGTCACTGGCCTTTCTATTGTAGTTTTATTAGCCAATTTGGCAGGCTGGCAAGGCTGCACAGAAGACTGATGCCAGCTCCTTGCATCTTCAGCTCTTTGGTTTATTTGGCTATTGAGCTGGTTCAGTTAAACTGGCTTTGCTGTGTGTGTGTGTGTGTGTGTGTGTGTGTTTCAGGATGTGTGTCTGTGGGTGGGTGCTTCCTCACGGAGAGGAATCGTTTGGATCAACAGAGAAGGATAGGCTTGTCACTGTGAGTTGCTTGTAAAGGAGGAGGTTCTTCTCCTGACACCACAACACAACTTCTGTGGTGTGTCGCTCGGACACAAGCTTCACGTTGTTTGCTGCTGGTGCCGCTTGCATTTTGCCTCAATCAACTAATTGAATGTGAAAGGCCAGCAGGCCTTGATGATATGAAGGACAACACAGAGCAGTAGCAGTTTTAAGAAAAGCTGTGTGGTTTGTGTTTTTTGTATTCACAAAGGCTAAAGTGGTTGTTTTAACCAGTTTCAGTTTATGTCACTGTTTTCATATTCAACACATGGTCTAAAAGCTATTTCTGTTGCAAGAAAAGTCTCTTCTTTTTAAAAAGAAAGAATAAAAGAAACCATTTAGGATATGATATATCTTAAATATGTGAACTTTTTGATAAGCCTCACAACATTGACCTGAATTTTCCTAAAAGCAGTTTTTGGTTCATATACCATTTTTGGATTATGAAAATTAAAACTAGTGAACAGTTTTTCAATACTCAATACTTTTGTATTTTTATTAGAATGTTTGAACAAAACTTTTTTTTCTTTTTTGAAACCACATTATGGCCACATTTTCAGCTACATTCCTTTGATATGGTGTCGCATCGGGAGTGGTCTCATTCTTGTCACAGAATGTCATCACTGACTGCAAAAGGGAGGAAAAAAAAGAAAAGCTTCGAATTACAGGAAAGAGGCACTGCATTAAAGAACAAAGGAGATCGATGGCAGTACATTAAATTTTATGCGAATGAAAAAAAATCAACTAATTAAAATTGATTACTCCTGCTTTGTAAATGTGTTTCTGAATTAAATTATTGTATGAAAACATTTTGACCAATCGAGGAGCTTAGGAAGTATCCATTACTGGATTGCAGCTGAGAAGGGGCTGCAGTGTTTTGTGGTAGCTAAGTAGTTTGTTGTGCTTCACTGCGACTCCCCTCTTTGCACCCCCCACTGGTAAAGTGCCATGGGTTAATCTCTGATGACCCTCATCTCTCAGAGCAACCCCAGACTCATGGTTTGGGCCTTTTACCTGAATTAAAAGGAAAGTGTGGTCTTTTTATGTGTTTTTGTCTAAAGTGGGGGAAAGTGAGGTGTCACTGACAGAGTCACTCGTCTTTAGTCATCGTGACTCTCGAGGCTCTCTGTGCCCCATTGGGGATGTCCTTATCTAAACAGTCATCTGTCTCACTAGTTTAGCAACGGCAACCCCAGGCAGTGCCACTGACAGTTGCACATTAAGAAATGTCAGAGTCTGCTTTATACCGTATCTTTCAAGCTAGTTTTAAATTGGCTTGCTGCCACATGTTTGTCTTCGGTTTTAGATCTCACATGAATAAAAGAATGCATCTCTTTGTTGTTGGTCCGTGTTATTTTAAAAACACTTGTTGGCATGAACTGCTGTTTTTTTCATGCTGCACTGAAATGCTTTCATATTTAGGCCATGTATCCAGTTCAGTGTTACCAGTTTTACCAGTTGAATGTACAGTATAAAGGACATTAAAAAGTCACGGCATAATTGCATTAATCTAGAAAAGTAAATAAATAAATAATAAAATATGTGATTTAGAAATAAATAATAATGTTTCCCTATATATTTATGTGTAATTTAACTCTGCACAGCTTTTGTATTTGGTGTCCTTGCTCGTTCATATGTGCTTTAGCCGTCTGTGTGTCTCACCACTTAAACAACTCAACTTTTCCATGTTTGTGATGACAGATCTCTGATAGAGAAATGCGGCTGAATGGAAAGTTTCGTCTGTACGTGCAGTGGTCTTGAAAAAAAAAGCTTTATTTCCGCTGCCCCACCCCCCCTTTTTTACAAAAATTGCATAATGTGCTTTTGATGTCATGATTGTAGCCTTGCCCATGGCTCTAACAGTGACACTGATACAGCACTGTATGTTATTTTTAAACCTTTGCATAGCAAATGTCAATGAAGTTTTCCATGACCCCCTTTCATCTGCTGAAATGTTGACTCTGACCTTTAAATTTCAAAAGTTTGGACTACTCAATAAAGATTGACCACATTCTGAGACTGTAATAGACAGAACACCAGCCCTTTGTATTTACTCTCACAGTACCATTCAAGTGTATAAATAAGCCCCTTTTTTACCACTACACCTTTATTAGATTTTAATTGATGCTAAAGTTGAGTTCCGGTAAAAGCTACTCATGTGCTTTCCTCAAATTGTCTCTTTTCTGTAGAGACACAGCAAAAAATAGAAGACCAGAAACTGTGAAGCAAGAAACAAAAGGTTCTTTTTGGTTCACCTCCATCAGGCCCCTTAAAGCTCCTGCAGTGCATGGTAGCTAAATGGTCAGGTCTCCACCTCACTTCCTGATGTCTCTCAGGGTCAGTAATTCTCTATAGCTGCTCCCATGAGGTTTTGCTTCCTTCACTAAAGGTCACATTAAGGTGGGAAAGATGTCACAATTAGAAGGGCGTTTAAAGCTGCTCTTTTAAAAAGATTAAAAAGCACTGTTGGCCACATCAAGCAGTCATGTGAGTAAAGGAAATATAATAATTGCATTAAAACTTAATTCCTTTCTGGTAGGGCTCTGATATCAGAAAAGGTATTGGGTTAAGTCATTTAAGACACCAAGCCCTGATAGCAAATCATCCATGAAAGCACCAAATTAATATAGAGCTTCATTTTTCGTCGTCTCTCACTTTCTTTCGCTTTTGGTCTTCCAAATGTGTGTTTAGGGGAGAAATTTGAAACTAGGCTAACACAATTTTTGTTCATGTCTATCAGTCTGTTATTATATCAGGGGCACTTCTCCGCAAATGTACAGGCCAGGGCAATTTGGAATGAATTGATTCACACTGAGACCGAATCCTATACTTGCTAATGATTTCCTTTTAGCCCCTCCATTGCATCCCCCCACCTAACTTCTAGTTCAATCACATCCTCCAAACCTCTTCATTGTTGCAGATGAAATGTATACATAGATGAGTGGAGTAGAGATGACATTGAGTAAGGAGTTGGTAAATGCATGACAATGATGTTTAGTAAAAATGGTAGATGTGACACTCTAGTATCTTTATCAAAATCTATCTATCTTTAAACAAAAGAGCGTCTGAGATAGAACGTGTGGTAAACCCTAAAGGAAGGAAGGCTGCAGTTGCAAACTGCTTTTTTACATTTTATGACTTGAGTTATTGCTTCACAAGTGGTGAGATGGCCTAAATATTTGTGTAAACAAGACTCTTGAATGCATTCTTTTGATGCATCTTCTTCCAGACACTTTGAATGCAAAAAACTAACCAAATGTATCATATCAAATGATTAACTGTTTCACTATACAGTGTCTGAATTTCCCAGCTGCTCACACTTACTGCTACTCAGTCCCCACTGTGCACACCTACAGATACCTATAGGTTTTGTGGTATATTATTGTTAAGTGCTATTACTAGTTAAAGTAAAAATATACAACTGGTAACATGGATTCCCTCAGGCATCCATTCTTGTGGTTCGAACATAATTGGATTTCACTCTCATTTCTTACAATTTGAGGTATCACAATTGTAATTTTCAGACAAGTGGAGTGCAAAGTCTTGTCCAATTCAAACTCAATAACAGTTCTGTAATCTTTTTTTTCATCAAGTTCACTCTCCTTAAGTGTGTTGGTTAATGTCATCTCTTTCTATGATTGAGTTTTCACCTCTTTTTCAGCTTTACCTGACACTTTATTGGTTATCTGGTTTGAAAAGATTATTGCTTTTAACATGGAGCACTCTGGAGCAATAGCAGCCAAAGCTTTAAAAAAGTGCATAATTATTGTTGAAAATGCAAATGATTGCAGTTTTCTGCATAGAAAAGAAATTTACCAGATTTTAATTTTTTTATATATTTTGCTGTCACCCAAATTGTGCCTCATAGTGTTATTCATCTTACCTCCCTAAAAGCCCAGTTGTGTGCTACCCAACACTATAACTAGGATGATCCATAAGTCAATAACAAGACTGAAATCTGTGCAATGTGGTTATAATTGATTGAGATGTCTAGATAGAACTTGTGCAAAGCGTCTATGTCATCTGCTAAGAACTGCACTTTTCCTCTCCCTGAAGATCTACCACTACAGTTTTAACCAAATGGACATTTACCTCATTAGTTTGGCGCTGAGCTAAGATGTCATACATATGTCTGTTAACATTGATACAATTTTCTTGTCAATATTGTGCTACTGAAATTTTAAAGGAATGTAAACAAGGGTTGCTCATTCAGCATATTCTTGCTCTGTTAGGTCAATATCTCGCACAGGGCCTGCATCAATCTGTTAGTTACCGGAATAAATATTAGAATATTAGATTTTAGTGTGTTTATTATCTCTGGTTTCTGCTGGTACCACAAGTAGTGTCTTTGGCTTTCTTACTTAAGCGATGGAAGCTTTGCTAAGAGCAGAATGATGTTGTCTTGTTATCAAAGGGATATTTTCTCATTGTTTTGACTGTATCTTTTGGCCCAGAACACCAGTTGGGGGTTTACCTCGCTAATGGTTTAATCTGGTTGTCACAATGAAGGTTCCGGGTGACTGCCTTTAATAAGCCCTCTGCATATAGAGATCCAGGAAATTCTATACCTCTTGAGCAACCCTTGTGTACATCAAGGTCACGGTAGTGTCCCTGTGAAATGGTAAATTTGTGTCTAAATAAATAGTCATATCTCATGGGATAAATCTGGTACATTGTGATACAATTCACTATTGTGACAAGTATTATATAGTTACTGCATGCGTATAAGGTTTACAATAAAGTATACTTCTGCAGGATGTCCCTGGATGCACTGCAAAAGCTTAATAAATTCATAAGTTTAAAAAAGAAAAAGATGCTCCACTGTGCTGTGTTTGTCATAGAATCTAGCTTTTTAAACAACCTCTCTGCCACCCCAAGCCCTCAAACAAGTTGAAACTGCAATTCTTTTGGATTGAGACAGGTTCATAGTATATGCAATGCATTACCCAAAATGAATTACCACTGGCAGAGCGCTCAATCACTTTGTATCTTTCAACACTAAGAGAAAAGAAGAGTAATCAAAACCTTTCAACCTATTAGAGGGATGACTTTTACAATTGAATCATGGGGACCACAGGTGCGATAATAAGTCATCGAAACCTCCCCTCTAGTGTGTTTCCCCTTTCTCTGTGTTCTTACATATTTATCTATTTTAGGAGGCGCCACTTCATGGCGCCCACTTCAAATTTATGTTTTAATGCCATTTGTGAAAGATTTTTTTCCTCTCCCTCCAATTCTTGGAAATGCATACTGGGTTGGAAAATTAAGGTGCATCTCGAAGGAAAACATAATAGAATCGATGAACGCAGTGCACTTAAAACTACTGATGTTCTGATGCTATTTAACGTTCTAGTGCATTAACGTTTCAAGTCATTACAACATTCAGGCTGGGTGATTTGATCATGGCAGGTTTTTAACTGGAAGAATTACAGAAGTTTTCAGCCAAGGATTCTCAAGTTATTAGATACAAATGATCACCTCTGCATTAAGTATAGATTTTCTTCTTGCGCACTTAAGAATGGAAGTTTGTCTTTAAGAGGGTAATAGCAAATTAAGCTCCATAGTCCATTTGTCCAGCACTCTTGATGGGCTAATTTTATAACTGCTGATTTGGTCATTCACCACATTTAGCTGGAAAGTGGTCAGGTGGTCTTTTTCCTCACTGCTGGGTGTGGGGGGTGTAAAAGCAACTATCAAATGGAATCCATTTAAGTTTTTTTCTTGTTGTTGGATTTATAATGAACCTTTTTCATAAGGAAGGTCTAGACTGTTGTTTGTACTGTTAAAAGCATCAGTTTCCTGCAGACCTTATCTTCTTCCTCTCACATGATGTCATTATAAAGAATTAAATCGCATTTGTCTCTTCCCAGATTGCAACTGCTGTGAAATTTCTACAGAACCCTAAAGTACGGCAGAGTCCTTTGGAAACAAGAAAAGCCTTCTTGAAGAAAAAAGGTGAGAAACTTGCAGCTGAATGAAGTAGTTGAAGCTTTTGAACAATATAGAGAAAAGTATAGGCTGGTAAATTGCATTAAGACTGTAATTCATATGTGTGTCTATAAAATGTGGTTGGCCAGCGATAGAAGCGCTAATTTTTTTGGTAAGATTAGCCTGTTGGGGTCAAAGGTTGTGGCGATAGCTCTTTGCCCTGGGGGGTCTAATAGGGGTCGATTTAGCTTCAGAGAACATGATTCAGGCCCTGTGAATAAATGACACACCAGTTGGGATGCTCCTTTGGGTTCAGGAAAATTAATATTGACATACTCTCCCTGCGTTTTCAATGGAATTATCAATATTGCCTTCCAGCATTTTAACCCTTTTACTTAATTTAACTGTTATCGTAAATTTAAGGCACGACACAGAGAGGCTTTCTAAGCCAGGGAAGGTAGAATTGTTTGCTGGCTCTTCACTTTTTTTTAAATTCACTGTGATATTTCCAACACATGGTAGAATATAGTTGGTGCAATAAAAACTTGCAAAAAATATTTATTACTCTGAACTCATTTAAGTCAGTTCAATATGATGCATCAGTGGATTTGTGCAGTATTATGCTGTGCATTTCTTAGTCAGCCTATAGCTGAGCAGGGAATGTACAGTCAGTGTGTGGCTTTACCTCAGATAAACTCTTTGTGGTGAGTATTTTTATTTCAGCTTGTTGTGAGACTGTTCACTACTTACTTAGGGGACTGTACATCTACAGCATTCTGTTGAGGGGCTTTTGCCTCTAGCATTAGAGTAGCCAAACAATGAAAAGTGAGCCTAAAAGCTCGGTGACTGGGAAAGGTAACCTGAAACCAAATCCATGGTTGCCTGCTGCTACTACACACGTCTCATATGGCTCGAATGATTCTTGATATCTTGTGTTTGTCTTTTTGTCTAAGTATTGACAAAGAAGGCTATTGTGCCTTAAAATGAAATAAGGCTTCATCCTTACCAAATGATGTCATGCTGCACCTGACTCCCTCCTTACTTGTTGCAAACTCCATTGAGCTCCTCTAACCAAAATGGCTCGCTCTTACACTTGCACTTTAAGTCTATGAAATATGTATGATGCTTTAATGCAGACTTATTTTGGAAAATCAGTTCCAGTCTAGATCTAAACAAGAACTCACGATTTGCATGAGGGCATTGATATCGGGGAGAGGGAGAGGGAGAGGGAGAGAGGGCAGAATAAACTGTGCAAAGTATATTTGAGGAGCACTCTGTTACAGGATAACGCTTCACATGCACATTCATACAGCACTGAATTCTTTAGCGTCTTTGAGTCATTAAAGAAAAGTGCTCTATCATAATAAAGCATTGTATCTGTTGTGTTCTTTTATTTCTTTTCCATTATAAACACTCACACCCAGAGCAATATTTCTAAATGTTTATGTTCCAGGAAGGTGTTACAGGTAAATGTTAATTTGATCTTGACCTTGAACACATAAATTATATCACTGACATTTTGTAAGACAGTGAATCTCAAAAATCTAATTCTTGAATTAATAAAATGATGGGTAAAATGTATGTAATATATAAATGTGGTAATTTAATAATAACGTTTTGAATGATGATGTTTTTTTTTTGTTAATTTATTGAATATGATTAGGATTTGTAGACTATATCCGTCCTTTCATTTTTCACATTTCCACAGCTTTTAAACAGAAAGCAACAGGGCAACACTCTAGTACCCAGCATGTATTGTCCTCTCAGCCCTTTGACACAGAAACTCAATCATCCTCCTCCTCCCACAGTCACTGCAGCAAATGTGTCAGTCTTAATTTCTAATACAGTTTAATGTCATATTTATGTAAATACTTCTGGATTTTACTCTATATTAACAGCCAGAAATGTCAAAGCACACATAAAATGAAACAATACCATCTCCCGGTAGAGTGGAATTTAAATTGGATTCCTCTTGCTGCCATACTTACGCTGGACAGCTGATGAAGGGGAAAATAGGGCCCACTTTGATTGCATGTTGCAGAATCTTTACACAATAATCTCAGTCGTGCATATTATTTCCCTGCGCATTTGTGCCCTAATCTGCACTGAAGGATGCCTCTCTGGTTACATGTCCTTTTTTCCAAAGAGAACCTAATAGTGTGGTTTATTTCAATATTCATTGAAAAATATAATTTTCTGTTTTCCTTCAACTGTCAATTTCAGGGTATGAATTGGCAATTATGCAGTCCAATATTTCACACTGCCCTTCTTGAGTCCTTGAAGTTAAATAAACTGGCTGAATTATTGAAACTTTGTCAGTTTGATGTAATATAAATCAAGATTTGAACCCAGAGTAGTTTTTTTTTTTCGTTCTTTCTTTCACAGAGGAGTGAGGAAATGAATTGCATTTTAAACTGTCACACAGCAATCTTGAAGCAATTTGGCCTTACTTGTCCCTTGCCAAGATCAAGTAAATTTTATTGTGTTTGAGTGAAATATAATCTACTACAGTCTCATCTAGTGAATTGTTCTGTCTACGTCCTCTACAATTAACAGATGTAACAAGTGAAGAGCATTGGGTCCCGTTTTTGGCACCGCCATTTAGCCCAGACAATTAGTAGTTACACACATAATTACCAAAAAATCAAATTCTCAGGACAAAGTCAACAACATTTTCCAGCTTTCAACATGTCACTTTGACCGTAGCTCCTGAGCTGACATTACTTGAGCAATGAATGCAGTTTGGTCGGGAAAGTGAAGTACTCATTGTTGTAATACAGGTACATTCAACGTCAGTACATTGTCTGTCATTGAGTTGTAAATGATGGCTTTACTTATTTATTTTTTTATACCGTCCCAGTTGTTATTGAGTTGAATAAATAATGCTAATAGATTTCACCCTGAGTAGAGGGCTAGTGGTCGAGGGTCATGGGGAACACAGGTAGGCTTTTGGTCTATTACCATACCTGGTATGAAGGTAAGGGTAAGGTTCATCATCTCGGATATTAATAGGATGCTGTATGTAAGTGGGGTTATGTGACTCACCTCTCGGACAAAAATGACAATGACCAAGGCCTGCATAGAAGGTAAAGGGATTGATGTGGTTATAAATTACTCTACGGCGCCACCTAGCCCAGGCCTTGCCTACTTTGTCATCGGTGCAAGGCGATAAAGCAGGAAAATGAGAGCAGAGTCCTCTTTTTTTAATACATAAATGAATACTCTATGAGAGTGGTCATTATTTAGGGCATGCCATTTTCACGCAGTTGAACAGAATCAAATGACATGTAGAATCTCCCCCACAGTACAGCTTGAGAAACAGGTTGAACTTCTTAATAACCCATTGACCTCCATCTGTTTATGACCCCTGCCATGCATTTCTTTTTCTAAATACGATATTCAAAATGTAAGTAATTTTCACTCAAGGGCAACTTCATAATTCAGGCCTTGAAGGACAGCGAAAAAGGCATTCACCTTTTACCACCAAAAATATTTTAGTAAGCAATTTTTATAATTGGCTGTCCAGGCTGGGTCTTGACCCATAAAGTCCAGAAGTGCCAGAATTGGAGAAACGGATTTAATGTAAGAGCCTTGCTGCCTCTTTGCCCTTAAAAAATGCCCAGAGAATATGAGCCACTGAAAATAGAGCTGTAAATAACCTGACGAGCAATGGGTTTTCCTTTAAATAAATACCGATCAGGTTTATGTTGAAAGACAATAGAAAACGTAGCCCAGATATGCAGTTTACAGTATTTATAGCTGTAATATCGAGGTGCCAGCACCGTAATTTCATGCCCCAATGAGAATGGCAAGGTCAAAGCAAATGCTTTGGCAGAGCATCTGCTAATACGGTGACTCATAAACAGGCACTGCGTGTATCAGGTGCACCAAATAATACAGTATAATGAAATACAGAATAGCTTTCCATTATTGTTCTTTTTTATGGTGTCGTCATTAGGTGTAATTTATGTCTTAAAAAAATTCATCTTCCCACAGGTCGATCTGAAATGGGGGTCCAGGGGTCATTCCACAGGTTTTGGAAGCTGTAATAAATTTCACAGTCCCTTTTGTCTTTTTTTCCTTTTATATGTAAAACTCACTTTCACCTTGTTCATTTTTCTTTTGGATCTAAGGTGTCTTTCATTTGTTGTCTTCGCCTCAATAATAAACAGATCAGAGCATACAACACAACTTAGACAGCTGTAATTTGACTAGAGAACAGATTTAGTGTATTTTCATGTTTTTATTTTAACGCAAGGGGACAAAACCTTTGCTTCATAAACAACATCAAAGATATGAACAGCCATTAAGATGTACATATATTAATCTTAATAGCAGCCTAAATGTGGATGGTTCTGAAGCTTTACATTTCAAGGTGAAAGGAGTTTTTTTTATATAATTTCTTCTCTTATTTGGTGAAACTGAGATTGCTGCATGTCTCACTCAATAGTCTGTCACCATGCAGTCTGCTGTGGTCAGATGACTCAGGAGTCCAGGGACACATTATTGCTTATTTGACAGTGCAGTCTGACTGCACAAACTCAGCACATGGCGCTCACCACTTCCTGGCACTCAGGACCTGCTCTAGACTACAGGCTGGCCAATATTTGCCTTCAATTATTCAACAATTTTCATGGCCATTCCTCTGAGGTTTTAAATAGGTGACTGGAGGGACCGCCTTTTGGTGCAAGCCTGGTGGTAGATCATCAAAAGATTTGTTTATGTTCTTAGTGTGCTGATACACAGATGGGTTAAAGTTTGATTTCTGATTACATTTCAGATATCTGATAAAAGATTTGCTTTCTGTTTAACAGGTTAACATAGCTCATAATCCATGTATGTGTTACTGTAGTTTCTTTTGGAAGGTCAAACGGGAATGAGTGATGCAACTCTAGTTTTTATAACTGAAAACTTGCTCATCTCTCGTGCACCTGAACCCTTTCTAATTGTTTAGTGTCTCTCTCAGAGGATGGTGGAAGCTTAAGTATGTGTTCTCTTTTAATCCCGAGGAAACTGTTGTAGTGTAAGATTGGCTATTAGTGGATTTTCTGTTGTTAAACAAAGAAAATGACCACAGGAAGTAATGGGTAAATGTTAAAACACTGTTTATGAACACCTACATTATGATCCAGGTTTGGTTCGTTGTCCTCATCTTTCTCATTCTGTATTTTACTATAAATGGGTTGATGTTGTTTTTAAATGTAGTTCACTAGAAGTTGTAATTGTTATTTCCTTTGTTTAGAATAAGATGCTCATTAAAAGATGAAACCCACAGCAATGGCAGCATATGGCGCCTGAAATAAAATCCTTTCTTGCCACAAAAGGAGATGTTCATATTAGATTTTTTTTCTCCTCCCCTCTGATTCTCCATCAGGGAGCCTTTTGCAATTTAATCATCACTAAAATCATTAAAAAGATCTGAAGATTAAATTATATTGGCATTTGCAAAATTATGTAATACATTTACATTACAATGAAGAAATTAAAATAATGCATTTTCGCTGTCTGGGGTGTATGAAATCTCCACATGGGAAATATAACCGGAGAAGTGGACAGACTCTTATTTTCTTTGCCTTTGGTGGCAGTTAATAGGCTAGCAGAGTTTCAGATTTCATTGTGTGAACCTTTCCGCATTATCTTTCTTTGATAGATGTCCCTGAATCTCTCAATGGGATCACAGAAATATGAAATTAAAATACATTTTTTTAGAAGTGTGTTGGTAAAATTGAATGAGATGTGCCGTTCTTTCTCTAAATTGCACCTAAAAGATTTTTTGGGAACTTGTGAAGTATTTAGGCATACATTATGACAACCAATGGGCAATTTGGGTTTTCCCTATTAGGGTGCAGTCACTTCACATCCCCTGTGTATACCTTATCGATGTGTGTCTTGCTTCCAGGACTGACGGAGGAGGAAGTAGAGTTAGCAATCCAGCGCTCTGGCAGCACAGAAGAAGTCCTGCCTCTGAGTCCTGTGGGGCCCCCATATCCACTTCATGCAACTCACCTAGCTCCTGCACCACTGAGTGAGTACATGCACCTTTTCTCCCCTTTGGTACATGAGCATATACATGATATTCATGTCTCACCTCAAACAGAGTTTGCTGTTCAAAACATAGGTGCTTCTTGATTGCAAGCATTGGTTTTAAAGATGTTCTTTATTCTTTGGGCATTTTAAACCACTAACTCACCAAATGCATGCAACTGCTATAATTATGTAAACTGTACAACATGTGCCTTGACTGTAAATATAGACACAACATTGCACAGCTTATGGAGTCTCTTGCCATTCTGTTTCAAAGGGGTTCCACCCTGGCAAGACCTCACACCGCAACCTGTATCTTTATTACCTCAGGAGGTTATGAGTGCTGTCCACTGATTTACCAATGCAGAATGAAGTCCGCGTAATGCTTAACCCATATGACAATGATTCCAGATGTATTCCACCCTCATTTATTACCACACTGTCCTTGACTCCCTGGCATCTCATGTTTTGTAATGAAAGTGATGTTGATGGGATGGCCATGTAGTTAGGGAGACTCACAGCTCTCTGTCCATAGTGGGGGGTTTTATATCAAAATGGCTATAAGGGAGCTGCATAATGAGGTGAGAGCGGGGAGTCTTGTGTGGGGGGTCATGCCGAAAAGAGGGGGCTACCTCCCTTTGATGTCCTTCTTATGGGGACGGTGCACAGGGACCCGCATCCATCTCTGTCGAAGTAATGGATACTCTGATCTCTATTTCCACACGGTAGAAGGACAGGAAGGCCTCCACTGAACCCAATAAATTTGAGAGGAGATTGGAAAAACGGGGGATGGAGACCACAGTTCCACAGCTTAAGTGACCAAATAAAAAAAGGAAGATGGCAGAGTGGAAGTGGTATAGAAAAAAGGGGAGACAGAGGAAGAATGGAAGGTCCTAAAGGAGGGGGAAAAGAGCTTGTGAAGACCCCTGGTGATGCAGTGAGGCTTGTTCAGGGTCAACCACCTATCCCAAGGACTCCCAGGCCTTTCAGATGCGTGGCATTCTGGGATAGGTGACAGTCTATCGCAGCTATAATGTTGATGAAGACCCAAATTTATGTGGTTACCATATGGATGTTGGAGAATCATTCAAAATTTTCGATAGGAAAGGTTACGGGTTCATCGCACAATGCTGCAGCAGAAATGAAACGTGCCCTTGAGTAAGGAGAATAAAATGGCACTCACCTTGATAATATGCCATACAGTCCAGTCTGACAGTGGGGTCTGTCATTTTATTTGCATGTAAAATCACACAAGTGCTATGTCGCAAGATCAATCTGGTTTACTTACTTCAAGCCAGTAAACATGTACCACATAACCCATTACGTGAAATCAGACCTGTAATAGAATATCAGTGGTGTGCTTTAGTGGCCTAGCCTCTAATAATTTCCTATTCATTTTGGCCCCACCAGAGTAAATAAAAGAAAAACTCATATGTTTCCTCCAGACCTGTTTGTTGTTTAGTGACATTTTCAGTTGAATGCCTCTCTTAAGTGGGGAATTTCCACCTTGACAGACAGTTGGCCTACCCAGATGACAGCTTGCACAATGACACACTTTCATATTATCTGTCACTCAGCAAGGCAGTCAACTTCCAAATGCATAAATACACACACACTCTTAGCTTTCTGTATATTTCTGTTGTTTAAAGGTTTATATGCAAATGCTTTACCCCACCCCACAAAATAAGTGAAAGACAATGGTGTCATTTTTAGAGAAGCAGGATAGGCAGTGCTTGTTTGCTTTGTGGGCTTAACCCTTGTGGTTCAGATATTGTGCATCAGTACAGCCCTTTAGCATTTTACAGTAAACCTATTTTAACAGGTTCTCTATTATTAATTCCACATTGTGTGATCATTGTCTATCCAAAAAAATCATTGTGCAAATTGTTTTGCTATGCTTTGAATGTGTTTTCCTGTCTTTCATGGTTTCACCTGTTTCTATAAACAGTGTAATTTTTACAATTAGTGGACAATTGCTTGTCAGGCTTGCTTATGTTTTTCAATGGCATTTAGTGCATAGGTACTTACATCATCACAATCTGATGTTCTGTATGTGTTCTTAGTTTAAATAAATCCCCTTTCTTCTGTTTTTCCTCAGGCCCAGCAGGCTACAGATGGAGAGACTATGGTGCCCTCACCATCATTTTGGTGGGCATTGCGTTTGGCTTTCATCAGCTTTACAAGGCAAGTTACACTATGCCCTTTTAACTACTCTCTGTTTTTGTTTTTCACAGTGAATGTTTGTTATGCATATTATACACTACATCCTACGGTCTGTCAGTAGTACTGCCTCTCCCTTCCATTACATTGAAATTGGTAAGCATCAGTTTATGATGAATTATGGTGCTAGAATAGAAGGCGCCCCTGCAGTATGTAACATCACTCTGGTCTTGTTATTAAAGTCTACCCTGCTTTACGTCAAAGCATGATCTCATTTGAACCCCCTTCTTTTTAACTCCCCCTTCTCTCCCCCACTAAAATACATATTTTTTTCCTTTTAAAAAAACAAATTTGCTAACACAGCACACCATTTTTTTTAAAACATCGAACAGACTAAAAATAATCACCCTGTTTTTTTTTGTGTGTTTTTTTTTTATCGGGCTTAGCAGCCCTTGAGCATGAGCTCATGAGGCCCCTTGTCCCCGGTGACATTAATCCCATAGTGGTTGTTAGTACTAGTCTGAGTGGCATGTGGAAGCCATTACTCTCGTTTTAGAGGAGGACAGGCGCTCTAGCAGTAGCTCTTGGCCTAGATGACAAGCCGTTCGCCTTCGTTCATGTAAAAGAGAGAAAGGGAGCATGTACCATGTATGTACATATGCCTTCCTGACCCTGTCAGATGTACTTGCTTCTTTTTAGAATCCCGTTACGTCTTATTGTCTTATACCTCTTTAAGGAGCCTTTCATAAGGCTCTGCTGTCTCTCATTACCTTGTCTCTACAGACAAAAACACACACTGTACTACTACACTGTTTTCTACATACAGCAGTGTTTGCCAGCCACCGGTCACCTGGGAGGTGGGATTCCCTGGTGGGACGGCACAGGTTGCTGTCATGTCACTAGAGCGTAGCGCCAGTCGCACCATATGTCCAGGCTTCTGCCCATACTTTATTTATGTTATGGCGCACCTTGTAAACACCACACTCCCAGCAACCCTCTTATTAATTACCACGTGTTGACACCCATTTAATCTTTTTTCTCTAAAAAGTGTTTATTACTTGCGCTGGTGTGGCTGCTTGCCACCTGAGCTGGAGAGAAAACCCGGCAGAGAGCTGGAAACTGGCAGTAAGGGATTACATTAAACCAAACCGAAAATACAGACATTTATGTATCTGAAAATAGTTCAGTGGGTCTCTTCAGGGATAGCTACACAGACATTGATTTTATTTGGTGAACTTGGCTCTGCACACACATGTAAAGTATTTAGTGAAATGCTCACAAGATACTCATCTGGGTAACACTCATAACAAACATCCTCATTTGGCTGTCATACACACATTTTCGGTAGAGAGTTGAGAGATGATGCACAACATAACATTGTTTTTGGTTCAGGAAGACTATATTCAATGTGTAACACCCATTTTCTCATACAAGCTCTGTACTTTGATGGGTTTCTTTTATATATATTTATATTGTTGGAGCTTTTTTTGTTTTACAAATAACTTGAATTTTTTCATGTTGTATTCAGGTTGTGTGGGTTAATTTTCTGCCTTACTACACTAGTGTACATAAATGCATGTACCTGATCCTGCAGTTTAGACAATGATTCACAAATCTAATGAAACAATGCTTTGACCTACACTGACATGTCTAGGTGGCATTGGTTTTTCCTAATCTTTCTGCCCCTTTCCACCCGAGACAGTCTAATATTGTTGCATGCTTTTAATTGCAGAAATACATCCTTCCCCTCATTATTGGAAGCCGAGAGGACAAGAAGCATCTGCAGAGGATGGAAAGCAACATTGCGGCAATGAGTGGCACGCTGACACAGACAGGTGAAGATTAATATCTTCATCACTTTCTCCCTCCTTAACATTTTCCCTCATTTATCTGTCGCCAAAATCGGGGGGCCCCGCACGTTTTTAACAAATGACGCCGCTGTCATTTCGCTTTAATTTGAAATTGCTTGTTTACTGTCAGGCTCGGGCTCAATTAATTACGTTTCGCTGAAAAGCTCTTAACCTCAGAATATTAATGAGGAGTTGGGAAATGACAACTTTTCTCCCCCCCCACCAATCCGTCTCCCCCCCTGCACCAACCTCACCCCCCCATCCAAAGCTCCAATGCCATCATCATCCACCCTCTTCCCCGTAGGTGGGCAGAAAGTTCATTTTAATTTTGTGTGCATGTATTTGTGTGTGCCGAGTGTGTGTGTGTGCAACTTGGCGCTGTGTGGTGTCTGGGCTCAGCACTGGCCCTAGTGTGATTAAGTGCACGGTGACAGGTGCGGCTCCCATGTTGGACAGGTGAGGAATCTCAACCTGGCTGTCACATGTGGAGAGAGAGAGAGAAGCAGAGAGAGAGAGAGAGAGAGAGAGAAGATGCTTTCCTAGCTCTTCGTCAGTATAATTAAAAATCCAGGGAGGCGTAAATGAGAGGCACTCTGACAAACTTTGGTCTCGTTAGCAGTAGTGTTGAACCAGAGTGTATTTTCACCTGAAAGGTACCAATCCCATTTTGTGACAGGTGGCCTTGCAGGAAAAATGGGCTTAGGCAAACTACCTTCTTAATTTAGTTTTTTTTGTATTTTAATAAAACTCTTGTAAATTCTTGATGTTATGTTAAAAACACCATTTATACCACAAGGTTTAAATTGCAGTACATTCTAAGTAACTTTTCGTGTGTTATAATAGTAATATGTCAGTAGAGCCACTTGCTTCTGTAGAAAAAGAGACCTGTGTGTATTTTAAGCTGTAGAGACAAAGAGGAACTAAAGTTGAATCATAAATATGATCTTGCTGTTTTAAATATAAGAACCCTTTGTTCTATTTCCCCTCATCTCAAAATTAAAACCTATTAAGAATCTGAGTTTACAGCTCCTGTCACGGACCCATGTACTGTAGATGAAAATATGGCTGTTAACATTTTATCCAGTCACACCCATGCTATTGTTTTCTGGCTGGCAAAGGTAGGTGGAAGGCTGCAATTGTGTGAGATTGCGTGCGATGTGTGCCACTCTAAATCTGATTAACAAATATATGCTCTTTTATGGTCATTTTCTCCTAACTATGCAAACATGTTTCCTCTGGCTACTTCACTGCCCATTCTTGCTCTGCATACTTATCACTTTTTGGAGATTTGCCAACTTGCAAACCTAGTTGTGTTTGTCACTAAAGACAGGATTTTACTGTTAGTGTGTTTCTTCTTTAGAGTGTAGGTGAGACTCCAGTAAGGGGGAAAAACACAGGTCTTTTCTTCAGCCAATGTGGGGAACTAATTTGCTATGACTGCAGTAGCCAAGCTGCTATTGTAGTTAATGACTGTTGTAGTTAACAGTTGGGGAGAGGGGTTGCAATTACAGTGAGAGTTTCTCCCCCTGCTTTCCTTTTGTGTTCCTCTCCCTCTCACTCCCTCTCTTCTCGCTGCACTGAGTAATAGCGACCGACTGCCTCACTGCTGCCAATTGCTTGAACCCCCTTTTGTTAAAGTTCATGTATTTCTCTAGTGCCAGGCGCAATGAGGTGATGTATTCTTTTGAATGGGGACTACATTAGTCTCTCTCGCCAGCCCCAGCTCAAGAGTACGGGCCTTGACTCCCATTATGATTTGCCTACAACTTCACACAGACAATTAATGAATGGATCTTGGAACTACTTCAGCGAGCCCAGGCTGTAATGGAATTGTGCGGCTGTTTGGGCACTCTTTGTTGGTGGGAGCCATATTGGTGACCAGCTGGCCATTAAAGACAGAGACAGCCCCGGACATATGTAGTGTACATTATATGGAGGTATTTACTGAATAATTTACTGAATACACAATGTGTGCACCCTCCTCACAGCAGCTGCAAGCCTCACACATCATCTTGTCTGATTTTTCTTCTCTCTCTCTTTCTCACTCACGCACACACAACACTAGAGTCTTCTTCTGATTCATGCCTGGCCAAAGTCATTGACTTTATTAATATTCTTGGCTTCATATCTGTGATGACTGGGAATAAGAAGTTATGCATTTTTGTCAAGTGTATGAGCAGTACAAAGGAGTCAACTTTGTGGAGAGACATGAAAAGAGCTGTGTGCACTATTTGGCTGAAGTGGCTGAAAAAGTGTTGCCAATGGTAATTCAGGAGGCACAGCATTACAGGCTGGCAGAGTGACCCACACATCTGGATAAGCTGTTTTGTGGTGAGGTGGAATCAAAGACTAATAGGGCAGCTCTTGGTTTAGAGTGCACACCCTGTCATAGTAACACCTTTTTAAGCATGGATAGCCACTGTATTTTAGTTTTATTACCGTCTTCAGAAAGGCTGGTCATACTCTGGATCACAAACCGAGTAACTCTCAAATTGTTTGCACAATGGTCTTTGGCTCAACCACCGATCCTGCTCAAACTCGTATTTCTTAGGATTCTGCACACATGAAAAGATCAAACGTTTCAGCACCCCACCTATATTGATACAACTCCACCCATTTAAACACAGGTGTCACTACAAGATATTAGTGTCTTTGAAAGATCAAATATTTTGTCTGTGTTTTTTTTTTTTTTTTTTTTCAAAAGAAACACAGCTCCTTCTTTTCTGCTGGCCTGGGTTAATGTGAGAGGAGGAGTTCTTTACATCCCGTCCAGCCGGCTGCTGCTCAGGCTTTTAACCATTGGCCTGACAACCTCAGCAGTGGACCGCCACAATATCTGTTGATGTTAATCCTATTAGGCTTGATTTAACACTTTACACGCCCATGATTTATATGAATGTTTATTGGTTTTCTGTAATATAATCAGCTCGGGGAAACTTAATGCATTGTTTGGTAATACACGCGTGACTGGAAGCAGGGGGCAACAAACTGTGCCCAGTGTTATTTGAAATCATACACCTTCATCCAACACCAACACTTGAACTAATTCAATCTTCAAAGTCAATGGAAAAAGAACAATATTTATTAGGATTAGGGGGGACATTTTGTCTGGCAGCCTCCTCCCAAATGAGAGCCTTGTTTTTTCTTTGTTGATCGTTTGAGGATTTAAGATGCATTAGAAGGCAGTGTCTGGGTGGATAATGGAAGGTTAGAGACTGTTATTTGATTTAAGTTCAGACACTAGAGATTAATACCTCCATCCTATGTACCCCCCTCCCCCCAGAGCCTCGGACTAAAAAGCTGTGACTAAAGTTACTTGGTATTAGCTTTGATTGCGATTGTTAGAGGACGGCTTTGATCAGTGACACAAGTTCAGCCTCAGCAGTTCTGTCATTTAAAAAAAAGTCAAGTTATATATCCCTAAAATAACCTAATTGAAGAATCTTACATCCTATCTCTCTTTTCAATGAATTTACCATTTGTTTTTCTGCTTGCTGTTTTACAGTCAGCCAGCTGCAGCAGACCCTGGTCACTGTCCAAGATCATCTTGTCCAGCAGCAGCAGAAAATCCAGGAGCTCTCTCAGGAACTGGGTGCAGCAGAGGTAGCACACTGGCAACTTGGCTTTTTTCACTTAACACCAGCAATTTGTTGCTTATTTATATTAAGTTAAAATGTGATGTTCTGTTTTATTCTACCACCCCTCACTAATATGGTAAATATTTAGCTGTTTTTTAACGTGGTTCCAAAATGTCCTAAATATAAATCCATCCATCTAAAGTAGATCACTTCACTAAATGACATATTTGTGTGAGATAAAATGACTTCACAAAACTGTCATCAAGTGAGTCTTTGCTGTAGACAGTTACATATTGCACCTTCTTTTATGGAGGTATTTGAGGAAAGCTAGACAGGCAGTAACTATGAAATTACAGAAGAGCTCAGTAAATATAAACTTGCAAGTTGAAAACTGCAGATTGATGAGAAGAGGCTTCTCGAGGCCTCTGTGTACTAAAATCTTTACGCTACCATTCATAACTACCTAAAGTGACAGACAGTCTTATTATACAGTATATCATCACAACACAATCCACAAAAAAGTAAGGTGCATCTCATCATGGGACCATAATCTTTAACCATATCACACCTCTTTGCCTTGATTTTTATAGACATTGTCCATAATCTACTAAGAATTGTGTTTAGATGAATTGGACTGAGTGATTGTTCTAAAAACTTATGTGCAGGGATGAAATGTTGCTTGCTTTTTATAACACTGCTCATAAATCGCTTTATGATCTCCAGGCTCTAAAAATCGCCTTGGAAGAGACAATCTTAGACAATGTTTTATGTCCACAGCTTGTTAAGCACATGGGTGTGTAGCTGTAGCATCTGGATATCGCAGGAAAACATATGCGGTCACATCTGCTTCAGCACAAAGGAGGAAGAAAAATATGGATCTCTTCCCTGGACGAGGTTCATCAAAAACTGACGACTCATAGCTCATTTTGTGCTGTTTCAGATTCTGAGCCACACATTGTCTCTGTGTGGCTGGAAAAAAAGCCATGTTGTCCCATATCAGCATGTGTGAGTATGTGGGAGTGATGATCTGATTTGACTCCATGCTGATCAGAAACAGAGCAATCTAAGGTTTTTTCCTCAGCCAGACAGGAAGTCCAATTTAAACAATGAGCTGCCTCCAGCATAAAGGGATGAGGAATGTTTTCGTCATCTCTAAATCACAGATTGAATTAAAAAGTGTCGACTTCATTTGCTATGAGTGCCTTGTTGGACAGCAGTAGTGTATAAAAAGTATATTTCCCATCAAAACACCCATTAAACAAATCATAAACTCTGCTTTATAGTTATAGCGTTGATCTTAAATTTTCCCTCTGAGTCGGCACGAGGTCCTCTGTTGTCTCAGGCCATGGGGGAAATTGGGAAATTGTTTTCAGGTCCGGGATGTGTGATGAGAAACACATGTTGGAGCCGGAAAGCTACTTATCATTCACCGTTTGCGGCTTTCAGGGTTTGCTTCACCACGCTGCTCAAAGCGCGCCACGCTTAGCAATTATACCTCTCAACACGGAAATGTGCCTTTAACACAAAACACATGGAGACTTCTGTTTCCTCAGCTGCTAAGTAAACACTTCTCGTAGTTTGAAACCGCTCAATTGGGCGTGCGTCTGCTGTCCCTAAACTGGGGACCTCATTATGGAAGTGAGTTTAGACATACTGACTCATGTCCACACATACACACAGTGCAAGCTGATCCTACACATTTCCAGACCTCAGAGCCTGGGACAGTTTTTCCTCTTTCATTTGTAAATGCTGCTGTATTCTGTCACTACTGTTAAGAATAGAGCTGCCTCAGGATGATTCTTCCATGCTGTTAAACAGCCCGGCCTATTTCTGCTCCATTATCATTACAAATCTGCCTGTTAACAGTGTTTGCCCTGCTGTCTCAACTCACTGATCGTTCTCTTTATTAGTGGATACTACATAGAAGATTAGAAACCGCCCCTTTGCTTGCATGAGACAAACTGCCAGTGGGAAAGTGCATAAATAGAGTGAAATCAATTGCACTGTACCAGTGTTTCCACTCAAAAACACTCCTCTGGGGACTTTCTTTTGAAACTAATTCCATCATAAATATACATGTGTTACACGAAAACACACTGTCTGCCGGCGGAATAACTGTGAATTAATTTGCCTTCAGACACTCTTAAACAAGGCTTGTTAAAGATCTTATCTTGTTGCTAATGGTCCACAGGCATTTATCTTCATTTAGCCAGATGCGCTGCCATCCTTGGGTGCTGCTAGACTAGCTTTTTTTTTTCCTACTTAGTTAACCAGCAGAAAGAGGCCGACCCCATCACACCCAGGAACCCACCCGAGACATATTAGTTACAAGGCTTTTAAACCAGTTAGGGGGTATCTTTACTATAAACACTGTTTACACAGTGTAAAACACACACAGCAAGTACAGTAATGGGTGATTATAGTCAGCGTCTAGGTGGAGTTTATATTATTTTAGTGCTAGTTGGTTGTGTCACTTGTTTTCTGGTTATTTGTTCAAACATAATTAATGTTGCAATGTTCTGTGCTAAGTGGAGAATTATGTTCTCCACACTTTAGGCCACATAAAACCTTTAGAACCCTGCACCTGTACAGCTGAAATGTAGTAAGTGAGTACCCAAGGGCAGTCTTGCAAAATGCAAATTACATGTTGATTTGAAGTAGAAAGAAGTAAACATAATGTATACTTCCAAAAATAGTAACAAAATAGTAAGAATAATGGCATGAGAGTTGGACTCTGTATTGTAATAGCCACAGAGCAGAAAGCATCCTGTCAAGTGTTAGAATGCTTTGTTGTCAGAGCTGATAAATACTCACAGAGGTTAAATATTTTGATCAGCAGTTTGTTAAAACATCACGTCTCTCACACTTGTGCGGTCTATTGGATATGTATCGGCACTTCAGGTGGAGCTTTTAAAGTCTGCATATTCTCTGCAGTCACTGATACCCCTACCACTCAGCCTCCACCCAAGCACCTCCTGCACTTAACACACAATTCTTACAATGTGTGTGTATACACTCTGACATAATGTATCTCAGAGCTGAAATTCAGCCCTGGCCCAACATTTAATTAGGTTTCTTCAGACTTAATAAGACATATGTCAGAGTTAGTGTTGTGTGACAAGCCTTGATGTGAGATATTATATGGTGCTGCTCTGTAGATAATGCATATTATGTATGTAGCTGATGGTTAACAACGCTTCTTATTTTATTTGACATAAGTATATAGAAATGATCGCGATTCATTTATTTGAAGAAATTCTGCCTTTTTCTTAAGTTGATTATGTGCCTTGGAAATCTTTTAGCTCAGCCTATACAGCAATTAATTTTTTTTCAACATAAAATGAGAGAAGCAGAATCCAGCCTTATTATACGGGTGCCTTGGGGAGGCGAGGGATTAAGATGGTTCTAATGAGGTGACGGCTGTAATAAGAGTGTCTTCAGCAGGCCTCCAATGCACCACCACTAAAACACAGCTCCTTATCAGTGAGGTGTAGGAGCCGATAAGAGTCAAAAAAACCTCCTTCCCCCTTGCCTCCTTTTCTGTCTCCCTTCACTTCTCCTCCTCTGCCTCCCCTCCTTCCACTGTAAATGAGTCTGATCCCTTTCAGATGTGATTCAATTAATTTCTCTTATATTTAATTACAACCAAAAGAGTCCAAGTTATCCCTCTCCCCTCGATAGGGGGTCCACGCTTCCTAACAAGCTTCCTCTTGTGAGTCAGGAGAGTCTTAATTGCAGATTTTACTTTTCTTTTATCCCACTTTTTCCCTTGTCTGCTTCTTCTACTCCCTCTGTTCTCCTCAGCCTATCCTCCTGCTCTCGCACATGTTTAGGCTTTTTATTTGAGAGTAGCTCAGCAGTTATGTGGTTCACAGGGTTTCAAAATATTTTGTCATCATAGACAGACAATGCCAACTCATTACACCCCGTCAAATGTTCCCAGTCCAGTGGCCTGGATGCACAAGGCCATCATTAAAGAATTGGTGGTGAGGAGAGGCCAGCTGAGACTAGACTGTGCTAGGGATAGAATGTTATACCTAGGTTACACCTGCTTGAATAGGAAAAAACAGATGCACAGTGTTGCTGTCTGACTGACAAAATGATTGATCTTCGGATCCAGATGGTAATGTTGGTGTCAGATAAGAATCTTGTATGCTGTTACCTGTTCAGTACCACCGTGTAGGTCAGTGGCCCACTAATAAACATCTATTTCAGGTCTTTTAGTTCCCATAACTGACATTTGTTTCAGCAGCTACAGAAATGCATTATCACTGCATTTGAAGTATTTTTTTCCTCTCATAAAACCGTCATTTTACAGCTCCCTCTGTCAAAGTCCAGCTTACCCCTAAAAAGTGCTGCAGAGATGGATTTTCAGCAGCAATTTGCCATTCAAATACTTTGCTATTATCCCCTGTAGCATTTCATGCTGTACCAGTGTGTGTGTATGTGTGTGTGTGATAACACGCCTTTGATAAAAGACAAAAAGAACAAAACAAACTGCTAGCTTTGGTCTGCCTTCATGAATGTGGCCATTGTTCAAGATAGTCATTATCCAAAACACCACACACTGGCCTAATCTTTTCTAGATAGTATGGAAAATTATGTAAAAATAGCATGAATCACACTCACTGGACTTTTTGACTCCAGAAAGGTGTCTGTAGGTTGGTTGTTTGTCTTTTCTTTCATCACCAGCAGTAGGCAGTTGTAAAGTTGTTATGGTGACAGATGGCCTGAGTAAACAAAAACATGTGGCTTTTAGCATTTGCATTTTCCATATTTATTTACATAGCCTGTCCTTTTAAATACACATTTTTATGGCTTTTTTATATCACTAATACAAAGCACAGAAGAAATGTTGAAAGACCCACAGTTTGCTGACTTTGTGCTGCAACCCTGCATGTGACCTGAACATCGCTTATGTGTCTGTGACAGTTGTGTGTCTCACCTGTGTTCCTACAGGCCTCATCCTCATCCAATCGCATCCTGGACAACCAGACAGTTGGAGAACTGAAGGCTGAGATTGCCTCTTTGAAGGGCTTACTGCTCAGCAGGTAACAAAGTTATCTAGACCCCTGTCACATGAAACATCCCGTGTGTTTGTGTGTGTGTGCGTGTGTGTGTGTTAAAAGGCTTAGGTCCTTATGTCTGTGCAGTACACAGTGTTGCGAAACACCATCAGCTTGATGTTTACTTTGGTACCGGTACATGTAAAGCACACTGTACTGTCTGTTATTTTTACCCAGATACATAATGCTATATTACTCTGGTATATTCTATACGTGATTGGACCATTTCTTTTACTTCACAGTGTGCCTCAACAATTACCGTAATGCAGGCTTCAGCTTGTCTCGTGGGTTTTAATACTTGGTATTGGTAAGCAGAATAAACACATGTGCTTAATTGCACCAGAGAAATTACAAAAAAAGAGAAATTGAAAGAACTGGTAAATCCATTTGTTCCTAATTAAATATAAGTACTTGTAATATAAAGACAGAATTTACCGGTTTATTTAAAGCAAGGTGTTTTGTTTAACTGCTGTGTTACTGTGGCATTATAGCGTTCAGGCACTCGCTGTGATGAGCATACCGCTACACATCCCCTCATTCTTACCAGCTCTGTTCCTCAATCTAGTCAGGTACAGCCCAGCTCAGTCAGGCCCATTAGCATGCATGATTATGTATCAGTGTCTATAATGAAGCCTGAAGTAAGAGTGTACATCTGAAAACAGGCGAGGACAAAAATTGCCTCAGAACTGTCTAGTTGAGCATGTTCTCCCCCCCCCCCCATGCATTGTAATCAGTAACAATCCCTTTGTCATTTGCTTCCTTGACTTCATCCTGCCTCTCGCAATGAGTTTTCTGGCAAAGGCTTGAATCACAAAATAAAGGCTCTGTATCACCATCTGTCTCCAAACTTGTTCCCTTCCTGTTCAAATGATCTAAATCATCTCCAAACTGGAAGCACTGAACCCATTCAACATTGTCTTTTTGATCTTAAAAGCTGCAGTGGGTGTAATTAAAAAAAAATCTTAGAGCATCTTTCCCAGGTGTGATGAACATCTGGCTGTTTGGGGGAGAAAACCATCTTCCCTGCTGCAATTATGAGAATTACGTAGAATGCTTGGTGTGCGGCTGCATTTCAAAATATAAGTTGTGTTTGTGTTATTAGTCAACATCTATATATAGTTGAGTGTGGTCACACTATGCCCAGTTGTGGTTGGTTGCATCATGGGAAAGCTCTTTTCACACCTTTTGGTCACCGGTGAGGTTTTTGTTGAAGATCAAGCCTAATTTTGTCAACACTCTTGTGTGCCACCCAACCCTTTTCCCACTTCCCCCTACAGGAGACAGTTCCCCTCCACTCCCACAATTCCTAAGATCCCTTCTTGGCAGATTCCACTGAAACCACCATCCATACCAGGCTCACCGTCCGTTAACCACACCAACAGCAGCAGTGACATTTCACCTGTCAGCAACGAGTCCGCCAACTCCTCCCCCATCAAAGAAGGACATCACAGCCCCCAGGATGCACTGGGAGGGCCTGATGGAGCACATGGCATCAATGGCGACGTCTGCACTGTGGCCCTAGGCTCAACGGCGCTTCCCCTTGACCAGATCCGCATGGAGGTGCAAGGGGAGGAGGAGAGGAAGGAGGAAGAGGAGGATGATGTCAGCCATGTAGATGAGGAGGAGGAGGAGGAGGAGGAGGAGGAGGATCTAAGCATCCAGACAGAGGATCGGCGAGGTGGGGATGGACAGATTAACGAACAGGTGGACAAACTGAGGCGGCCCGAGGGTGCCAGCAATGAGAGTGAGGTTGATTAGACAACAGTAGAACACACAGACACACGTCTCATCTCTGCTGATGGCTTTGTTTCTTTCTGCTTCTCTCTGCTCACAAATATTCTCTTGGTTTTTGTTTTTTTTAACTTGTCTTCACTGTCCCTGTCCACTTCTTCCTGTAATGTTGAGCAGAATAAGGAGTAGGCGTGGGCTTAAAACCGACAAGTACTGGGTTTACTTTTGATCATGCAAACTAAATGACTGCATGCCGAGCCAAGTACCATATTTCTTTGAAAGGAGAAATGACAATAGTCAAATCAGAATGACGTTAAAAGCCGTTTGCAGTACTAACTGTGTGTGACTTACAGCTTTCAATTTTCATGATTCAATCAGATAATTCACAGCTTTTGCCTTGGTGTCCTTGTAATTGTACTGAGGCTCTTAATCAGACCAAAGAGGCAGCAGAGCACAGGACATCTCTTCTGTATAGAGCAGCTGTGGGTCAGGAATCATATTTTGGTACTTCAATCTCAAAGTTACCGTGAGCTTCCGTGAGCTGGAGCATTAGCAGAGTTTGTCTCCCTGTTGATGGCAATAGGAGAGGACAAGCTCTTCCAGGGCCGGAGCTTTTAGCCTCTTTTATGTGTCCTTTTGCATTGGTGTCAGTCTGTCAATAATTCACAAGGCCAGCAGGGTGGCATTTGGGTGAAATAAAAGCCCTGAAATTCGAGATTAGAATGTGATGACGGGCTTTGTTCCACGCCGGTGTCAGAGTGCTCATACGCTCAAAGGAGAGGAAGATAAATGTTTTTTTTCCCCTGCTTTCCTTTTTTCACTGAAGGGCTGAATTGTGCATCTTTTTGCAAGTGTGTTTGTGCGTAGCAGGCGAGAAAATCCAGACTGTCTGCTGTGCTGTGTCTGTGTCTCCAGCAGGGCAGCTGATTTGGTTTGTGAAGTATGTTAATAATCAAATGATCAACAAATAACAGATGTATTAGTTCATGCAGCTTGAAATGTCAAGGAGGCTAAAAGCGGAAATCTAATACAGAAAGCCCAGTTGCATTGTATTATATTCTGTGACAAACCCTCCGGTCCAAATTATGTAGGGCCTCCTACAGTGAGTAATCTTTACAGAAAACGGCGCCAATATTTTGTAATTAAGCTGCAGTAAGACAAGAAGCGCTGCCACAGATTGAAGTTGCAAAACTTGTATCACTTTTTTTCAGTGTGGAGGTGGATGGGGGAAGGTAAAAAAAAATTGCCCCATGATTGAAAAAGAAAGTAATAAATGAATACTTGACTTATTGAATTACTCACTCACTCGCTAGCTAACAAGAAGAGCTTGTGAGTGAGAAGAAGTGCACATTTCTGAGACACTGGTTCTGACATACAGATTCTTTTTTTTGGTTGCACTGACTGAGATTAAGTGCTAAATAATACAGATGACATTGCAGTATACTGTAAAATATATTTTTGATGTATTAGAAATCAATTTTTGTGAGATAATGCTGGTAGATTAAAAACATACCTAACCAGTTTGTTTCATAACCACTGTAGTTTCAGTGCTAGGTTCTCTGTAATGCTCTCTATCTCAGCCGCACCTGTAATAAATTTTGGTTAATCTGAAGAATGAGCTCATTTCATTCATTTTTAACCAAGTAGACACAAAGTACATTCTATGTGTTATTTTTAAAGGGGCAGTTCTTTAAAAATACTGGGATTTATGTTTTAATTAGGAAAAACTTTTTTTGTGGGTGTGCCGTTTCTTTTTTTTAATCTTCCTGAAATGTTTGTGTGAAATGTGATTGTGTATGGAGAGTGTTTTCAGGAACAGTATGTATTTTCTATTTGGCTAAAAAAAAACTTTGACAGCAGGAGTTTCATTTTTAACACATTTAAAGCTTATAAATATTTGTTGCTTTAGGGAACGAACAGCAGGCCTGAATCAAAATAGCCATCCTCAGACCTGTAAATACTAAAATACATGTTTAGCTGTAATCCTCAGGTTATGTTTTGTTTTGTTTTGTGGTCCTTGGAATTATTTGGTTTTGTTTTCTCCTAACCAGCTCTTATTTTGCCTGTAGTACCTGATTGACCTATTGAGAATACAACAGCACTTCCTGTAGGTGTGCACTGTACAACATCAATCACCCTTTACTGAGTTTTCAGAAAGCATGACAGAGCAGGGGCTGTTAGGTTCTTTTAGCTTTCACTTTGAAAATGACTAAGTGACATGATGATATATGATCATGTTTTGTTTATTTAGATGTCTTTCGGCTTCTGGTAGCTGGAATACTATAGGGTATTTTCCTTAACCCGGCATACAAACTACAAATGTTATAAGGTGACATGACATAGAAGAATAGTATTGTATGACTGTGTTTGGTGTTTTTGGACTAGTTCTGGTAAAGTAATACAAATGTTAATGTAACATGCATAAGTGCCTAAATTAAAAGATTACTTGCAGGCATTCTTATTGCTTGTCAAAACATAGTGCTTATATTACCCACAATGCATTTTGACTGCTGACATGTCAGTTGGAGAATTAAGAATGTTATGCAAGCTGTAGCATCAACATCACAGATCAAATCACTGCCAGTTTGTTTTCTTTTCTACGGCTGGGTGGAAAAAAAAACACTTTTTTTCCTCACACGGTGGATTCTGAATATTGCCATACATTATCAAGTGTATGAATTTAATTTATCAAGGTCTAAATGATCAATTGCATTTCACATATTGATGAGGTGTATAAACTTCTCTGAGGTTCGATACCACATCCCTTTGTAATCCATTAACCTCTCCCTGGAGTTCAGGCCAACCTTAGATTTATAAGGACCTACGGTAATAAATCCACTTGTACATCATTTAGTGTCTTGGGGGATTTGCAGTGCATTCCTGTCGTCTATCCTACCTTCATATTCTCATCTACACGTTAAGAGTCTCAACAACATCTTTCAAAACCCTTGTGCGTGTTAAATAACCAGTATATACCAATATATATTTTCTGGTTAGAGATGGCATGTTGGCCCATAACCAGATCCTTGTCATGTGGCAGTGCAGTATGGGATTGTTTGTCCAAAGTAACACCTTGGTTTTGACACCATTTGGCTCCCCGGTTGGGAGCCTTAACCTCATCAATCTTGCTGCTAAACGGAGAGCACTCAATAGGATAGTGTATCGACGCGCTCTGAACTCCATTGTTCACTGGAACTGAGCACTCAGCAGGTTAGAGGGCTGAGTGTCTCCTTGGATCAATGCAAGAGTTGTTAGCCCATAGCAGCAGCAGAGGGCTACCGTTGCCCTGTCTGCACCATGCAAACACCATCTCTGCTCAGTTTAAACTCCTCCTGGAGTCCCTCAATGTTCATCCAGGTTTTCATCACACTGATTTGTTATCATTTACAGCCTAGCAACACACAAGCAACAAGCTCCACCCATTTCCTAACCACTACCTCAAAGGGGAAGTGTGCTTAAATTTGCATAGGAAAGGTCACGGATGATGCAGGTAGAGGAGGCCTGAGGTGCTCATCCTTCCTCTTCCCTGTGAGATTAGATAAATGTATCTATGAGCAATCTGACTTCATATTTGATGTGTGACTAGAACTGTGGAAACACCACTGGTTGCATTACCCCTTCTGGAAAATAACCCTTTACTCCTCAGGAACCTGTGTTCCATGTAATCGCCATATGTTCAGCAGATCAAACTCATTAGGGATCAGTCTCTCCATTAGCTGCTTTGATATAGACGGACGTTTAAATTTCTCCACAGATATTTTATCTAGTGCTTCCTCAAAATAAGAATTTTCAGTTACCGAGCAAACTTTATCTTGACGGAGTGGCGCAAAACCAGATATGTATCTTGTTTTGATTCTTTTACTTGTCTTCTTCTAAAAATTCCAAGACCAGGTTTTTATCTATGTGTCTGTCGGATGGGTTGACCTGAAATTTAGTATCCTACAAACAATTATGTTCCCCCTGGAGAACATAAATGGTTGTTTGAACTGGCACATATGCTTATATCATAAACACTGCATTGTCAATTTTAGCACGATAGCATACTGATGTTGGTATTTAGCAGTTTGCTCAAAGAGCTGCTATAAGTTCAGCCTCACAGCCAGGCTTAAAATATTAATAAGTCTATCTTCTGTATAGACTTATGTTTTTATTCTCTGACTGATGCATTTCCTCCATAGTGTTTTAAGCAGTTAAAGTAAGGAAGCACAGGTCACCTCCAAAAGCTCTCTGCGGCTGTCTCTCTAAAAGCAGCTTACCAGCTCTGAGCGGCCACTGAACACTGGCTCCTTCCTGGTGAAAATGAGAACATTTGACAAGCCAAGGTCACCAGGGGGCTTTGCCTGTATAAGGCTTCAATCGCAAGGCCCAGCGAACACTGCAATGTCATAAAGCACTTTGTCATCACTCGCTATATAAACTCTCAACAATCAAGTGGGATCACATTCCCTCCCTCGCACCAACCTACTCTGTGTGGCCTGTGTCACTTGATTTTCTCCTGGCACTGTTTCAAATCCAAATGGAGAGTGTGGATACTGGAGGCTGTCATGTGAAAGGCTGTGGGGCCTTGTCTGAACCTGAGGGAGAGCTTAACTCACCTCACTGACAGGTAAAGGAAGGCGCTGCTAAGGAGCAATGAGGGAAAACAGGGAGGTGGGTCCTGGCTGTATTTATGAATGGTCCAATAATGAGCCATCAGGAGCGTGGTGGCCATGAAAACACAAGGGGAGACAAGAGCTAGAAAAAAAATCTAATGCCCTTGTCCTGCACTGGTGCAGAGATTGAATTATCTAAGGGAAGGCCTGTCAGCCTGCTGAGGGACCGCGGCTGCGGGCGGCAAAGGGGCAACAGGTGTGGCGCTTGCCAGCGTTTGTGCAAATTAGACTAATCACAGGGCCTGACTGTGGAACACCTGAAGCATGCTATTGGGCAGGGGGGAAGGAGAGGGGGGAGATGGGGGAAGACAATAAAGGGGAAGAGAGCAGCACCATATTTTTTTTTTTTTTTTTGCAGATTCTCGGGTTCACAGTGGACCCTGTGTTTTGTTAGCATGGCTATTTACCTTTATTACAATATTTCTAAAGTAAAGTAGTTTAGACACAAAGGTACTGACAGCGGTGCTAATGTTACGCATGTATAGAATATAGACCTCCATCTTAGTTAGTCTTTCCTGATAATTAGCAGGATTCATAAACATGGTAGCCAAGAAAATGTCAGAGAAGTTTGTTGCAGATGTGGTTTCAACCCGAATAACAACCTTTTTCTAGACCTAAGACATTTCACTGCAAGGGGAACTTAACGTAAAATGAAAATTGTCGTCTACATGTTGCTAACATAATCAACTTCAGTGAACTTCTGGTTTGTAGATGCTATTATTAAACCAGGGTATGAATGAATACTTTGTTTTTCACTAATCTCTTCTTGTCTTTTTTCTCTGATTTTTGCATTTTCTAAGTCTTTTTAGGTTTAAATCTTAGCTATGTATATATGTGTATATATATATACACATACATATATATGTTTTTTTCTTTAAATCTGTGCCCTGTGTGTGGGGACTTAAAGGTTATTCAAGTTTAAGACTCACGTGGTGAGCCCCCGCTGCTATCTAACGACAGGCTTCATTTTTAGTGTCCCAGCTGTCCAGAAGCCCAAACTTCCAGCCGCCATAAGACACGTGTGAGTATTGATGTAGTTGGATGGCTTGTGAAAAAGGGGGAAGGCTGTACATTCAGTGACCTTGTCCTCCAAAATTGGCACGGATTGTCACAGCGAAATACAACCCACACTTTCATGCCCTTAGAGGGGAGGAGAGCAAGTGAAAAAAATAATCCCAAAATCCCTCAGTGGACGCCCAATGTCTTGTTTTGGAGGGTCTGCGGTACTCCGAATTCTTCTGGTAACAGAAACCCAAAGTGAGTGATGGACGTTTTCTATAATTAGCATCAGCAGAATCTTCCCAACCTTTGCTTCTTCCATGCTACAAATATCACATTGCTGATGTATTCCATATTAAATTACTGAGTTTTAACCGAGTGGTGCTGTGCAGTGTCTGTTATCAACAACCATAATGTGGAAGATTAGCACACACATGATGCCCACCTGTTGCCCAGCTCTGTTTTATGAAGGTCACAGCTGTGATACTGAAACCGGTCTTTTTAAAGGCTGGCGTGGCTGTTTGTAATGGGGCTGTTGATACTCAAGAGTCATTCAGTGAAAATAAAGCAGATTGTAATGCTTTAATTTTAAACAGATCACAAGTTGGGCCAACCAGAAACAATGCAGGACTCTCGAAGTTTAACCTGCTGAAATATTTTTTTGTTAACGCTGTTTCAAGTTTAACTGAATTCCTGAGCAACAACATCAGCCACATGGGAGAAGTGTCACTATTGGCACCTTCTTGTTTGAAGAAGATACAAGTTTGAATGAGAGCCAGTCATCTACAGTATGTGTAGTTCTTGAATGCAGCTTGTCATACTGTGGATATTATGGTACTGTACATCTACTCTTGTGCTTGCAGAGCAGCTTTTGTCAGTTAGTGTTGTGCTGTCATGAGTCACAGGTTGCTGCTGCGTTGATCTGTTTTCCCACAAAACATTTTCTGTTTTGCTTCCACATCTGTAACCAAAACTTCATGTTTTTTCTTTCCAGCTTGTCCTGTGACTGCTTTTGTTAAAAGTGAGAAACAAGTGACACTTCCTACATCCTGTGACCATAAATGAGTTCATTTCTTCATGTAGTTGAGACTCCGGTTTAGAATAAAGCGGACGTTTTTCAGACAGATTTATGCAGGTGCACACTCACTAAACAACAACTTTTTTTTGTACGTACTAACAGACAGACCACTTTGTGCAGCTTCATCATCCTTTTCTTCCACAGAAATTACATTTGAAAGGCTTTCACATTATTAACATAGAAATGAGTCACTCAGCGCTGGTGCCAAAGTCAAACGGTTTTACAGCTCTGTTGAGCGCTGTCTGTTCTGTGTTCCAGCCATCATCGCAGAGCAGAAACACCATGTTGGACCATTCCGGCTTATTGTCAGCCAATATGCCAGGCTTTTTCCCTGAAAGAAAATGATCCCGTTCCCTTCGGACTCATGTCAAATTAAGCAAATTTACAGCTTAGCACTTAAGAACGTCTCCATTTGCCAAGAAAGCAGCAGCAGCGGTAGCAACAGCGGCGGAGGCAGCGGCAGGCCTCGGTTGCAGTCAGCGATGCTGTGCTGTGGCAGCTAAAGTGGAATGAGAATTATTCTGGCTTCAGTCAGAGAGCGCTGGCCCGGTTGACTTTTTGCTGTAAGCTCTCCCCTTTTGGATCAGACTTATAAAGTGCCGAAACACTCTCACTCAACTCTGCAGACCTCTGGTCCAACCACTCCAAGGGTAATGACCACGTGGCTCTGAGCCAGCCTGGCTCAGCCGCTTTCTGCACTTGTTTCTGGTTGCTGTCTGCTACTAGCTGTTTGTTCTGCTGGCAAAGTTATGTTTAACTGTAGGGATGACTTATCTATGGCGGTGGGCAAACTTGAAGGCAAAGTAAAACAAATAGAACACAATGTTTGGTATTTCTTAGTAAACATTTATGTAACAGGGTTGACAGGAGGCTCATTTTTCACAAGCTGTTTAAAGGGCCTCAACACTAATCTTTCCACTGGATTCTGTTTGTGTTTGTAGGATGACAACTGCATGTTTACCAAATAACATCTCCCATGTAACATTACACCCCCCACCCCCTTTGTAAAAATGTGTTCACTTCAAACACGGCTCGCAGAAATATGGGAACTGTGTTTGTTCCCAGCTCAGCACGTCTTTTATTCTGAGCATGACGGCCACATCTCAGCTCACAGACAGGAGCCCGCCTTTTTTTCAAAGTTAGACTCAAACATCCATCATGTTGTCGATGATGATGATGATGTAGTGTCTCATATCAAGGACTGTTGAAATCGTGATTTTTAATTTCAAGGAACTTCATCTAAAAGTCAGACTTGCAATTGCAAAAGTATTTCACTGTGACGTCACTGCAGTAGAGCAGGATACTGAGCTGGCACTCTCTGACGTGCCCTCATGTCACCGTGCAGATGAAAAATGAAAAAGCATAAAAAAAAAAACATGAAAGTTTATCTGACTCATTACCGTGATTATCTGATCAGCAGTTTCCGGAGCAGTTTTCTCAGCTTTCTGTGTGAACAGGCCACGGTTTAATCCAGTTTTTCTGGTTTTTGACGTTAATAACATGCCGCTGTTTGTTTGTCCTCACGAACTGAACGTTCCAGTAAAGCTGTGAGAAAAAGAATTCTCTGTTATCTTGTGTGTCTTTACAGAAAAAAAAAATGTGTTGAAAGATGAAGATTTCTAGATACACCACCCTCTAAAGAATGTGACGTGTTTATGGAAAAAAAAAAAAGAAGAGAGAGAGAGAGAAGAAAAAAAAAATGTTACCAGACCAGAAACAAAACACACAGGTGTTGCACAAGAAGAGAGTCTGTGATTCCCATCTGCTCAGTGTATAGAGACGTAAGTCTGTGCTTTATGCAGACTAGGATCTTTAAAAGATAATTATACATTTGTTAACGCATGAAATCATGGAGGAGGATGAAGTCAATCCTCGCCTGAGCAGCAGTTGCTATGTTGAAAAGCTTAACAACAACCTAAGTTCTCTTAGTGTGGTTGGATATAAATGTGGAAAATATAAAACGGATGGAAATCTCTCGTTTTCGCAGATCTTTGTAGACCAGCTTCACTCTTTGATGTTTGACTCTATCTCAGATTTTCCTATGGATGGCTTTACGGTGATTCTTCCCGGGACGTGGAAATTCTAGTGACTAGTGGCTGCACTTTAAATCTAATTCTGTATTTTTCATGTTGTAGAAAAAGCTATTTCAGTGGCTGCTTTTCTTTTAATATATATTTATATATACATATATATATATATATATATATCAAAGTTGGATTCCCAAACCAAGACACAGATGGCAACAGTATCAGTCACACACATACAAGATGAACAGCAGCATATCTTAACAGAGCCACATAAGGCAAAGCCACATGTTTCTTAGGCCCTGCTTCCAATAAGGTCTTGTTAATGGTAAATTGGATGAGTGTGTGTCCAATTCTCCATTTCCTCAGAGGTGTCTCAGCAGCAACAGCTGCTACCAATGGCAAAGCAGCTTTTTTCACACAGCCCCCTTTTCTGCAGTGTGACTATGAGGTCTTTCCAAAATAAGCTCATACACATGCAAAAATAGATAAATGAACATCTATTGCAAAGGGCACCGGATTTAAAGAGAGGTCTAACCGGGGCAGAGTGATGAAAGGGACGGGGTGGTGGTGGGGGAAACATCTCATCCAAAAAATGTGAACTATAAACGGGCCAATGAAACAGTAAAATGAGTGCTGCAGACTTGTCATATAAACACGATACATGATATATTGTGAGCCTGTGGGGCCTATCAACAACAGGCCACTCTTATGACAAAGATATGGCACAAGAGGTCATTCATTTTATGCAAAAGGTTTCTGAGCCTCGCTATGCAGTGCTGGTCTTAGCAGCTTCAGGGCTTAGTTATAAAAATGTTTCCAGCCACATTTAGGGCAAACAGAATGGCATTAGACTTAAACAGCACCTAAAAGGATCCCACTGGCTCGGTGCTTTTCACTTTGTATGGGAGCTTCACAAAAAGATGGCCAGGAATGTTCAAGTTCAATTCAGTTGTTTGTTTTTTTTTTTTTTTTATTATTACTTTGAACTTTTTTCTTTCTTTTTTACCTATAGATTTACACCTGCCACCTGCTATGACAAGTGTCAATGAATGTTGTGTGGATTGATAACCGGGGGTGAGCATCATCCAAATGTATTGTTGGAACTAAATAGGACTATATCTCACAATTCCTATGGATCTATATATACTGTATATATATATATATGTGTGTCTATTTCCTAACATCTAATAGAACCTTGGCATTTTCTTTATTAAACAAGAAGTGCATTTCAAAATTGACCCGTGTGGCCTTGTGTGACCTCTTACCTGTGCATCAGACAGACAGTACATAGAGTTTTCAAACTAGCAGCAGTCAGTGAGCCTGGGGGTGATTTTTGTAGAAAGTGAAGCTTATTGGATGAAAGGTGACATATCTGTGCTCCTTCATGTCCTTCATAGTGTTTAGCTCACTATGTGGTTTAACACCTTTACCCTGTGCTGTGCTCACAGTATAGTGATGGTGATAAAAAAACATGACACTCCTAATTCTGCTGGCTTCATGTTACACCTACCTTTATATATTATTAATCTCTTTTTAATAAAAAATGACATTTTAATGCAAAATTTTAACATGTTTTTTTCTTTTTATTCACATTTTTTTTACATTTTTAATTTTTGTCACTGCATACACATTAGCAAAGGTAGATGTTCTAGTTAAATCTTAGAGGATCACTGTCCCTTACTTCCACAGCTGGCACACTCTTCTCTCGCTTCTATTAGTGCAATATACGGCAACAGGCAAGCGGTGAGTCCAGGGCCGGCAAATCTCCATAAATCCTTCCACAGCGGCCACCCTCCTCAGACTCCACTGTACAATATCTGTCTTCATCTAAGAGTGCACAGGCCCAGCCACCTGCTTTTCCTCTGCTCACCCTCTCCCTCCATGCTTTGTGAACTTAATAAAAGCTGCCATTAAGCAGCGCTTCATCTGTTTGGGCCCTAATCTGCCTTATAGGCATCATGTGACCACATATGCAGTGCACACCTGTCGTGTATGTTCCCAGCCTCAACTGTTGCCTCTCCATGCTGCTCACACTCTCACTCAACCTGTTCCTGGCACATCAACCGACTGCATGTCAGCGTTGGCCAGCACACACACACGTACGCATGAAATGCCGTTGTTGTTCTTAATATGCAGAACTTGAAGGTGTACTGTGAGAAGGCAGGAGGTGCATTCCTTTTCGTTCTGTTCATAAACACATTGACACTGAAAGCAGGCCTAAAGTTGTTCAGTATGTTTTTATTTCACTGAGTGAAAAGCTCCATCTTTGCATAAGACATGCAGAAACAGAAAAAAAAACATAAATATAGCACAATGAAGATGAACAGCACTGTATCCAAGTGGAAATAAGCAATATGACTAGAATGAATAGTAGTGCTGAGGGCAACAAATTCAAGTAGAGACTTTTAAAAAATTGCTTCATTGTCTACTCTTCATATAAAATGTCTCATAAATCTCGCCAAATTGAACGCAAACGGGAGATGGCTTTTAGTCCAAAAGTGCAATATATATTACAAAGTCTAAAATGTTGCTGTGTTTATCCACTACTCTGCAGTAAGCAGGCAGCTCTTGTATTTTTTCCAGCAGTGGAAATACATCTTTGTTTATTTCCCCACCAGTTTTTCTTTTTTTTTTTTTATACCATCCTTTTTACTCTCTTAATTAAAACAGCAAAATGATCTGTCGTTTCGGCAGCAGCCTATGCAGGATTTGGAGGTCGTTTCCGTCTGGTTTTTGTGTAATATAATTTTCCTGTTTATTCTTTTTTTTTTTCCTGGTAGATTATATACAGGATACCAGCTGGCTGACAGATGGTGATGTCTTTACCCGAGTTTTTTTTTCTTTTTATTAAAAAAAAACATCACAAAGAAGAGAAGGCGGAAGGACAGGAACAGCTGTAGACGAGGGGACAGACAGTCAGCACACTGGCCACTGGGTGACATAAGGGAGTGGGAGGAGAACCCGGCGCATGGCTCAAAGCAAAAAAAATAAAATAATAATAATAATAAGGAGAAATGTGTCCTGTTAACACTGAGCAAGACACAGAGAGCCATCTTGTTAGCAGTAGCAGGCCTCTAAATCTCCCTAATGGTCCCCGGCTCTGATCTCAATCTCACACAAAACCGATGATCCCAACAACAAATATTGTTGATTCTTCTACCTGCATGGATGCAGATGGTTTTTGATTTCATCAAAATTGCAGGAAAAAAAAAAGACAAGGTCATGAGGTTATGGTCTGAATCAAAGCTCCGAGCAGCTGGGACAAAACCACTAGTATGTGTTGTTAGAGCCACAGCCTGTCTGTCTCCTGTGCACACACACACACACACACACACACGACATGCACACTTCAGTAGTATCACTGACTGATACCAGGAGAGACAGACAGTGATGCTGTGACCTTTTTTTGCCCTGCTGTTGTCCAGCAGCACGTCCACCCCCCCCACCCCTCGTCACCGTCCACAGGCTTAAGCACTACCAAGCACTACATGTGTATTGTCATAATAATAGTTATTTCTTTATTTCCAACTTTTTACAAATCCTGCTATATTACACCCTCACAGACACACACACTCACACACGTACACACATACGCGCACAAACTGAATTCAAGTGCACAGCATCTCCCAGCCCCTACAGTTATCTCAGCAAATGATGAGAAAACAAAACCAATGTAGCTGATGCCTCCGCTTTGCAGCAGAGTCCCAGGAGACAGTTCACTCTGTGAACGAAGCATGCCCACAGCAAAGTAAATACAAACCAAGAATTTCAGTTAATGAAGGAAATAAAATAAATCAAAGCACACACACACACACACACAAACGACAATGAAGTAAATGAGCCGATAAAAAAAATGAAACATCAATGAATTCATTCAAATCAGTGTATTTTAGTTTGAGCTTCTGACAGAGTTTGGAAAAAAAAGAAAAAAAATATACTCCAACTAACGGAATCTGCCACTGCTATAGTATGAACAACCTCTGAGTAATTAAAAAAAAAAGGTCACACACACAAGCAAACTATGATGAGGCTATTTGAATTTTTAACTTTTTATTATTCATTTCTCCTTTTTATGGTTTTCTTTTTAAAGGAAGCTGTTCATCAAAGAGCATTTTGTTCATATATAGTTATTTTTACAGAGCAAAATACTGTACAACCTTTTTTTTTCTTCTCAAAACAATATCTGGAGGAATATCATCTACACACATTATTATTATTCCCTATATTGTGATTTCCAATGCCAAGCTCGATCAGTGTGTCCACTCCTCAGTTGTACATATTCGCTCAATAAAAACCAGAGGGTGGTTTGAAAGATTTATAATTTAGTCCTACAGTAAGTGAGCGCTGTTATGAACTTCTTAAGAATTAATTTAAAGTCACAGTCCGTATTAGTGTTTCTTTCCGGTGCACTGGCTCTCCAGCACCCTGCGTTTCCTTTTTTTTTTCTTCTCTCTCTTTTTTTTTCTCAAACTGTCCAATCACAGAAGAAGCAAAGTAAAAACCAGTCTTTAAATAAATCACAGAACAACAGTTCTTTGTCACACTAACATCTATTTGTGCATTAAAGCAAAAGTGAACTAAAACAACATCTTTAAAGCAAAATTCCCTGTTAAAAGATATATTTATATATATATCATTCTTTTTTTTCAGACGGTAAAAATGAACCTAAAAAGTGCAATAACACCCTAAAAATTTTTCTCATTGGAAGGTCACATAAATATTAAATAAAAACTGTTACAACAGGAGCTCAACCACAGCCATAGTGAATGGAAAACAAAAACTGCCCGCTCAGGCATTTTTCGGTCTGTACATTTTCAACATAAAACACACTCCCTGACGCTTCCTCAGTCGCCACCAACCCCCCCCCCCACCCCACTCTGAGTGACTCATCCGTCGGTCAAACTGACCCCACCAACCCCCCCACCCGACTTTTCCGGCCGTTAAATCTCACCCTCACCTGCTTACAGATCGATATGCTTCTGTCTAACAACACAACAAAAAAAAAAAAGACATTTTAATGCAAAGATGCAAATGGTAACAAAAATATTTTTTAAATATACTCATGAGTCATCTATCATCATCATTGTAATCATCATGGTCAGCTAATATAAAAGTGCACTATCCACGCACAAACTTGATTCCTCCACAGCGAGGGGGTGTGTTAAATATTACACAGGGGTGAGCTTGGTTTTGGTGCTAGTTGAACATTTCTAGCAGAATGTCAGAGAGAACTGTTGAGGCTGGTGGCTTCCACTGCAGCTGAGACTGACCAGACCAGTTACTGATCACTTCCATGTGTCATTGAGAACAAAGCAAAGTCTACCAAAGAGATGGGAACAAGAAAACATGTGACCCCTTTTCTCCCAGTGTCTAATAATAATAATAATAATAATAATTAATAATAATAATACAGAAAAAAAGATCAAATGAAATCCTTTCTCCTTAGTGATTCAAGTCCCTTTTTTAACAGATCCAACGGCCCTGGAGTTCATGTCGCCTGTGCCAGCATTTTCCTTTTGTATAACGTCATTCACACACACACACTCACACACACATACATACATACATACATACATATATAGTTATATAGAGAGATTTGTTTTTGTTTTTCTAACATGTTTTTTTTCCACACAAAAAAGTGAAAAAAATCAAATAAAATAAAAATAAATTAAAGTCAAACATGCACGCACACAAAAAGACTGATGTGTAGTAAAATGCTTTACATTGCTGCCCCACGTGTAAAACAGGGCCTAACTCTGTGTGTCTCGTTCATATTTTTTTAATGCATAATTGAATTAATAATGTTGGTCATCTTGTAAACATCATCATAAATCATTTTTGGGCCGTCATTTTCTCCACGCTGTTGTTGTTGTTTTTTTCTGTGTTTTGTCGTCATCTGAAGTCTTTAAACATGATGAATGAGGCCACTTTCATTTTTGTTTATTCATAGTACACAGGGTCTCTCTGCAGTTTCTACAGTCATTGTTAGTTTTGTTTGTTTGTTTTTTTTCTCTCATGGGTCAGCATTTTGCTTTTCCAGTTGGGAAGTATCAGTGTGGTTAACGGAAGCATCAAAACCTTCGCCATTGTCCTTTTCGCCATCAGGCTCCGCCGCTGAATCGTCATTTGAGTCAGTGTTGAGCTCATCCTCTGCTTCCTCCTCTTCCTCCTCCTCTTCCTCCTCCTCTTCTTCTGCATGCACCTCCTCTGGTGACATGTCATCTTCAGCCTCTCCAGATGTTCCGGTGGTGTCGTCCTGACCCAGCGTGGGTGCAGGGTTGTGGGCAGACCGCGTCGCATCGTGGTGCATCTTCTTGCTGAGGTCCAGTGAGTCGCTGAGACCTAGACCGACTGCGTTCTTCAAGAAGAACAGGGAGGTGCTGGTGTCGGTGCCCAGGTTGAGAGAGCTGTCCAAGCTGATGGAGGACGGCGGGTATGAGTGGTTATAGTCAGAGCCGATGCCACCCGTTGAGTAGAGCATGGAGGGAGCACTGCTGTTAATGTTGTGGGACAACCCATGGAGCCCACTAGGTGAGGAAGCTGAAAGACCCATGGAGGATGGAGGGACTGCTGCTACATTTCCTCCCAAGAGGTGTGCCCCTTCCTGTTTTGGAGATACAGATGGCAGCTCACCCCGCTCCTGCTTCTCATGCTTTCTCTTGTGGGAGTCCATCTGAGACATGCCCACCACCGTGTGCTTGCACTCAGGAAAGGTGCAATGGAAGTGTGAGCACTTGAGCTTATATTTGCAGTCAGGAACCTCACAGTCGGCGCTGGAGCTGAACTGGCAGAAGCCAGCAGCGCTGATTACATCTTGCTTGCCGTGGTGCTTGCGGTGGGCCGTCACCTTGGTGCTGTCAGTGCAGCGGAAGCCACAGCGCAAACAATGGAAGTGGGTGCTGTTGCCTGAAAACTGGCAGTCAGGGAAATTGCAGCTGAGTGATGATTTGAAGCGCTTGAAGTCATCCAGGACCAGGTTGTCGACACGGTCGTGGTGCTGCGCATGTTTGTACATGTGGGTGCGGCCGCAAAACTTGTAGCCGCAGTTCTCACGGGTGCAATGGTAGTGGGTCACCTTCAAAGAGAACTGGCAGCCCGAGTCCTTGCAGTTCTCATAGAGGTCATAGCGCCGGAACCCTTCCAGCATCATCCCCTCATCCAGCATCTTACGTGAAGATGCAGTCTTGCGGCGCTTGCCGAACGGGGACATGTCCTCGATGATCCAGAAGCGCTTCTTAGCCCCAGTGGCTGTGGGAATGGAGATGGTGTTGCCTAAAGAGAATAAGAAAGTACATTAAAGAATCATCAGTTGGTCTGCAAAGTAAAACCCACAAACTGCAAGTACATTACTGTCCTGGTTGACACTCTAATGCTTGACCCTACCCAGCTGAGTAAGCACAGAGAGCCACGGCTTTTTTTATTCCTAATTCCCAGAATGATTAAAGGGGGGGGGGGGGGGATGATAGATTGACTGTGGAACATGACACTTTTACAGGGTGTCTCCAGCCTCCAAACAGAGGCGGAGCTGTGAGTCTTAACCAACCCTCTTATCTCCATGTTGTTTTATGATGGGGCACCCACCTTTTGCAACACCCTGGGGTCACTGCTAATGATGTGATCCCTGTTCGGCTAGACAGGAAGCAGCGGGCCTCGATAAAACTTGAGGCATGATTAAAATAAGAGGCTGCTGATGCAGCCTTGTTAATGGAAGCTAAACAAGGCCCAGGCTTCCCAGAATAGGTGCCAAATTTACTACTACTATATCTCTCAATCCTAGTAATGCTAACAGTGAAAATATGCACAAAGGTGTAAGTACAGTGATTTCAGTTTTTGTTACAGTACCTACACAGTAGCATGCAAGTTATCATTTCAAACCCTTTTCCCCTTCTTTCCATAACAATACTGCAGAGAAAGGCAGGATCACACAATTAAATGCTGCACAGGACTCAATAATTGAGAATGACAGCTGCAGTGTTGGTTTGCGCCGGGGATAAGTACCTGCAGCATCCTGAACTATAGGGACGTCATTTTTAACCGGAGACGGAGTGGCAATGATGGGGCTGAAAGCTGGTGTGTTGGTTGGCATGACAACACTCCGAGTGGCTCCCAGAGAGGCGCTGAGCAGAGAGTATGACAGACAGGATGGAGAGAGGAGGTATGGGAGTGAGGGGAGAGGAGGTCGGAGGAGAGCAGGAGAGAGCGATGGAGCCTGGGACTGTAGGCCAGGCTGAGGAGCAGAGGGATGAGGAGGAGGTAGTGGAGGGGAAGAAGTAGGAACATTTTGGGTAGCGCTAGTGTCAGCAGGGGTGGTAGGAGCAGAAGTGGCAGGGTAGCCTTGTCCTGGAGAGACAGGTTGACCAGAGAGGGTGAAGGACAGGCGAGAGGGGGGAATAGACGGGTACATACACAAAATCAGGGGTCATATTGCACACGCACGCACACACACACACACACACACACACACACATACACACAGGGATGGGAGGTAAAAAGGGAAAGATAAAAGATAAGAGAATGATACAAAATGAGGCCCATTCAAGACAAGTAACCCAAACACCAGCCAAAACAACAATGATGAGAGTAGTGGATAATATTGGCAACACATAGAGAAATGTGAAAATCACAGATAGGCTTAGATTTAGAAAAAATAAATAAATAGCGCAATATCCATTTATTCAGTAAATCTGAGGGAAAAAGAGGCTGTTTCTCATTTCCTTTGCTTTCTCCCACAGTTCAACCCACTAAAAGTGCTAAAGTAGACATAAAGCCACAGGGATGATCTCTGGCCAAAGGAAAATGTAATAAGCTACATACAGCGCAATAACTCAAACCACTGATGTACAAAATGGAGGTTTTATGAGGATGACCATGCAAACTGCAAAATGTCTTGTCCACCATTCACAACACAAGAATACAGCAGTCATCAACCTCGTAAATATTATGATTAATGTGTCTACTCATGACTCATGAAATACACAACTTAACAATGAAATGCATGAAATGAGAAGTGGCTAGATTTTTGAGTGAAGTAGGTGGACTGACTGAGGCTGTGTGTAACATGTATTGCGCTATTCGCCTTTATACTATCAGACATTGGTCTGTGTTCTCACCTGCTGGGGAGCCATCATTGCCTACAGGTGTGCTGGTGCAGCTTCGGTCCTGGTTGGAGGACTCGGAGGAGAGGCCCAAGGGGCTTCCTCCTCCTCCCATGTAGTCCATGTAGTCTTCAGTCTCATCCATGACAGAGGATGAGAAGCTGGAGGTGATACCATGCTGGGCTGCTAAGGGCCCGGACATCATACCGGATGCCTGCATTTCATCCGCCCTCTGACTGAGTGGCATCACCTAGAAAACAAATAATCTTCATTGTAAAAGTATGTTTTAAGACAAACATCTCTGGGTTATAATGTGTCATTATTGCAGGTGTTGATGCTTGGCATACAGCCAAGGATCTCTAAACACCGTCAAAGAATGAATGAACCTACTTGTGTCATTACATACAACAAACAGACCTAGAAAATCCACATTTATATCCCCATAAAGTACATCATGTACTGTGCAGAGGTGAAGTGAGGAAACCACACACCAGTGTGAGAAATTTCATTAAAAGAACGTCATGAGTGATTTGTCATTGACCGGTATGGCAGGATGAGAACTACTCTCTTTTTTTCCCCTGTGTCTGACTCACAGCACAGGAAACGCACAGATAAAAAAAACAACAACACAGTGATGATTCATCATAAAGCATTTACTTGGTTGTATATTTGTTTTAATTTTATTTTATTCACTTCAAATGTACTTTGCTAAAGAAAGTTAAAAGTATGTTGTATGTATAATAATTCAGTAAAAAGGTGTGCAGTTGTTGCAGTTGGTTTGTGTTTACCTGGGATGGGACTCTGTCAAAGTTCTTCCCCAGCATCCGCCTCATGTGTTTGCGTGCGTGTGAGGTCATCTGGTGTTTGAGCAGGAAGGAGAACTGGCAACCTTCGCGGATGCAGTGGAAGTGGCTGTTGACTTGGTTATACTTGCAACCTAAAAAAATACAAAAAATAAAAAAATAAACCAGCTGTTAACTCTCTCATTTGTAGATTCAATTTGTCTGCTGGCTCCTCCAAAAACAGCTCCATGCTCAATATTAGCAGTGTGGTGGCGTTGTGATTAGATCAAACACAAAGTGAAATATTTTTAGGTTTTTTTAATTTCATGATATAGCTCTGACAAAAGAGGGATCGGGTTTCAAAGTGTTTGGGAGTGTACATGTAGGAGGAATATTAGATCACTCTGGTGTCACACTGAGCAAGTCAAGGCTTCTGTGCACTAAACCTGTGGAGCTCTTTTATTACACTGACATGCTTTATTCAATTAGGAATTTACATAAATAAATTCTCATTTTCTGTGGGCCAATAATGCACACACCCCTGCAAACCAAAGTAAATATACAATTATTACCATATTAAATTCATTTTTCAAAGTATCTCTATTGTCATTTTTTTTCCTTTTGTTCTCCATTGTACTGCTATCTGCTTCATATTCTTCTGTTCTTTTCTTCTGTTTTAAGCGGTCTGGCTCTAATTGCTTTATGATTTCAAATTAAATGAATGTTCCGTTTTGTGCCTGTTAATCAAATACCATTATATAAAAGCAGGCAGAAATAATTGAAAGAGTAACATGCTGGGCAGGTGCTAGCATGTCAGTAACCATGGCGCCCAGTTTAAGAGAAAAACATGTCTGTGTCATCAAATAGCTTTTGCGCACACAATGTTTTAAACACGCAAAGTTGAGCAAATAACAGTAACCCCCCGTGACACGGAGGGCCTTTTGTGAGACAGAAACCAGGTAACATCATCAGCGGTGTTCAGTTTAATGTCGCTGCCATGGATACTGGCAACCCATCAATTCTTTATGACTGGAGTGCGAGCGATGGTAATCCTTTCTGTTTTTTTTCCCCCCTAGCCCAGACAATACAGTTGGCAGATCAGGCTGGGGACAAAAAACAGCTGTTTAGGGCCTGGTTTTGTTTGCTTTGTTTCTGCATTTTGAAAAGCTTGTGTAACCGCCTGAAAAAAACAGATCACTTTTAATTCATTTCTGTGTGATGGCAGCAGTGGCTGTGAGGCGCAGCTACACAACACAAACAGGCTAAACCAGACAAGCCAGATAATTAACAAACACAAACCTAATTGCTCATTTCTGACAGGGGCAAAAGAAAGAAGAAAACAACCTGGATGTGATTGCCCTCTTTGACATTATTGCTCATATAGTACAAGCGAGACTACCTCTGGGACTCGAGGTGCCATTGTGAATATGCAAAATGTAGCAACAAAACCTGCGAGGCAGTCTTGTTTCATGCCTCTTAAACCACTCACAAAGAAAGCACGACACTGTGTTTGCCAACACTGGTCTCTCTCCCTTTTGTAAACACACAGAATATCCTCTTGCAACAGCCAATACAAATCAATCTGCATCTTTCTCAGTACAATCCACACATCTTTCCTGAGAAAATATTATCAAAAGCTGTTCAGGGAGACATGATATGGAGGTTTTTGTGAGGAGAAGTAGAAGTTTTTTTTTTCTAAATTTCTTACCCATCCTGCCACACTCCTCCCTCTTGGTGAAGTATTTGAAGCCGTTGGCAGCGCGGCGCTCTGCCTTCTCGTGCTTCTTGATGTGCCACGGCAGCTTGGTGGTGATATTAGTGACAAAGAAGCAGCCAGGCCGCAGACAGTGATAGTGGCCCCTCATTCTGAACTCGCAGTGCTGCAGTGGGGGGGGAGGGGGGGGGGGGCACATAATTTTCATGAGTCAAATGTTTGAAAAGCAGGGGATGAATACTTTTATTTGATCTTAGTTTGTGAGCAAAGTTAAAGGAACACTACACATACACAGTTTCTCACAAAAACACAATACGTCACAGGCTTTTTTTTTCTCTGACTTGTTATTAACATCCCACATTTCTAAGTACAATTACTTTGCTTTGCCGGGCTTCCTACAGACACCCCTCCTTTCTAACATGTCTGTACACCACCATCTGTTTGTGAGGCCCAGATCCCAAAGGACTGGGCCAAATAAGATCTGCTCAGTTCAGGAGATGGAGACTAAAAGGGGAGAAGGAGGGGAAAGAGAGGAGGAAGAGAAGGGAGGGGGCGGGGGTACTTTTTGTGAGAGGGGTGATTTTCGACACATTAATGAATTCATTTAAACGGTTTTCCAAATACGGGCTCATGAGAGCAGGCAGGGGCTGCCATTTAGGTTTCATTTGCGAAGCATTCCCCTGATTTTTGCCCTATTCCAGACAGCCTTGTTTACTGTGCAAGTGACAATGATTTATTGGGTAATATCAGCTAAATTGGCCTTTTCTGAGAGGAGAATGCGGCAGTCAAGCTGACATCATTGACATATAAACAGGCATTACTGGGGTGAGTCGACTGTCTTTCTCAGCAGAGATGGAAGATGGGGAGCAGTGGTTGTGAAAGCCTTGAGTCAAATAACCTCAAATACTGGTCTAATAGATAGCATACTTCATGCTTAGAACCCTCTGGGAGATGACAGTAGGTGATTCAGCTCCTGTGTTATCACACCACACTCACCTGGTTAGGACAGAGACACTGGAGGGAGTAGTAGGAAAACTGGTCCCGGACGTTGACCAAGTTGTTGTTGGGGTTGATGTGGTCCAAACAGTGGGACTCGGCCTTTCCGGAGGTCTTGCACACATACTTGCAATTCCCAAACAAGCAGTGGAAGTGGAACTTGTTTGAGTACTTACAGTCAGTAGCCAAACAGGGATCACTGGATGGATAAAAATACAGTTTGATCAACTCTTGGCAGGGGAAAAAAAGTAGCACACTGTACAATACACAAGATACAAAGAGTTCTCATACTTCTCCTGGAACTGCAGAAAACCAGGTTTGACTTGTGGCTTAGCATTCTCCAGAGAGGTGGTGGCCAGAGGGGAGTTGGCTGGCAGGTTAGGCATGGAGGCGGGCATCTGAGGGATGCTGCCCGCCAGCTGCTTCCAGGCCAGCAGGGAGGGAGGAGGAGAGCTGTATCCTCCAGAGGAGGTGAGGTGGGCCATGTCCATGGAGGGGTTGTTTGCCATGGAGACAGGGGCAACAGGCTGCATCGGGGCTCCCTCAGTAGTATCTTTGCCTTCGCCAAACTGAGGCTCCGTCTTCACTTTCAAGGTGGCGCGAAGGTGGAAGCTGAAAAACAAAACAGAAGCTCCATTTTAAACTGATCAATAGGGTAAAAAGTAAATAAACTAAAAATCAGGAAGTGTGGTAAGGTTTTATCAGTGTGACACTCACTTAGCGTGTTTTATGGCCCCGTCCACAGTGCTGAACAGCGCACCACAGTCCTCCACCAGGCAGTGAAAGTGCACTTTCTGAAGGAAGTCACACTGAGCCTCACAAAAGTCATCTGTGTCAAACCTTAACAAAGACAGATAAGGAAGACTGTAAATTTACAGCCTTTTCATAGAAACACTAACTAAAAGGGCAACTGGTTCAACTTCTTATCTGACAGTAAATGCTTGAAGACCCGTCATACTGAACTCTAAGTCATTTTAAATTCCTGCCAGACCGGATTCTTTATGTTTTAGGGGGTTTCCATGAAAGGAATCGTATTTACCAGTAAAGACGTTCGGGGACAAAATGTTTTGACGTTCTGACTGTTTGTCACTATAAAAATGAGTGTGTAATAGCCTGCTTGTTTATTTTTCTACCTGCGGAGGTATGTCCTCCATATCTCTGTGGGTTTTTCTGGCAGGGGCCTCTTCAGCACTCTGTTCAGATACTGTGCTGGCTCAGAGTTGTCGCCGCCCTGGCCTGCCTCCAGATCCGTCTTCTGGTTCATAGCACTGAAGAGGGCAGGGTTCACCTGTGACATCTACAAAACACACAGCACATAAACCAGCAGCCGCTGGGTTAACCAAGCATACGTGTGCCGGGCACATGCATATGTTAGTCAGAGAGCGAGAATGAAAACACACGTGTGATTTGGCGAAACAAAAAAGAGCAGCCGGATTTACAAACACCCAGGCTTTTGCTTGAGTGCAGGCCAAGCGCGTTTGCCAAGCATCCTCTGGGAGCAACTGTTAACCCTTTTTATGTGATGCGGTGGCTTGAATCAAACCCTAGAAATCTGACATGACAACAGTTGAGCTGTTGAACAACAGGCTCTGCAGGTTTCATGACGGCAACTCTGATGTTAAGGTTAAAAAAAAAATCTTGTGGAAAGGGAAAAGTGAAGGGGGAGGGAGGAGGCCTGGATCAGTTGGTGAGGGTTAAAAAAAGGGAAATGGAAGGCTGATCTGCCATTACATCATCAGTGTGATGGAAACCACCTGGCACATTTGTATCAGTCGGGTAAGATATATGAATAAGACACTGTCCATTTTAATCTTCACATAAAATATAGACCTTTAAAATCCATACGTTAACATTTAGACTTGTTAAAAAATGAGGGCAGCGCCTTCTGTTTTTTTTTTCTCCTCTGACTTTTTAATCAAATAATTTATAAACTCCATAAATAAATGTAGAGTGAGGCGAGGGGGAAGAAAAAGTATAAAGGAGGAGAAAAAATGGACGGCGAGTTCAAAACAGCTCATCAAAAAACAAACATCTCTATATATCTGGCATGGCACCCAGCTACTGCTTCATTATATTAATTTGTGAGAGGTGCAGTGAAAATTACACTGTATGAAAAATGGCTGGAAAATTTAAATGATACAAACTCATCTTATTAGCGGTGAAACATTAAAAAACAAACAGGCCCCTCCGCGTCCCGCTAATTTGTCTTGGGATGAAAGGCGTTTGATGGATGGATCTTACCTTATTCATAAGCGAGGATAAAAGAGATGTATTCCCTGGTACAGGGTGTCCGTTTGATTCATTACTGGAACAAGGAAAATGAACAATGTTTAGTCAAGATTTGCATGAGAACAGTAAATATTACTATTTATCACAGAAGGTGTGCCTGTATAATGAAGAAGAAAAATGCTGTCTTCTTAAGAATTAAGGTTGAAGGTTTATGTAAATATCCTTCTCACGTAAAAATGAAGAAATATGATGAGGATTTTATACATGTTTGCACAATTATATTAATTTGATGCGTTTGATAAATAATCACAGAAACCTTATTTCCGTGTTGATTTACTTTGAAAGGATGATATTTAACATTTCATATGTAACTCCCACTGCTCTGTGTAGCTGTGTACCTGTGGTCTTTCTTGCTCAGATCCAGGCTGTGTTCCTGTGCAGAGTCTTGGGAAGCCCCTGAGTTGTCCGCTGGCTCCTGCTTCACTTGAACCAGATTGAACTGGCTGGCTGAAGTCGGCTGCCCATTCCCTGAGGATCAAGACAAGAGATGCAGAGGAGAGAAGAGACAACAAAGTTATTGTTGGTCAGCATTATTACCCTATGACGAGATCCAATCTGACTTCTGTCCTGGCCCGAAAAGAATACTCGGAGTGATAATTATTGCGAAATTATGTCAGGCCGTCAAGCCTTTTAAATGGTGATTGAGAGGCGGGAGATATGAGGGAAAAAGACTCCTTTTTCTGCAGCACTTGTCACAACTCATTTGCCAGGCTGCCTCTTAACTGGTCATTAAGTGAGATGCTAATGCTGAGGGAAAGTGGCAGTCTCAGATTGCCCCCCCCTTCCCACCTTCATAGGCTCCTTGTTGGCCTGACAACGGACGGCAGCCATTGCCACTGAGCGTACCCACAAGGAACAGGGGTGCTATGTTGGTCAGATTGGAGCTGACAGCCAATCAGATTGGTTCAAATAGCATGACCTCTCGATCACATTCTCCTCCAAATAGGTATTCAGTGAACGCTGTGAGTGAAGACAGGAGCGCTGAATTGAAATAAATAAACACCGGGGGACGACCTGAGGTAAAAATGCTGACAGGAAGGTGAATTCTGCCCCTCCGCCCCTATCCCGAGGGATTGAAATATTAATTTGTCCCGAGGCTATACAGAGAAAACCAAGCTTTTGGTTGACAATAAGTGCTGGTTTATTTTAAAATATATATGTGCGCGGGAGGGGCAAGGCCTCCGAGACACTAAAACTGGAATGCACCGACGGCCATGATTGGTTTGGTGAGAAATCTGTTGTTTAGGAGTCAGAGCTGGTGTTGAGGGATAGTGACAGGCAAGGTCATGGGCAACCAAGTGTGTGCCCTTGGCCCTCAGCCTGGTGACGATCCTCTCTGTTTCTTGTTAGGGAGAAAACAAGACCAGTCTACGTAAAGGGGGATACCGACCAGAGTTCCCCCCTGCTACAAGATGACCCAGAGACATATCAGGCAGAATAGGAGTGGAAAAGCCAGTCTTGGGCCATGTCAGCTGAAAGCTAGGAGATGGGGAAGTGTCAGTGTCAGTGTCAGTTCAGTTTGACAATGGCTGAGGTTGGAGGGGCTGGGGGTGGGGCAGGGGTGGAGTTTAGGGAAAACAGCAGTCAAACAATTTTGCGTCTGGTTTGAGGTCACTGAACGCTTACCAAGTCTCCGTCCAGCTCTCCTTCCCTCCCCCAACTTAATAAGAGCATACCCAAAATTAACTAGCCAGACAAATCCTGCCTTGTCATTGACAATTAAATCACTCAGACGAAATGAGAGCACATTATATCAAGAGCAGCCACTCACTGTATCATCTATATTTCTTTACTAAATGGGAGGATAAGTTGGCTGTTTGAGGTGGATTATAGTACAAAACCGTGTTATTCTGATGCTCATTGTGAAATTATTTTTTTTAACCACTTCCCAAGAAGGGAGAACAAATGAGTTTGACTCAAAGCAGCTTCTTTCTGGAAATTATCCAGGAATAATGTTCCACCATGTAATTACTCCGGATAAGATACAGAGCTTGTGAAAGATCATTTGTACTGTGTGTCTAATTAGTAAACCCTTCAGATGCTTGAATCTCGGGGAAAAACACTTAGGGGTAAATTAGAGTGGAACGTTAATAATAAAAAAAAAAAGTACTGAGTACTGAATATACTGAAAGCAGAAACAGGAAAAATACACAATCCACCGCAAAAGAGACGAAGTTTCACAACCCAATGAAAAAATAAACACTGTGAAAAATAGCCACAAACACAGACTTTTCTCACACCTTTTTGACAGAGAAGCACAAACCACTTCCTCCATATTTTAGCCCCAAATGTCCTGTTCACACATTTTATAACGCAAATATGAGAAACAAAACCACATCTACTCCTCCATCCTGTGTTTGTGCTCAACTTTTACTAAAACGCGATGCCATTAAGAATAAAAGGGGAGCTTATTTTAAATCATGTGTTTGAACTGCAGCTGCTGAGAGAGCCAGCGAGATGGGGTGGTGAAAGCACCATCTGTGGAGGCCCCACCCTCTGTGGGGGACTTCTCAGTGTTCAGACTACCTGCTGGAAACCCAGAGGTGGAGCTCAGCCTGACAGCCTGGGCTCAGCTCGGCTCCCCGGAGCAGCTGCCCCGTCTCTCTCCCAGGGCCTGTCCTGCTCCGGGAGCACCACCAGGAATTGTAATCCTTCCCAGTCCCAACATCCGGAGCAGTCCCATTTACAATCCACACCCCACCTGCTCAGGCTGAGCTCAGGATGAATGCAAGACTATGCTCTGCAGTGCACTATCAATTGAATACTTTAACTTCATTTTCAGAAGCTTTGTTCAGAGCAATATGATAAACACAGACAAGGCAATTACCTCTAGAATTTATGTGAATTATGTTTATGCTAAACAGGCATTGATGTGTTTTTGTGGAAACAGAAGGTTTCTAGAAATTCAGAAAGTGTGTCTTTGCTGAAGCATGCAAGTGTGACTGAGCTGTTGTATCAGTGAAAAAAAACCCTGTTTCTTAGCTCTGGTGCATTGAGTCATTTCTGCCCGAGTGATTTCTGTTTTTTTTTTTTTTATCAGTTTGCACAGAAGATATGGAAAAAAAAATATTTTTTTTTTGTTCTCGCAATTTCTCAACTTAATTTCATTCCACCTCCATTTGCTTGGAACGGGCGCAGACAGAGATAAGAGACCAATGATGAGGAAACATGTTCAACACAAGCCCCAGGAGCCCCCCACTCTGAACATCATAAGAGACTTTTACAGGCTCTACTCTCCCCTGTCAGCGCATTTATCTCCAAATGGATTGTGGGTATCTAACAAACGATCAACACAATAACAAGCCCAGAGCACAGGACCATGCCTCCGGTATGTCCCTTTAAGACTGAAAGCAGCAGTTTTTTTTCTGGCTGTGGAACAGTTGCACAGTGATGACCTCTGAGTGCACTCTCTCTGCTCTATCTATGCATAGACAAAAGGAGATTTTTATACACGTACACTCTGTGATATGGCTTGGTAGGGGTTCTATTTTGATATTTTTTTGCCTCAATCACAGAAAGATTTTTCCAATAAGGAGTCCTTATGAAGTAACTGACCTGTGTCTGGGTTGCTGGAGGGCTTCAGGGCAGCAGCTGCCAGCCTGGCCATCATAGGTGATATCAGACCCTTGCTTGCAGAGATCTTCTCCATAATAGAGGAGGTGGCAAAGGAGGTTGGGGTAGATGCCATGGCTCCGTCTGCCCCCACTGTGGAGCAGCCTTGGGTCAGTGAATCGGTGGGCATGGAGTGGGCTCCAGAAGACACAGCTGATATCAGGCTTGTGGCTGGTGGAGGGGGCTGGAGGGGCAGCCTGGGCATGAGGGGGAAGAATGGGTTGGAAGAGGCTAGGGCGCTGTTGGAAAGAGCAAGGGCCACGGGCATGTTGCTGGGGAGAGCCTGAGACAGCAGGCTGGACATATGCTGGCCGGCGCTGGACAGAGAGGGGGTAGGCTTGAGTGTGAGGCCTGATGTGGAGGAGGAGACCGCCGTGGTGGGCGTGGCCAACAAGTGCGGTCCGGTTGTGGACTGCTGGGTCGTAGGAGAAGCGGTCAGGCTGGAGTTCTTGCTGCTGATTGTCGAGAAGTCTACCAGGTCGTCGTTACTCGACTCCTCTGGCTCATCCTTCGGTGCCATGAAGGTGGAAGAGAGGCCCATGACGCCAGAGGAGCGAATATGCCGGCGTTCATGTTTGCGCTTGTGGGAGGTCATCTGGCTGGTGGAGGTAAAGGTGAAGCCACAGCCCGAACGGATACAGTGGAAGTGGTTGGTAGCTTTGCTGTACACGCAGCCCTCATACTTGCATTCCTCATACTTGTAGAACTTCTTGAAGCCATCTTTCGCATAGGCATCATCCTTGATGTGGTAGCTCTTGTGCTTCTCAATGTCACACTTGTTCTTGAAAGTGAATGTGCAGCCTGGACGCCTGGAACAATACAGATTGGAAAATTAAGGAAAGAAATGTGATAGGGTGTGATGCTCGGTACTGTAAAGTTCAGCTGTTATTTTTTCTGATTGCTGGCTTTGCTTTTCATCTCCTGAAGTGTGTCACAACAAATTATAGTATATACTTTTAAAAAGATGACAAAAAGTGTAATCTTTTATATTTAAAAGTGTTTCTTTTATCCACCACATAAAGTGCATTCACCTGCAGTGGAAGTGTGTAGTCTTCTGCCCGTAGAACTGACACCCGACAGTGCCGCAGTCCTCAGTGGCACGAAATCTCTGGAAGCCATCGTTGATCAGCTGGGCATTCTTTTTATGGAAGTTTTCATGTGTCATGACATCTGAAGTGCTGGTGTACACCTTGCTGCACCCCACCTGCAAAGCAGAGAGAAAAGCACGACAATCGAAAAACAAGATCTGGGCCCACAGCATGCATGTAAGTTTCAGTTTGCAGGGATGGTTTGAAAAAAGTCTACAATGCTGCCCTCAAAATAGATCTGATACACAGAAGACGCTACAGAGAAAGGAGCTCATTGTGGTTAAGAAAATGCTAGTGGCCTAGAAATGGGTAGAAGATGGTTGTTTTCTCACAAACACGATTAAATTTGTGGTAACGCACAGCAGAGCGGTACAGGTTTCATGTCAAACCTGTGAATTGGAAACAATCTTGTCATGGTGATAATTGGAAAAAAAAGAGACTGAAAGAAGCAGTGGTCACAGAGGGCTGCTGAAACTACAGTACCTTCCTGGCAATGCAGCCTTTCAGAAAATGAAATTCATATTTGGAGTGCGACAGTGGAGTCAGAAACTTACTGTAACTCGGAGAACTAATTTCAGGGGGTGGAGGGGAAGAGGAAGGCATGATGACTGTCTTTAGTTTAAAACGTTCTGGTACACAGGAGCCATCAGCGCCAACAAAGGAGAGGGAAAGCAGGTAATGTTTGAATTGAAAGCAGCAACTGTATATCATCTGTGGCACTTTCACCCGCACAAACCGGGCAACTTCTCCATATTGAGTCAAACAATGAAAAAAATGCCACTCTGCTTTTTTCCCCCCTAAATCAAGAGAGCCGATGCCAACATCTGCAGGTTCTCAGGGACTGTTAAAACAAGGCCTGAAATGTCCTAATAACAATTACGCCGTTAGAAGGGTTTAAAAAAGAATATATCTCATCCTCTGCCGCTGCCACTGCCCTGCCAGTGAGAAAGCTCTCGGCACAATGACACATTGAAAATAAGCAGATGTAAAAAAAACTTAAACACATCCAGAAGGAGGAATAATCTTCAACTGGCTGCATGGTACTAAAAGATGAAAAATGTGTAGTTTATATAAACACCTTACTGAATTTTATCCATGCCAATTAAGGAGCGAGAGAGCGATAGAGGAGGGGGAAGGACAAGCGGCCTCACGTGTACTGTATTCACCCCCCCTTTTTTTTCATTTTTCTTTTATTTACTTTAGGACACGTTTTGTCAAACTGCCCTTTACAGACACTATAGTATAAATGGAAAAAGTGGCAGGGAGGTTTGTAGGACTTGCTTGTGGCTTGATTTCTCACATTCAGGCAGGATTTATATCATGTTGCTCTGCAGCTGCTTTTTTTGTTTTACCTGCTTTATCCTGTTTTAAACAAAATGATGTCATTGCTGCTAAAGACACTAAATGGACAGAAGCAGGCTTTATATGGGCAGTCTGTGGTCTGGTTTACAGACAACCACGTATGTTGTGTGGCTCTGGAGCATAAATTGAATCATAAATTATGCATCTATCTGCTACATTATATTTCACATTCTTCATCAGCATGTGGGTTACTATACTGTGTGTACTGCTTGAACCATATTTGCAGACATTTCCGTGTGTGTGCATACGTCTACTGTACATCTTTGTGGGTTTATTGTGGGTATTTGCGTAGGTGGAGGAGGAGCTGTAAGTCTGTGTTGTGTACCTGCATGCAGTGGTAATGGGTGCTTTTTCCATTGAGGTGGCAGCCATGGTAGTAGATGCTGCAGTCGTCCAGGGGGCTGAAGCGCATGAAGCCATGCTGCAGGGAGTTGTCCCTCTTCTTGTGCATGTTGTAGTGCCTGATTACATCCTGCTTACTGGTAAACCTCTGCAAAAGGGGAGGGGGAAAATGTACGGCAACAGGTTGGTGTTTATTTAAACCAGTCACAGAATCAGCAACAAGTCACTTTATCTGTGTGGAAGCAGCAGCTGCAACATGCAGGAGCCAATTGGCAGTTGGGGAGGGATGTACACACTGCAATGGAGAGGGCCAGGATGTCTTTAAAGATGACGCGATCTGTGGTTATTGATTTACTCTGCATATCTCAAAGTTGTGTCCTATCCAAACGCAGTTCAAAAGGCTATCTGTGACTATCTGAGCACATGTTGCCTCATGAAATATGCTCCTTTTGTCTTTAGTATGCTCTGTTTTTTTTTTCCTCCCAACGAAATGTATTTTTCAAATCAAGATGAATCAATTGACATGCAAGATCATAGTTCTGATGTTTTTGGCTCTGGAAAGATTATGTTCCATGCAGATGGTTTCTTAGACGTGCACAGGGGAAAACAGAAGACAACAGAAACAAACAAACAAACAAGTCAACCAAAAAACGTTTTCCCTTTCAATTCGCTGCAATATGATTCCGTTTTTAATTAAAGCATTAGCGCACGCTTTTGGTGCAGGTTTCGCCTGTAATGATGAACGAATATGCTAAGAGACCCGCCTTCTAAAATTACTAAACATATAAATAAATAAATGAGAATCCCTCCCACACACCCAGGAGTCAGGAAGGGGGAAACAGAAAAGTCAATCCACAGAGACCTGCAGCAACCAAATCTGCTGTAATTGGGTTTAAGCTGATGTTACAGAAACTGTAACAGGAGAAGCTTAAATCAATGAGACAGTTCTGTCTTCAATCCGTATTTATCTCCAGTTGAGGGTAAAAAATATTAGAAAGAAGTATTCTAAAAAAGCAACTAATTGCTGTACAAAGTAGGGTAATTGCTTTGTGTCATGTGTTCCACTTGCACACAAGTAAAAAGCTAAGATCTCACACAGCTGTTCATTCCCTCACTGTTGGCCTGTTTCCCATTGTATATTTCCGAGACGTCTGCCTCCTGTAAGAATTCACACTTCATTAGGGTTTTAATCTGATTGATAAACTCCTCATATTTATTTTCTAAAATTAAAAAAAAATCTTAAGTATCAACTGGTTGCTGATGACCGGAAGACAAGTTGGACTGCGGTCATGGTACATTCGATCCATCAAGCTGTCCAAAATAGGCCATGGAGAGAGCTGACTGGGAAAAAGATCTCATTTTCAGTTGAGTGGTGATGAAGGTTGGGAGCCACTTGCTACATTTATTTTAGGATTCCCACTAGTGTGGCAAGATGCACACTCTCCCTCATGTACAAGCCCATGAAAGGAGAATGTTAGGACTCAGCCAATCGCCCAGAGGCTGGCAGTGGGATAATATTCCAGGAGTGTGTGTCATGTAACATTTCATGAGTTATCGCTTTGAAAAGGGCTGCTCATCTCTGCCTGTCTGCCTGTTTTTTTCAGTGTATTGACATCCACGAGAGCTGGCTTCCAAAGCGTATCTGTGTTTCCACGCAACGCAAAAGCAACAGAGAAATGTGGACTTGACCGTGGAAATTGCCATGATAACCTGAACTAACACTCTAAATAATGACATGAAATGATTTTCCTTTGTATTCCTCCAAGAATGTGTCTCATCAGACTGTGAAGCGGGATTCATGCAGAAAATGAAAGCTTAGATCTGTAATGCTTTTCACCACATAAACAATATTTATCAAGCGGTAATCTCTCTTGATCAGGAGCAGATAGGAGATTATGGCTTAATTCAGAATTTGTTAGGAAAGGAAGGAAAACATACACACACTGCTCTGGCTCTGTGTGGATTTTTTTTCTTTCTTTCTTTTGACAAATCTACCCATGTTTGTCTAACACTTTTACACCATATGCTACAGCAAACACAAGGCCTGCATTATGATCTGCTTTGTGTTGGTTTTCTCCTTCCTGCGCCATACATGGCAACTCATGGGACCAGGCCAAGATTAATAACGTGAAAGTGGATTAAAGGCAGGTCCCTTACAGTGGCAGCGTCTTTAGAAATGGATAAGTAGGGCTGTATTTCAAGCATACTCACAATTAACCTTTGTGATAAAAGGACAGCTGTCAGAAAACAACTGTGTCTGAGGATCCCTAAAACCTGAACAGATCCAAATAACCACAGCCAGGCCCAAGAGCAACAAACTTCGAGCTGGGCATGACCACTAATGAAAAGGAGGCATAGTATAGTTACGTAGTATCAAAAGTATCAAAAAATATAAGTTGTTTAATGACAATTTGAGGTGTTATAACCAGTGCAGTGTCCACATACAGTGGAGAAAATGTGTATTTGAAAGGTGCTTAGAAAAAGTAATAAAGCACTCACGCTCACCTGGTAGTTACAGTCAGGGTCCATGCAGTGGTAGTGCTCTCTGTACTGGTAAGCACAGTGCACATGTCCACAGTGTTGACTTCCAGAGAACCTGAAAAAAAAACCAGTTACAGCACACGTTTCAGAGCGGTGAATGGTTCAAAACCTGGGAGCACATCAGATAACATGAAAAAGCTGCATAATAAAGCAGCAGCTCGGAAAGATGTCACCGAATGATCAATAGCAAACTGAGAATAACGAGTGAAGAAATTATTAAAAATTACTAAAACAGAAAAAAATATAACAGATGGGAGTTTTCAGAGGCATTATGCTCATTTCACCTTCAAAGTAACACCGCTCACACCTTCAAACTGACTTCTGCTTTCCACACTGTTGCGACAATTTGCCCGACTGTCACACCAATTTCAGCCAAATTATCTCCATTTATTTCCAAAGCAGCCGTAAGAGACACTTATTACACTGAAACCCTTTTCCCTTCACACTCACAGCCACTCAATCATCGGGAGCCCCATGACTACTTTATTTCTCATCGCTGTGAAAGTCCTTGTCAAATCAATGCACAGTTCTTTCAGGTTAACCACAGTTATACTAAGTGAGGTACAGGGTCAGGTGTCTTATAAACCCCCCCCCCTTTCCAAAATATTAGTATGGTGCTGGTTTCAAAAAATGCAGCGCCTTGCTACAGTACAGCCACTTTTATGGTGGTGATTATAAGCCTGACGATGATGACTGTTAAAATCCTCCAATTACCAGTGAAAACACACAAATAAACATTTGCACTGCCGCTGCCAAGAACTCCATCTGCTAGTGCAGAGGAGCAGGGGAAAAGGGGGCTAAGTAATATTTTCTCCATCTCTCTTTCTGTTTTTTTCCCTGTTAGGATTATCCCAGAGCTGCATTTACAGATCACTTTGCTGAGTTCATTAAGTTAATTGAACGGCATATCCACTACTGTTTTTAAGTTGGCTGTGTGAGTGTGTGCGTGAGCATGGGCGAGAGTGATGGAGGTAGACGGAGCTTTGGAAAGGTCTGATGGCTCTTTCAGAAAAAAGATAAGTGTGCACGCGATAAAGCCAACATATGTCCCAACTATCAATGCTTTCCATATCTTTCTTTCATACACATGTACATGCACATGCACTTTCACACTGATGTACACACAAAGCGCTCCCCCCTCCCATCATCCCCCTGAGACTATGGCCCACCCCTCTGCTCATTGCCCAGCTGTATCACTTTGCCTCTGGACAATTCCCACTTGCCGCGTCAGGGGGCCTAATGGGCCTCTGCTATTCAGCAGCAGATTAAATATTAATATCGCCACGATACAGAGATTGCAGCGCATCTCCAGTTACAATAGACATACACAGATCAAAGTGCAGAGGCAATGGTGGGTGCATGAAAGCATTTAAAGAGTGAAAACTGCAACTAAACACTACCAGGGAAGCTCTTTAAAACATCAAACTGTGGAGCAGCCAGACGCACAACTTTTTTTTCGCCTCTCCTCTCTCTCTCTCTCTCTTTTTTTTTTTTTTTTTGCGGATTGGATGTGCACACATTTACAAAGCAGGTTTTTAGCATTAGTGTGCACTCATTAGCCCCGGCTCTAAAGAGGACCCTCCCCCGCCTCTACCTCCCCTCTCGATGCTACATTTGCCCTTTTTATGAGCCCTCCTTTTCCATTTTTTCCTCCCTCCTCTTCTTTCCTTTCTCTTTTTTTTCCTCTACCCCAACACGGAAATTGAAACTGTATCTGGGCTTATCTGCAACCTCCCCGTGCATCAACTGCCGAGATGTTTAGACAAATTTTATGCATTATGCAGCGCAAATATCAAAACAGTTCTTGGCAGTGCCAGCAGAAGCCTCATTAAAAATTCCTTAATTAAATCTTCTTGCAAAATGTAATCAGTCCAAGGAAGGGGTTTTGTGTGTGTGTGTATGTGTGCACAGAAGAGGACGTGTGTATGTGTGTGTCTGTCAGTGCCAAGGCTTTGATTTGTGCCCTTCATGTTATGGCTTGGAGAAGTAATCATTAACGCCAAAGCCACTTTGGCTTTTCAAATGCTGTTTTTCTTTCTTTTTAAATGGAATAAACAAACAAGTGATAATCACCTTTCTAGTGTCGGCTGAAGATGAATCCAGAATGCGGACATTGTTCTGTGTCCACTGAAACACAAGCTACCTCCCCCTTGCCCCTGATGTTTTTGTCTCTGTTGGTGTGAATGGCTGCCTTTTTAGATCAGTCAACAATAAACTGCAGAACTCACGAAAAAAACGTGGCCTGATCTCATATCCTCTCTGTGTCAGTCACAGCTAATAATAGTTGCACCAACCAAAATACAAGATCCTGAGAATTATGCTCCTCTTGATGTTTTAAAGCTGCACACACTGAGCATTTATTCAGTTACAGTAAGCTATCATCAAGCCATTTCTCTTTCATTACCCTTATCCTTCTACTTCCTCTCAGCACATAAATTGGAGTCTTTTCCTAATTAATTTACTACACACAGAACATTCTCATACTGCACTACCATCTACTTACATCACTGAATAAAACGTACCATCAGTGCATTAAAAAAAAAAAAAGCTGTGTCTGAAGTATATTTTTTCATTGGTGCGGCACATTGAGGGATTTGCATACCTGGCAATATATTTCTGGTAGAGGTTGACGTCGTCGCTGGCGGGTTTATCAGGTGGCAGACCATTCCTAATGCAACAGCAAACACAAAAGAGACAGGATTAATGGTGAGGTTGGGCTGCCTGTTGTTAATAAAAACAAACTGACACAATATTTACTTACAAGCCTCTCCCAAACTTTGGACTATCAATATACATTTTCCTGTGGCATAGCAGCATTTTCATGTGCTGAATGAATCAAGGATGGAAGGCGCACACTTTGATGCATGGTCTCCCAACCAATGAAAGGCAAAATGCAGGAGCAAAAGACATTAATCTTTTATGGGGGGTATTTTGGAGAGTGCTAGTATGCAAAACTGGATAATGGAGATGTGAAGAAAAGGCTCTGAAAAAGGCCTTTTTCTGATAATCTCCAGAGGCCCTCGCTCTAATGTTGATGTCAAGTTTTCTCCAATCAGTCTGGACCCTGCAGCTTTAAATGCTTATGGATCAAGCCAACTGAATGAAAGTGCAGGAAATCAGAGGAATTTGTCACATTACAGAGGCATACAGGGGAATGGTGGTTTGTTTTCACCTGTGTGGTGATTCCCTTCATGAAGCTGGCAGCAGTAACCCTTGTACAATAACAGTCATAATCGCTATTGGTCTTGTTTGCTCCCTCTCAGTGAGTGGCATTTGGCTCCATGCGAGTAGCTTCACACGGGGGGATGACCTGAGGTTAATCTGCCCCAGAGGGGAGGATGCGCTGCCAGACATTCTCCCTAGCACCCCATTTCCTCCCTGTGTACAAGCACCAGACTGGGTCAGTTAGCCATGACTGCTGCTCCATGCAGCCCCAACCTGACAAAGGCCAAAGCCTGAGGGAGAGGTGCCTGAGGGCTCTTGAACAGTCTTTGATAGGTCTTGACTAACTAGAGACAAGGTCAAAACCAATCAAACAGACTCTGGGAGCTGTTTCCTGGTGGTGCACACGACTGTAGGTTAGCTCCCCAAACCCCTCGTTTGCTTCCTTTAAAGTGCACTCGTCAGGCAGTGTTGAGTCGGCCCCCGTGACTCGCCGGGAGGTTAGTCATGGCTCCAAAGTAATTAAAGGGAGAGTTGTTACACCCTAGCCAAACGAAAGAAGTCAGTCACTTTGCGATGACTGTGCTAAATCAGTCTCCATGGAGTGCTACAGCAAGTAAACACTTCATGCGCCTTCGCAACTCATCATGTCGTGGATCTATTGGGCGCTATGCACTATTTCACACTACATTTCTGTTGGCTGCTGCGAAGGTAGCAATTACCTTTGCGTTAGGCTAACTGACTCACAGTAGCAGTTAAGTGTATGTGAACTCCACATTAGCTTTGAGTGGCTCCACTGAGAGACCAGAGACTAAGTGTGTAGACCCACCTGTGTTTGTACAACACTCACTAGCTACCTCTGTCTAGATTTCAGTGCAGATCAAAAACAAATCAAAAGCATATATGATCACACTTACTTTACAGAGGACACAGTGCCCGAGGTGATGGAGTCAGTCTTGGAAAAGCTGGACTTCAGGTAGTCAGAGGCGTTGAAGCTTATGTTTCCTGCCTGGTCCATGGTAAGACCTGGGGCAATGCTGGCCCCAGCTGCACCTGCAGTGGGGACACCAGGAGCTCCAGGGTTCCCCGGCGCAGTAGCGAGGACATTGGGCATCAGTGACGGCTCAGGGTTTCCCGGCATGAGCTTTTGAATGGTTCTGATGTCATACTTCGAAGGACGACCCACTTTGCCAGTCTTAAAGGCGATGGCCCCACCCATGTCGGGGCTGCCCTCGCCAGGTTTGAAGAGGTGCAGAAACTTGACATTCTCCAAGTCGTACTTAGAGGGACGCTTGTAAGCATTACCGTTCTGCTGCTGTAAACTCTCACCCATCTTCAGCTTCTGAATGAAGAAGTCATACTTTGAGGCTCTGGAGGCCATGTTCTGCATGTGAGAGGGATTGGGTGGCTGAGAATTACCCAGCTGAGGTGCTACTGGCTGTTTGTGGTCCAGGCTAGAGGGGTAGATCTGTGCCTCGGCCCCTGGTAGGCATCCAGAGGTCTGGAGGATGGTAGCATTCTTGTCTTGGGCCAGTTTTGAGTTGAGGTCGTCTGGTTTGGGTGGGGAAGCATGCATGGGCCAAGGTAGGGTCTCACCAGCTTTCAGCTTGCGGATGTACTCTTCGTACTTGGAGAAGCGGGCGCGTCGTGAGGCCTCCTCACTGCTGAGGGATGAGGGGTCTGAGGTAGCGGCTTTGAGCTTCTCAAAGCTGATCTTCTTGGTCAGCTCATCCCTTACCTGCTGGTCATCATAACCGAACATTCCCAGAAACTCATTCATGGTGTTGGCTGCATAGTCTCGCAGGGCAGATGCTTCTCCTGCACAAAGAAAAAAAAAGCAGAATTCCTATGTAATGCAGTATTTATCATTTCCAGGACTGCTTTCAATCTATCAAACAGTTCCCCCTCTCTTTACACTGACTGATGCTTGCTAAACACGTGTTACAATGATTCTGTTATTATAATTTGCTATTTTACAAATGGATTCATCTGCTAAAGTAGCTTGGGGTACAAGAGATTAATGTACATTTATCAACCTAATTAATTGAACCACATTTTGGCAATCCTACTGTTACATTGTGAACTATTAACTTCACACTTTTTCAGAAATAACACCATGTTGGTATCCTTGTTATTTCAAAACTATTGCAAATTTGACAACAGGAAAGCGCTTCTTGCACTGCAAGCTACAACATCTGTAAATGTTGGTGTATTTATGTGTCTACAGGTCTGAGACAACACACTCCTTCCTGTTTTGGTTGCAGTGTAAGTCAGTCCTGCAGAATTTGCAGAGGAAAAAATACAGTAGACTGAATAAACAGTTTTTTTTTATTCCCATGTTATTTTTATCCTCATTACTTTGCTTTGAAAAAGGATGAGATTGGTTAATATTTAGTTAATATTTTAAATAAATATAAAACATGTAGAATTTTCAATTTTCAGATCTTCTGCCTTTATCTGAAAACAAATGTTAACACAATTGTTGAAAATTAAATTACTGGTGCTTTTAACTGTGCCATTTGTTGACTGATGCTCAGGTCTATTAAATGTCAGGATTTATGGCATGTTAAGTGCATATTTTAAAGTCATCTGTGAAGGTAGTGTCACCTTCAAAAGTGAAAAGAACGAGTCCTTTCTCCTTTTTTACACATTTGTGAACTGAAACATCACTTTCATTTTAAACGTCCATTAAGTTGGACAACTTCCCCCAAGGACACAGGCGAAATATAGTCAATGTATAGTTTAATTGCATTATGCGGAAATTAATTCTGCCCCATTAACTTTCATCCAGGTTAGTGCAAGGGGTCAAAGTGGGGAAAAGGGAAAGATGATTTGACTGAAAGCAGTGGATTGAGCAGGTGAGGAGCGAAGAGAAAGAATAACTGAGACAGAAACTAAAATAAAAAGACAACAGAAAAACCAGTGATATCAAAAATCTTTTTTTCTGTCACTTTGCATGTAAGGCAGAATTTGAGTAACGCACGATATGACAACTTCGACTGGGCCGTGTAAAACCTTTGGCTTCTTTAACTGAATCTTGGCACAGTCACAGGGACAAGTCTTTTTTTTAAAAATCGTTTTATTGCTGTTTTCATCACGGAGAACACATGAGCTGGCGAGAAGTATTACCGCCTACTGCCGAGGTAATTAATACACAAATATTTCTGCTCTTGTCTCATATTTCTAAGTTATTGCTAAATCAGTCCCCGTGCCCTGCTTTTCACATCTCCTGCGCAGCATGTAAAATAATCCCCAAATTTCCATTCACTGTGTTTGGGGTTGTTCCTCCTGCGCGGTGGATCAGTATGAAAGAAGATCTGGTGGATCGAAGAGGCATGAAAAATTTAAGAGAAATAGATCAGGTATTTGAGAGGAAATACCTGTATGTTTGCCGCAGATCGCTTTGTCAGATATACCTTGTTTTCACATGTACTGAAACCACAGAATGACACAAGTATTTGCTGCATGATACAAAAACCGATACAGTGTAAGATGTCATTATAAATACATTTCAACGAGTCCATTTAAAATGTCATTTGGATAAACATTCTACTGATTTGATTGAGGTGTTGATAACCTCGGTGCTTAGTCGGATTTTACTGCTACTGTATTTATATGGGCATCTCAGGTCACAGTATATCATATAGCTCTAAAGTTAGGGCAGACCAGCCTAGCAGAAAATGGAACTATACACTAATGAAAGAATAATACATAAAAAAGTATATGGCAGCATAAACCACATTTGCTTTTTAAAAAAAATCATTACTTGTCGTATTTATGTTAGAGTTGCAACGAGACTTTATTACCACGTCCTCTTTTTTCTTATTTGCTTAGGGAATTATCATCACCTTCTCCTAAAAATTACCTTTGTTCGTCAGCGGGCTCATTTGACATGCTATCAATGAAAGGCAAATGATTGGGCTTGAAGGGATTATGACTGGGACCTACAGGAGATAACCTTTCTAAAACACCATGTAAATGAATTTTCTACTCGAGCACTATATGGCTGCCTCCTAATGATGTCACAAGACACCAGGTGGTAAACCATACCACTATTTTTACCACCATCACATAAATATATCCATCTTTTTTCCCCCCTCCCTAACATGTCACTACCCTCTGCACTCTCTCCGATGTCACTATAAAATCTACAAAGAAGTGGTTCCTAATCTTGACATTCCAACGCATGACGCAGACCTGCCTTGTCTATATTTGAGGCAATTAGGCCACATTTTCTCTCACAGATATGATAACAGATGGGCATTATATCTCCTTTTGCTGACCAAACATGGCCATCGGTGTGGCATAGCCTCAGTGCTCTAGGAGCGAGAGGCAGAGGTGTCGCTGATGATAAAGATGCATGCTGGGGGCTAAATATGGATTAATCTGACCAGTCTGAATAGAATACCTTCTAAAGTGCGACAAAAAAACACAGTGTGTGCGGTGTTTTAGGTTTGAACAGTGACATTCTTTCACATATTACAAACATTTAAATAGACATTTAAAAAGGTTTTAGTATCAGCATTAGTTAAAATGTGTTTTTTTTAAGGATGGTGGTATGCTAAGAAAGTGTTGCCAGGAATAAATGACACTATGTGCATTTGTTTTGGAGTAATTTGCCACACACACAAAAAAACTACAGTGTTAAACTTCGCTGTTTGGTTAGTTAATTAACAGGCAGTAAATAGAGAGGGCTTTGAAATGGCTTGAAATGAACAATAACCTTTTACAGTGAACCCAGAATTGCAAATGGGAGTCATGGTCAAGTCTGTTTGATCCATCGCTATGAGCGTCTCTGTCATTGCTTTCATAGTTTTTAATTCATTGTTTTTTTGTTTTTTTTTTTCCCACTGACTGGCTTATGAGGGCTCTAATGCGACATCTAAATTATCTAGGAAAAGTATTCTGGGGTTTTGCACTGATAGGAAATCCGCACGATGCCTCAATGTGAAGAGTTAAATGTTTTGAAGGTCGCAGTTTCTCTCATTGATCTTGCAATGTTTGTTAATTACATTGTCACTGATGTTGTGAGAGATAATTAAGCCACTATGTTTATATGCATAATTATGTGCACTCCACATCAGCCTTTGAAAGACAGCGGTGAGAGAGAGAGAGAGAGAGAGAGAGAGAGAGAGAGAGGAAAAATGTTTTAATTGTGAGCTGAGCAGAAACATAGCAATATAGATGCCCTAGTTACAATCAACAAAGAGCAACTCAGAGAGAGAGAGAGAGAAAAAAAAGTAAAGACAAGATTTGCCACTGATGCAATTTGCTCTCTCTGCAGCCTTCAAACACAGGTTTTTAAAGCAGAGGAAAAGGTGTATGCCTGCTTCACAACAGTAATACATATTTACAGACAGGCCGTGAAATAAACAAAATGACTAATTAAAACCACAAAGCCTGTTTTTTCATTTGACTCTGAAATGAAACCTGCTTTGTTTTCTGAGAAGCCCCTGCCTCCAGATCTATGTGTGGCCAGATATACACTGCTGTACAGTGAGTGAAACCCAAAAGAAATGAAGACAAAAAGAGCATGTGTACATGACTATGTGGTGCATACCTAAGCCTAAAAAACTGTTAAACTGATGTGAGCAAGCACCAACAAAACTTGTTTTTGTACCGCAACAACCGGTCTCACCTGCAAATTGCCTTTTTTTCACTCTGGGTGTCTGTGAAAGAGGTTTTATCTATTCATGTAACCGAGGTAGGCTTTTTTTTTCTATCTTTTTACAGCTCTGTGTTTTAACTTCTGCAACACAAGGCCAACCTCTCCTACAGTGCATATGAGTTTAGTTTCAAGGGTCACAGAGTATATAACACTAAACAGCACTTTCTTAAAAGATTGTTTGTGCTGTTAACTCTCTCTCTCTCTCTCTCTCTCTCTCTCTCTCTTTATCTATTTGATAATCAGTGAATTATACAGACGGAACATCATTAAACTGGTTATTGTGGGTCGTTTACATGAGCTCATAATATTAAGAACTTTATTATATGTTTGTGTCTGCTAACAAAAAAATAAATACATGAAGCCATGGTTGTTTATATGCTGTGATATGACCCTACAATGTAACTTCTCTGTTTTTGACTTTATTTGACAATTGATCTCTTGGATTTGACAACTGCAGAAAAAAAGCTCTCCTCCACGAAAGACTCCTCCATGTAATAGAGTAGCTTGTAGCAGTGGCTAAGTTTAGTGAGCTTAGGGAAAAAATCAAAGACTCAATATGTAATCCTGGGTGTAATATGAAGCTTAGCCTGGCCCTGCCATGTGCTCTTGGCCCTCAGCTGCTGGGAGAATGCATAAATGCCTAAATGCCTTACGTCGTAAGCCTACTCCATTTATGAATTTCTTCGTATAGCTAACCACACACAAGGTCCTGTTTTCCCCCCTGGCCTGCAAGTTGAATCTGTCTTTAGAGTAATAATGCCACTGGCTATTCATAATGTAACTCTAGAGCAACCAATAATGGGCACACTTAAGCTTATGTGGATGTGGCAATGTCACCTCTGTACTATCTAAGCCTTTGCCCCCCAATACTATGGAGTGGAATGCTTTGAAGGGCAAAGGTAGAGTTGGTGTTGGATGTATAAAAAGGCCCGTGGATAAATAAGAGAAGGATATTCAGTGTAACATTGTCAAAGATTTACCTGGGGAGGAGAAAGGTGCTTGGCGACTCTGGGCCTCACTTGGCGGCATGTAAGTGTCGTCTTTTGAAGGCCTGTCTTCAGTTTCTTTGTCGTCATGGTAACTGCCATCCTGAGACCCCGTCGTGGGCTCAGCATCCTCCGCATTGTCTTCTTCATCACTGCAGCCTTTGGGCTGTACCATGTACACGCCCTCGGGAGGGCCGTCTTCGTCATTGCTGACTTTGAGTTCATGCTCCTGTTCATCATCAGGAGCCAGTGGCTCATCGCCATATTCGCCGTTGACCCACTTCTCGATGGCCTCGCGTCTCTTCTGGTCCTCCTCTAGGCTCTGACTTAGGTTCAGGCTCTCTGGGAAGTTGGTCTCGTTGTCGTCGTAGTGGGAACTACCACGTTCACTGTTTTCTGCTACACTCTGGTCTCCTTCTGCATTCTGGGAGCTGCTGTCAAACACCACCTGGCGGCTCAGCTTGGCACAGATAGCGTTGAGTTTTAGGCCACCTTTCCTTTTGGCGGCCATCTTGGATTTTCCTGAGGTCGTTTCAGTGCATAAACTCCTTTCAGCTGAGAAAAGAGAAAAGAAAAAAAAACACAAATGATTTGCTAAAAGTTCTTCATCATCACAAATCTTCACACCACAGTTTTAGAAACATAATTCCACTGTTCACTGGGGCCAGGCGAGCTTTCCGTTTCACCACAATGTTTGAACCAGCTTCCTCATGTCAGTAACTTGTACTGATTTTAAACATCACAATGGAAAAACAAACTGACAGACAACAGTGACTGTGGCTATTAATAACCTCCAAAAGCACTTAACAATAACAGCACAAGACTGGAAGGACACACTCACAGAGATACTGTACATATCTTTCTAAGTCACAGTTCTTTGGTCAGCTCTCAGTTTAACACGGCGATGGAAAAAAAGAGAGAGAGAAAAAAGCACAAGCAGCTGAAACCACAGGCAGATAGGTATCAGACCCCCTACAGTACTACAAGCAGCAAATACACGGCTACATAATCCTTCACATGACAGCACTATAGAGACACTGTGAAATGTTATCTTCACTCTCACCTCAAGAGGCTGTGGTCCTGCCTCTGAGTGGGGGGCTGCACAGCATTAAAGCTGTCAGGATGTGGAGTGAAAACGCTGAGCACTTTTGGGCTTTTTGGAGCCGTGATCACCTATCAGCTATTCATAGAGATTAGACTCAACAGCTGTTTCTCTAGAGGCTGCTACTTTCACTTTATTAGAAGAAAAAAAATGAAAGTGTCATGTATGGAAAAATACTGCATTTTAATACATATATCTTTACATGTCCTGGTGACCCCCCCCCCCACCACCACCACCACCACCCCACACCCCAAGTGTGGCCTCTCTGAACAATAGCACATGATAGAGTGTGCTTTGGGGCAGGAATGGGTGGCATTATTTCAACCCAAGTGGGGCTATCTTTATAACATGTCCTCTGATGAGGGAGGAACAGCTGCCTGTGGCATTCCATATCCAGAGCTGCCTTTTTAGGGCAGAAACTGCACTCTGTTACCTTTCACTTTATTTCCAGAGCCACCAAGGTTCACCTTCAAAACGGCTTTTTTTATGGACGAAAGCTTTAAAAAGGACGGACTGAAGCAAAACATTTTAACATGTGTCCTGTGTTTGTAAAACTATGTAAAGCTATGAAGCTCTGTGAAAAAAACATCACACCACAGCAGAGATCATTTGTCCTCTATACTCAATGGTAAAGGCGATACACAATATTGACTTACAGGCACAGGAGGAAAAAATGTTTGATATCAGAGGTAACAAAGTTCTAGCGTAAAGACTCAATTCACTTTCTATATCAATGAGTGCGAGCCTCTTCATTTTCCCTCCATAGCCGTAAAGCCAAGCACAATCATGTGTGAGCCATTGCCGGCATTATGTAAATCACATCTGTGCAACATAAAATCCTGTTTTCATTTTCTTTTGCAAAGCTGTGGAATCATTAGAGGATATGCAATTTGAAGGAGTTTACAGATCACCCCGTCGGCAGACAATGCACTCCGTGCAGCCCACACATGCTTTCTCAGTTACTGTATTTACATTGCAGCCTTCCGCTCTGAAACAATGACTTCAGGAATTATGTAGTTTTTAAGAGAACCGTATATCAGAGGCGCATTACTGTACAATTTAGCGTTAGACAATTGCAGGCCGGGGTGAAAGGGTCACCTTTCAGAAGACAGCAATTTAAAAAAAAGGAATATCAGCTGGAAAAACTATTAGGAAGTGGAAGACATAAATTTTCAAGTTTTTTTTTTCATAAATACTCTCCAAAGGAAGATTGAGGTCATTTGGGTGTTGCTGTGGAGGTCATTTTTTCTGTTTACTGTGTTCAGTATTTCATGCTTTAACTACCGATTTCCTTTGTATTGCAATCTCAAGCTCCTTGTAGGAAATGACCCCACGGAGTTGTTTCTTTCCATCAGTGCCTATTTATGTGTGATTTTCTGTTAACAATAAGGAGCGTGAGTGCTGCTGCACTGAGTATCTAAGCAGGCCTCAAACTGAAATTATCAGACATCTTAAGCACATATTCAGTGTTTTCCTTTTAAAAGGTAGGGCGTGATTTAAAACAAATTAAGTATAGTGAGCTTCCCCCCTGAGGAAGAACATGCTATGGTTCAGTGGTTTATGGAAGCAGTCTGAACTGTTATTTATGCTGTGGGTTTCTGTCCACCACAGCTTTTTGCCATTGCTTACAATAAGGATTGCTATGGCAACACTTAGCTGTTTACCTCAAGTCGTTTGTGTGCATGATAGCGTACAATGAGATAAAATCTGTGGGGACCTACATGAAAGAACAACTTTTTCCTCTGGGACCAACTCCCACTCTTTCCTGAGAGTCCAGTAAGCATTCTGCCTTATTAATGAATATCAGAATGAAAAACAACACTGTCACATGCTTTGGACATTATTTACAGTCTGTTTTAGCCTGGTGTGTTAATTGTCAAGGCGGAGACACCTCAGTAAGCACTGTGAGTTAGAAAAAAAAAGGGCAGGTTTGAATATGAACACAACAGCTGAAACTAATTTTTCCGACTGCTTATGTTAACAGTGACATTATTTTTACTGGAAACAGAGCAGGGCCACAAAGGAGCGCCATATAGTGTCTGTATAAGGCCAAAACCTGAGGAAAAAAGTCAAGAAACTATTTTGAATACATTTGGACCGGGTCAGGTACTTTTTCATCTTTAGATACAAAGTAGTGCATCGGTGCAGAAATGCAAGCTCTGCTTCTTCTCAGAGCTGTGTGACACAGCCTGTGTTCCAGTCTGGCCGTGCTGACACTCTGCCTGTTCCACGGCTCTAAGCCCCACAGGTCTTGTTGGTTTTTGATGCAGAGTGTCTGTTTGTGTGCCAGAATGATATCATGCCCAATCAAGTGGTGTTTCAAATTCTAATAACGCTGTTGGAAGTGCATTATTTGTGTGAACGTGCGCAGACTGTAATCAAGGCAGCTACGGCTAAAAAGATTTGAGAGTTAACAATGGTCGTGACTGGCAGGGTCACGACTTTACCTCTTTCTGACAAGACCAGGCAGGTCGTATGTCCGACATGACGTGAAACCTTCTTATGGAGGATGTAAGGCACATGTGCAAAACATACAAACAACAGAATAATTGTTAATTCAGAGAGCACCAACTCCCTGCTGTGTTTCAGTTTGTATGTATCCAGCACACAGGAGGGGTCTGTATATAAGAGAGGTAGATATTACCTGTTTAAACTGAAGCTTATGTCTTCAACTAATCAAACACAGATACAGGGCCTGTTGTAGATTCCTGCTGAGTTCCAACATGACAGACACGGGGACAAACCCCCACCCCGCAATATCTCAGGTTAATTAATACAAACAGGGTCTGAGATGTCTGCTCAGCTCAGGATTACTTTACAATATGCAACCAAGAGTCGTGCAGCTCTTTAAAAAAAAGTCCATTTATAACTTTATGAACCTTTGGCAGATTAATCGACAAGGCTGCAGCTCCCTGTGTGTAGCTCAGTGAACCTTTCATGTCTCTGGCTCTCAGGGGAGATGTATGTGTGAGAGGATGTGTGTGCATGTGTGTTTCAGGGAAATCACTGAGCCACACAGGCAAACATACACAGACACACTTGAAAATTACCATGTTTTTATTTTTGTAAATTTACAGCTTGCAGGAAGAGAATGTTTTCCTCTTCTCTCCTCCTCCCACCCCCTCCTCCCTGTATGGTAGAGAGGCTGCGGCAGCCGCAAGGAAGTCAAGCGGAAAGCCACTGATGGACAACTACGCCACTGCACCCAGACCCCAGCATCTGGCCCCTCTCTCATTTTTATTACAGAAGAATAACAATAAGCAGGTCGCCGACCCCGCAGTGAGATTTTGCCACAGTTTTCTAACAGTCGGTGCAGCCGATGCTGAGAAATTTCCATTTTTCCGCATGCATATTTAATTGAGTTTTGTCCCAGTGGTGCGGAAATGATTTGTTTTTTGCTCTCTGTTCACTTGACTCCTCTTCGGAGTCGCTAACCCTGATTAAGACGTTCCCGTTAATTTCCCAGCGCACACCTTTTTTTGTGCATTAATGGTTCTGATCGTCTAATTAAAACTTCTCAGCTCGGCTGCTGATCACCGCTCGTTGTGCCTCTGACCTGAAGTTTTAATTGCCGCATCAGAAGCGATAATAATAATTTTGAGGTTCTGATGATTAAAAACAATGCCATTGCCAACTAGTTGATAGATGGGGGTTTGGGGGTGGGCACGTCTGAGGAGAGGTATAAGCAGAGAAGGGATTTAAAAAGGGGGCTGTGAAGGTGGATTTATACTTCTGGGGAGCAAAAAAAGAAAAAAAAGGTGGGGGTGGGGGACTACAGTAGGTGATCACTGATGAGAAGGGGTGTCACGGCATATGGAAATCTCCCAGCCCTATGATTCTCACAGAGCCTTCATGAAGAAACAGGTTTGGCTGGGACTTGGGAATTAGCTTTCCCCACCTCAAATCTAAATCTGCCACTGACTGATCCACTTTAGAGCTCTACTCACTTGGCAGGTTTACCAGGTTGGGGAGGAGAGAGAAAAAGAGATAAAGAGAGAGCACAAGAGAAAGGGCGATAATGGCACATAAAAGATGACGACAGTCCAATACCTTCTGCTTATTTTCATAAAAAGATAATAGCACAGTAGGTGCAGTACAAAAGGCACATTGTTCATAAAGTGAATGAATGAAAAAAAGGAACCATGGATGACTGTTGTCTCTGTCATAAAACATGATGAGATATATATATATATATATGATCTGCAGATTTCTGTCAAAACATGAGAAGTTCTTTGAAACAGTACTTTCACACTGTACTTTACACATCACACAAAGTGCAGCAATGATAGGAAATGATTCAGACAGGACCGGGAAACCGCCACCAGCACCAATCTGTCACATTTTGTTCTTTTTTAACCACTGATTTCTATTGGATTTTTAGGTTTCAGTGCAAGATCAATGTTTTACTGTGAAGCTACTGTACAGGCACGCAAGCAGACACACATACAGTACACAGACACACGGACATAAAGTCAGGAGGTAGTTTTCTTCTCCCTCCTGCCCCACATCCTCCTCTCCCCTGTCCCTCTTTCTCACAGATCTATTTTATTATTAATCAGTTGGTTGCACATCTGCCTGCTTGTTTTTTTTTTTTTATCAATAAAGCACTTATTGCTTTTAGTCTAGAATGTGACCTTGCACGTTGTCTGCTGTCTTTCTGGGACTGCTGACCTTGAAGGATCAGTTTGGACTATTTCTCTTCAGCTCCGTCCCCGAGCTGTTATCAAACACAAGCCCTCAGCCAAGTGCCACGCTCCCGTCACACCGCCGCAAAACACAAACAAGACACTGCAGGACAAAGGAAGACACATACACGCACTGACTGCACAGGACAATGGCTGAAGAAAACAATGTATATTTCAAGCGCAGATGGAGGAAGAAAGACACTGAACTTGAGGGCAATCAGGCAGGAAAGTTGAGATCTAAGGACAAATACGCCCTCCGGCTTCATCACAAACAGGGTAATTATGGTATTTTCCAGAACAGAGGACAAGCAATCTAAAATGGTCTAAGGGAGAGAAAAAAAAACAGTCTGACATGAGTGACAAAAACCATTCTGACAGCTGCGTACCAAAACAGCCAACTTTTATTCAGTTTGCTGCTTAGGGTAATTCATGGGACACACGGCTAACTTGTTAAAATTGTACATCAAATCTGGACTCACAGCTGGCACCAGATGCTAACTTAATTTCTAAGTGTGTTGCAGAAAGTTAAAAAAAAAGTAAAAAAAAAAAATAAAATACACAATTGCAAATAGTCCCATGCTTCCACAAGCTCAAACAAGGGAAATTTATTCTTGCAGCTTTGTTTTGAAGCTCATGCTCAGTTTCAAGACACCAGGAGTGCAATTTGATAATCCAACCCGCCATGGTAAATGAGCAGACGACCCCGGTGTCCCTCCCTCATGGTTGCTGTGTTTGGTGCCGGTGCATGGCAGTGTGGGTAGTACAGTGGAGAGGGGGCTCAGCGGTGCACCTCTCAAGGGCCCTTGAGCTAATATCTGTACAGATTAACTGCTTCAGTTGTATTTTGGTCACGGGGATCTCTCTTTGCCTTTGTGGCTTGTTGGGAGGGAGGGGGGGTGTGTGTGAGAGAGTGTAATGTTGGATGCACACTTTGTTCTGCAGTGAAGCGAATGGCTTGCTTTGCCTATGGAGGTCAGGAGCCTCCAGACTGGTGCGTGTCACTCCTGGTTATTATCTTTGGGGCCACATCCAATTTAACAGAATCTAAAACTGCAGTGCTGAGTAAGTCATCTGCACCTTCTTACCGTCACATACCCCCTCTATCTCTCCACAGGATACACACTCACGCACACGCACGCACGCACAGTGTCAATCCTCCAGGGTAAACTCTGCACACGCTGCTCCATTAGTTATCAATTAAGTCTGGAAATCTCCACCTGGCTTACACACGCAGATGAAGCTGGCACATGTACGTAGCACCCCTCTGAACAGGAAGTGGAAGACGGCGAGCCTTATTTGACTACAAGTGTGGGTGTGAGAGTAAGAGTGTGCTTGTGTGTCCATGCGGGTGGCACTTTTGTCCATGAGGTTAACCTTGATATGAGGCCCTGTCAGGCCAGATAATGTCAATCAATGACAAGCCCTCACAGATAACCCCTAATGTGAAGCCTAAAAAGCAAAGCTGTTTAGATCTTTAGACATGCCCCCTTTCACCAGCATATGAATTGCATTACAAGGAAATGAGCTGTGGCATTTCTTTAATAAGACTCTTAAGACATTTTGACAGCATATAAGGCCCTCTGCCGTTAAAAAAAAATTAAATAAAGCCCCTGCTGACAAAGGCTCCTCACACAAGGCAGCACTGTGATGGGCAGATCCAAGTCCCTGTTAAGTAGAGGAGAGGAAAAGACAAGTAAGGAGGGGAAAAGGGAAAAAAAAGAAGGGTGGACCTTGCCCTTCTTTTCCCCCAGCTCCCGGGGACTTCTTAATTGATTTCCAAGGTTACGTTTCAAATTTGTTTTTCAGATATGAGCGAGATGTGAATGAGAGTTTTTTTTTTTTTTTAAGCAATTTCCCTAAATTCGGCCTGGTTCGGAACGTTTGCATCAGATCCCGATGACCTCCTTTCCCGTCACGCCTACCATACCCCCCCCCCCCCTTCACTCTCTTTATCTTTATCTTTCTCTCTCCTTGAAAAGAAAGAAGGAGGTGACATTAACCCCAAAAAGCATGTATTTCCAGACAGGATGCCTGCGCTGACAACATCGATCCCTGGCTACCATTAAAACATTTGCTCTGCCTGACAGACTTTCCTCTTTTGGACTTTATATGTAGCAGAATGAATCACAGGTATCTGTTAAAATGTCAAACCCAGGCAAACTTCTACACCTGTCCAAAAATGACCCCCTAAGAAAAATCTGCCTTTCCAAAGTCACTCACTTTCAGTGTTCAAAGTGTTCTCCTTATGAAGCATAATTAAATTTTGATGAAAATACGCTCTTTGTATCAGAGGAAGTGTGGAGTCTTCCTGCTTGTGGAATTTACGTTTAAACCCTGCAGCCATGACTTTCCTGACTGAAACTTAGTTTGCTTCTGAAAAGCAGGATGGAAGTAACAATAGGTTTTGTGAATATACAAAACAGTTTTAAGTGTCTCATGCATGTGGTTGGAAAGTGTTGGAAAGTGCACAACCCACTAGTAAGCATATGTATGTTAAGTGGATGCACCCTGCATTAAGTGTGTGTTGAGTGTATGCGTGCATGTTTGCATCCATCTGCTCCTCACTGTCTAGTGGCTGCAGGTCACGTCATTTTTGCTCTGACACACACACACACACACACACACACGCACACACACACACACACACACAGCCATTTCCACACAGTCAGGGGAAAAAAAAGATCCACAGTACGGATAATAAACACAACACTGCGGTATATAAAATATATAAAATAGTTTGCTTTACCGAAAAAGTTCTAACTGAAGTTAGAACTAAATGTGGCTGTTTTCACCTAAAAACAGGAACATTTATGTTTCAGGGAGTTTAGAGGAGGGAGGGTTGTGCTGTGGCTGAATCTGAAGGTGTGATAAAACAAAACTCACAATAGAGGCGGGGGGGGGGGGGGGGGACAAAAAAAATAAAAATGAAAATGATGAAACGCACAAACCTGCTTTACAGGAAAAAAAAGAATGCTGTCTATTTTGGGTCTCAGCATACAAAAGGAAGTGCTGCTAAGTTGACTCAAACAAATAAATTTGCTTTTGATAAAACCACAGTGACTACTTTTGCATTCTACACCAAACCCACTTTGTTTCCTGCTGTCTTTATCTTCATGACTTGCCACATTTGTGAGAAGCCACTCAGTAAATTGTCAAGCACAAAACAACTTAAGGTTTTTGCGTTGGTGCAGTGTTGACGGCTTAAAATGTAATTTTATTTTTAAAAAAGTGACAGGTTAAAGGAAAGGCTCAGAAGTGTACATGGAGTGCTTGCCTATTTGCGCTGTAACCAGCTGCCCGTTTTACATTTCTGCAACATTAATATTCCTCTTATTATTATTTTAAAGTGAAAACGGATACTCTGTTGAAGTGCAAATCTGATGAATTACGGGAGCAGATTGCTGCTATTAATTATTAAAACCTATTTTATAAATATTCAGGTCTGTCATGCATCTAATAATGAACGCTTTAGAGGAGGTTACTTCCTGTGTGCATCCTAATGTGTCAGAAATATCGCTTTTAATCACACTCGTGTCAGTAAGTGTGCCGAGTTTAAACCTGCTGAAAAAAATCTACCAAATCAAGGAAACTCAGAAGGCCAACTACTGTGCTCATCACAGCTCTTCCGTTCCCGCTGCTTTTCATGATCCAGGTTCCTCTATTGCCCTGTCTAAAGACACGAGAACACCTCTCAGTTCCCCGCTGCATCCTTACTGTGGTAATTTGAATGGAGAATAATGCATCGGCAGCACTCTACCTTCTGGACACACCTAGTCCCAGCGCTACTGCTGCCATATGCTGTGTTGATACATATTCATAACACTTTCTCGTGTGTTGAGTGTCTGTGAGCAATGAGGCTTAAATGAGCATCTCACAACTTCAAATGGAAAGAAGAGGGAAAAGGGAAAAGAAAAAAGTTTGAAGACTCTTTTAGGTATTCGCTCTTTTCTTCTTCTGCAAAGATGACACGTTTAGGTGCTGATCCCAGCACCAGAGCCTGTGGAGTGTCAGGATTGTCTGTGTGAGGCGGCAACTGTCAACTCAGTCACATAAACTGTCAGGTGGGCTGGATGGTCTCAGCTGGGAAAGGGTAAGAGTCAATGGCACTGTACCACGAACTCCATACACCCCAGTGGTATTTACATACAGTGTGCTGCATAGGGTACACACACACACACAGACACACACTGTGGAGCACTCTAAGATTAACGCTGTCAGAGCTACAATGATACCCCTTCATTATCTGTGCACGGGGCCTCCTTCGTGCGCTTGCTTGCCTCACTGTCCCCTCCACTGCTTCTCTGTGGAGGTAGTAATTACTAAAGCTAACATTTCTTTCTCTCTATGCCTCCAACTACCCTCCACTTCCCCATCATTTCTTTCTCTTTATGCAGTGCTCATAAGTGCCTTGCCAGCTTCTCGCCAAGTGGTGACACAGCTGAAGGTGCACCACCAGTGTGTCTCCCTGTGTGCTGTTTTATGAGATTTGTTTCGGTGCCCAGCTGATGAACAGTGAAGGCACAGTGTGGTTCCTCCAAATTCAAATCAGTCATATGGGTCAAATCCTCACAGCAACAAAGAAATGCTTGATGTACCACTGCAGTATCTGTTGTACTATACATTGTTGGTGTAACAGGCTGGGATCAGAGAGACGTTCTCCTCTTTCATGGCATTTTTCATTACCAATAATGCTCTTACTCTTTAGCTTTCTTCTTCCTCTCCCACTGGAACTGTGGCTTTATCAAAGGTGATAGCTTGCTCAGGCGCATTTTCTCAAACGTCTTCTTCAGCCAGCTATTTCCCAAGCTGCTCTCGGCTAAACGTCAGTCATAAAAACTGGGGAAGATTTGATGGTGAGATCAAAAAGAAAGGAAGGACAGCAAGGAGAACAGGGAGATCGGGGGAAATGGGAATGATACCCTCCTCCCCCCATCCGACGCCAGCGAGTGCTGAGGGTAATTCCTCCAAGCAGGGCCTGTGTTTTCATACGCAAATACAACAAAACGCACGGTGCTGCCACGAGACATCAAAATGGGCGATTTTGACTTCAGAGGGTCTTCAGATGCTTGAGGAGTTGTCAGTGTCAGGCCAGTGGGAATGAACAGAGAGAACAGAAGGTACCAGCAGGCTGTTAACAACCAGTACGGGAACCACGCCAGAAAGACCGTCTCCTCCCAAAATGCCAATCGGCACCAGATCACTGCAGATTTCCACCATACCGCATTATCCCACCTGAGCACTTTCATCTGCTGAAAGTTAAATGGCTTGAAAGTTTATCATCTGCTGTATGTCAGCTATTTATTGCGCCGCTGGGACAAGATACTAAAAAGACAAATTTCACAGGTAAAGTAGGTGCCATAAAGTCAGAAAGGCAAAGAACAAGAAACTTTTCTTCAACAGGTGCTATGAAAGAATGATTTTTATGTTCTTTGCCTCACAGAGATTTTTTTTTCATCAGCAAATCAAACACTTGCTACGTTCTTTGGAGACCTGAGCTGTGTTGTGACACGCTGAGAGGGATGTCCGCATTTTCTCCAGTGTTGTTCTCGCTCATTCTTGGAGCATTAGGCTCACTCTAAATAGCCTCAAGGAGATTAGGCTGGCTCATATACAAATGCACATTTCTTCTAAAACCCACTCCACGAGTGGGCCAAAGAGATCAGTGCAGGAGCCTGGTGAGACGGTAGTCAGAGAAGATTCTGTCATGTATAAATCAGCTCAGAGGAGGAAAAGAGACGAAGAGGAAGGGTGAGAGAGAGGAAGGCTGAGGTAAAAGACAAACAAGTGTTGGCTCTGCTATATGAGTTTAGTTAGCTAGAGAGTTAGTGCATGAGTTATGGCTAGCGAAGGGCTGAGGGACGCTGTATTTATGAGGGGACTGAGTGAGTGTTAAATCCCTGGTAAGAAATAAAGTCGTCCCTGAGCGAACAGGGGAAACATTTCACTCAGTCTAAGAGGTGCCTTGAAAAAAATGAAAGCCATCCCTCTTCCAGGGGAAGCACTATTCTATATTCCCTAAAATTGCTTTATTCCATAAAAATGCTATAGATCACATCCAATGGGACTGAATCTCATATTTGAGAGGAGGATTCTGTGTGTGCATAATATCAAGAGACTTCATGAGCCAAGGAAAGGAAAAGAATCTGATTCTTCTAAAATTGCATGCGGATTTTCGGAGGGATCTTTGGCTAAGAGGGGCTGCCAAAACACACACTGCACTTGTTGCAGTGGAAGGGTTCATCCAAGAAAAGTTTTCCATAGTGGTTTACCCAGGAAAAAGTAGTGTTTTTCAATTCAGATATTTCTTTTTAGCCATCTTAATGATTTCCCCACTATCCATTTAAGCTTCAGATATAGGACTTATTTTTAATTTGTATATATTTTTATATATATTTTGCAACAACTTTGAAATCAGAGTTAAACGGCCTGAAACAAAGGAAGGTGCATGGTTAAAGGAAAAGCTTAAGATTTCACTTGTGCACATCCATGTCTAACTCAGACCTCCATCCAAACCCCTGCAGTAGTAATAACAATTATTACTTAAAAAGGCAATATTTTTGCATTAACTTAAAAGGCTATATCTTTTTCTTTCCCTCCAGCCTGTGCGGCCTCACTTACCCTAAGTATCTTCATAAATCACCAGTTACTGTTAACATGTACTCCACAATTCAGTCATCAATCTCCTACCAGGTCAGAGTGAAAACAGAGGGGGAAATGTCTGCTTAGTAAAATGTCTCTCTTGTGAACGCTGCTACCACCACCCACTACTCAAAGACACACACACACATGATATGTGCGTAGAGCAGCAGCAGCAGCACACTCACATCAGTTAAATAACAAACACACGCGCCCGGCACACTGCAACCAAAGCAGTCCTCTGGGACATGGGAGCGGTTGCCAGATCGCCACGGTAACGCAAGCCAAATTCAATTCTGACTTCACCTTTCACTCTGCTGGTTCCATTTGTTATAAAAACAAATAAACAGCAAGCGTGAAGTTAAAGACTCGGCCAACTTCTGCCTCAACATGACATATCAGGCCCAGGCAGTGCGGCTGCTGGAGCAACAGACAGCAACAGGGCCACATGTAAATCTGTGTTTATGTTCACAGACACAGTATTTATTTAACCAAAAGAAGAAAATCTAATTGTACACAGAGAGGATTATTCCTCTTACAACTGTGTCTCCACAAAGGAGAGAAGGACTCTTTAGACTTTTTTTTTGGTTCAACAGACACTGTTTACATCAGCAGAGTGGAAAATCCCTCGGATGACAAACCTCTCCATCACAACATCTGTATCTAAACAGCCAAATCAATCTCCAACCACACCACAAATTACCCCACGAGGGAGCCGAAAACGTCGAGACCGACTAGAGAGGTTTTAATAATTTGTTTTTATGCTTCAGAAGAAATGCCTTTTATTTATTGTATTCATTATTTAAAAATATATATAATATATAAAACTAATTATTTTGAAAAACTTATCACCTACTGAAGTGTAGTTGGTTATAAAGTTAAAAAGTTTTTCAAGAACTAAAGTAAAACTATCTTAATATTGTGAACTTGTTACAGAGAAATATATATGACTTTTTACCATGTAACAAGTGCTGAAAGGCCTCACCCAGAAAGTCAGAGAAAGGAACAATTCAGTCCATTTAAACTACATTAAAACATGTTAGACAAACATGTGCATCCGTCCAGAAAACAAACATACACCTGCTCGTCCCTCACTCTCACGCACGCTCTCTCCCACACACACACTAACATACTTTGACACCACCCACCACATCACTACACATGCGTGCCTGACTCATGCCAACTGCAAATAGTAGCAAACCCGCTCATCTTGAGGTAGCACTCAACTCCTGTGTGTGTGTGTGTGTGTGTTTGTGTAAGAGGAGAGGGAGAGCAAGAGAGAGAGAGAGAGGGAGAGAGAGAGGGAGTGAGAGGGGGGCAGAGGGAGAGGAAGGTGTGTGTGAGTCTTACCTGGCAGCAAACCGCCCTCAGCGCTCTGTCTCACCTCTCCCTCCTGCCCTGGAAGAATTCTCTCCACAAAGCAAGGCATTTTCTCCACAACTGCTCTCTGCCAAGGCTCTGCTCTCTCTCCCTCTCTCTCTCTCCCCCTCTCCCTCTGTGTCTCTCTCTCCCTCCCTCTCCTCTTCTTCTCACTCCTTTCCTCTTTCCCACTCTGTCCTCTTCTCTCGCTGTCTATCTCTCCTCCCTCCTTACCCTCCCCCTCTCTCTCCCTCTCACAGATGTCGAGGCTGTGCAAGTTTACCCACTTTACCAGTAGGGGTCCTTCATCGCCCTTCTCCACCCCTCAGCCACATGGGGGAACAAATCACACACACGCGTGCATGCGGACTCGCACACAAGACCCAGGAAGAGAGAGCCACTTAACGGGCGCCCTCC